>NC_053144.1:6256849-6589974 GCF_016808335.1 Panicum virgatum
TCGTTGCGACCTGCTGGCGGCAGCATCCTGCAAGAACCGTGCTGGCACACCCATCCCCTTAGGCGACGGGCGTGCTCTATGGGAAATGCCAATGCTTGCATCCTGAGACCCTGAATTGCTCCCAGACGACACACTCTCTGTGTCAGACGACATCAGGTAGTCCCCACCATCGAACGAGGAACGCCGAACCCCCTCCTCAAACACCATGGACTGCCGCAACGACCGGACAGCAGCAAGGACAGCCGCGTCCCTCTTGCGCAAAGAGCAATCCAAGCTTTTGGTAAGCGGATTTCCCTCAAACCCCTGCGAGAACCTCGCCGACATTGGCCATCTGTGGTGGCTATGCCCCGCCTCAAACCCCTTCCCCCTCTCCGGCACTGTCCCCATAGCAGGCCGCCTCCTCTCCGGCGTGATGGCCCCCGCCGCCGAAGCCACGCCCGCATTGGGCCCCCCGGCCTCCCCGACGGCAGCATTGGCCGCGGGTCCCGGGCGCGGGCGGTCGACGGAGACCGAGCGCCTCGGCAGCGGCGACGCGAAGCGGCGGGAGGGCGTGGAGGCCGAGGTCGAGGTGGAGTTGGAGCTCGAGGAGGTGGTGGTGGTGGTGGTGGAGGTCGAGGTCGAGGTGGAGGTGGATGTGGACCTAGAGGAGGGCGCGAGGAGGTAGCGGGACGAGACGGCCTTGGCCTTGGGCTTGGGCCGCGCGTCGCCGGCGTTGGCGTTGGACTTGGCCGGGGAGAGCGCGGAGGACGCGCGGCGGCGGTGCGGGGACGGCGACGGGTTGAGCCGGGGCGCGGCCGCTGCTGCCCCGGCGGCCACCATGGCGCTCAGATCTCGCGGAATCTCCCGGTGGTTTTTGGGCCTCTGGGGTTTGAGGGAGGGAGGGGTTTCGTTTCGTTTCAAGATGGGGGGGAGGGGGTGCGGAGCCGACGCCGCACCGCACGGCAGCGGAAGGGGAGTGGGAGCCAAGTGAAACATGGGCGAAGGGGATGATGACCCGTTCCGTTCCGTCGCAAGGGCAAAAGGGGAAAAGCGGGCGGAATAAAGGGGGGCGTCTATATGTCGCTTTAAGGCTAACTCCAACCATGGCATGCATTTTTGGGCACCCAAAACCTGAAATGGGTATCCTGGCCTGCCGATGGACAAGGCCCATCTAGTACCGTCTCCAACAGAGAACCTAAAAAGGGTGCCGACAGTTCCTTCGCGGGAAGAAGAGGAAAAGTTCCCTTTTCGCCTCCATTCTCCCGCCTTCATCTCGGCTCCCGCGTTGTGCAGACTCCATGGGTTTCAGCTGTCCTTCTTGCGGGGAACTGCGACCTACGAGTTGAGCAAACCGGTAAGCATGATTGGGCCTTGCTGTGCTTTGATTGAACCTAGTATTTGATTCGATTTGATCGATTGAAGATCTGTAGGCATGGCGGCATGGTATACGAAGCTTTCAATGTGTGGGTCGGCCGCGGCTTCATCGCGGAAGCAGCAGGAGCTCATCGCTGCAGCAGCAGTTGTTCAGACGTTGGGGAAGAAGAGGAAATGGGGAGGCTCTGTTCCTGGGCATGAAACAAAGGATCGTGACCGCATCGGTGGAGACATACGACTGAACAACGACTATTTTGGTCTGAGGCCACTCTACAACGAGGAAATATTCCGTAGAAGGTAATTGTGTCCAAAGTAAAAATGGTTTTTCTGAATAGTGCCTGATGTTAATCGTAAATTGTAGTTGCTAATTTCTGGAAATGTTCTATAGGTTCCGTATGCGCAAGAGTCTATTTCTGAGGATTGTGGATGATATGGTGTTGGCAAATGATAAATTCAAACAGAAAAGGGATGCAACAGGTAAGCTAGGATTCTCCCCAAAACAGAAGTGCACGGTTGCTTTAAAAATGCCGGGTTATGGTTCAATAGCTGATGCTAACGATGATGGAATTCGTATGGGTGAGTCTACAATATTTGAGTGCTTGACAGAGTTTGTTAAGACAGTCATAGCAGTGTATGGACCAGAATATCTTAGACCTCCAAATGAAACTGAATTGAAACATATCCTAGCAACCAATGAGGCTCGGGGTTTTCCCGGAATGATAGGAAGTATCGATTGCATGCATTGGGAGTGGGAGAGGTGCCCAACTGCTTTGGCTGGCATGTATAAGGGCCACAAGGGGAAGCCAACCATAATTCTCGAAGCGGTTGCCACGAAAGACCTCAGGATATGGCATGCATACTTTGGGCTACCGGGGTCTCACAATGACATAACTGTTGTGAAACGTTCACCTATTTTCGACGATGTAGCAAATGGGAGGGCACCTCCAGTTGATTTCAGTGTCAATGGAAATACCTATAACCTTGGATATTATTTGGCGGATGGGATCTATCCTGAGTGGGCTACCTTTGTGAAAAGCATTAGCGTTCCAATTAGCAACAAGCAGAAGGTGTTTGCAAGTCAGCAGGAAGCATGCCGTAAAGATGTAGAACGAGCATTTGGGGTTCTCCAAGCTAAGTGGAAGATATTGCATGCGCCAGCTAGGTTATGGAGCAGGAGGACCCTCAATTCTATAATGATTGCATGTGTCATACTTCACAACATGGTAATAGAGGATGAGCGTGATCTGGTTCTTCCTATGGTTCATACATCAGAATGGCCAGGAGCTGCAAACCCCCCAATAGCATCAGTGAGGTCCAATGCAAGCATTGAGGAGTTTATGGATGCTCTTTCAGAGATTCAAGACAAAGAAGCAGCTAGAAACCTCAAAGCAGACCTTGTTGAGCACATGTGGGGACTATATGGTTCCATGTCAGGTCCATTTGCACCTAAATCGAATTCAAGCTGAAGTGAAGCGCCGCTCGTTGCCTCTGCGTCGAGGTCTCCAGGAGGAGGTTGTTGGTCCGCTGCGCCCGCACAGTGTTGGGTTCGATGCGGAAGGTGAGGCAAAAGTAGGTGACCGTGTGCAGGGGCTCCAAAATAGGTACCATATATGGGTACGCCGTTGGAGGCCGATAGATACCGCTACAGTGCCATTCCAGAACCTAAAATGGAGATGGCTCACTCCGTTGGAGTTAGCCTAAGCGACTTCCGGCGACAGCATCGCAGAAGCATAGGCGGGCAGCGGGCAGGCGCGCGGCGCGCGCGCGTCAGCATGGCGCGAGCGGCAACAGAAGCTGGGGCCCAGCCCATTAAGCTAGTTGGATGTTAAGCCTGTCATTTGCTTCAGAAGTGGTATTTATTGGGAAATGTTCTGATAAAAATTGTTTGGAAATGTTCTGTACTTCTGAGTTGTTTTCACGGTTCAAAATTCTTTTGTTTTGTCATGGGGATGCGCTTCAAATTGATCGCTTCATTGCACTATATCCAATGAAGCGAAATTGTTTAAGGGTATTTTGTAAATGTTCTGGAAATTTTATTTTCCTAATGTTTCGATAACAGTTCAAATTGTTTAAGGGTATTTTGTAAACAATTTTAATTGTTTAATACTTTACAGATATATTTGTTTTCATAATGCCGCGGTTTTTTAAAAAGTGTTCCGGAACATTTCAAAAGCGTTTAGGAACAATTTCAAAAATGCTCCGGAACATTTCAAAAATTGTTCCGCAGTATTTTCAAAAGAGTTCCGGAACATTTCTATATTGTTCCAGAACATTAAGACAGTTCTCAAAAGTGTTTCTTTTTCAAAAGTGTTCCGGAAACATTTCAAAAGTATTCCGAAACATTTTAAAAAGTGTTCTGGAACATTCCAAATTGTTCCGGAACATTTTCAAAAGTGTGCTCCGGAACATTGTCACAAGTGTTTCGGAATATTGTTCCGGAACATTAAGACGGTTTTCAAAAAGTGTTCCAGAATATTTTCAAAAGTGTTCCGAAACAATTTATAAAGTTCCGGAACATTTATTTAGTGTTCCGGAACATTTTCAAAAGTGTTCCTGAGCATTTTCAAAAGTGTTCTGAAATATTTCAAAAGTATTTCGCAATATTTTCAATAGTGTTCGGGAACATTTCTATAGTGTTCCGAAACATTGTCACAAGTGTTTTGGAACATTGTTCGGAAACATTAAGACGATTTTCAAAAATGTTCTGAAATATTTTCAAAAGTGTTCCCGAACATTTTTCAAAAGTGTTCCGGAACAATTCAAAAAAGTGCTTAGGAACATTATTCCGGAACATTAAGACGGTTCTCAAAAGTGTTCAGAAATATTTCAAAAAGTGTTCCGCAGTATTTTCAAAAGAGATCCGAAAGAACATTGAGACCGGAACTCTTTTGGGAAACATTTTCCAAAAAGTATTCTGGAACATTTTTATAGTGTTTTGGAATATTGTTCCGAAACATTAAGATGATTTTCAAAAATATTATGGAATATTTTCAAAAGTGTTCCCGAATGTTTTTCAAAAGTGTTCCGGAACAATTCAAAAAAGTGCTAAGGAACATTGTTCCGGAACATTAAGATGGTTTTCAAATAGTGTTTCGGAATATTTTCAAAAGTGTTCCGAAACAATTCAAAACGTTCCAGAACATTTCTATAGTGTTCCGGAACATTTTCAAAAGTGTTCCTAAACATTTTCAAAAGTGTTTCAAAAAATTTTAAAAGTGTTTCGCAATATTTTCAAAAGTATTCTTGAACATTTCTATAGTGTTCCGGAACATTGTCACAAGTGTTTTGGAACATTGTTTCGAAATATTAAGACAATTTTCAAAAAAATTCTGGAACATTTTCAAAAGTGTTCCCAAATATTTTTCAAAAGTGTTCCGGAACAATTCAAAAAAGTGCTCAGGAACATTGTTCCGAAACATTAAGATGGTTCTCAAAAGTGTTTCGGGACATTTCAAACTGTGTTCCGGAACAATTCAAAAAGTGTTCTGCATTATTTTCAAAAGAGTTTTGGAATATTTCTATAATGTTTCATTGTCACAAGTGTTTTGGAACATTGTTCCGGAACGTCAATATGATTTTCAAAAAGTCTGTCAGAATATTTTCAAAAGTAATCCGAAACAATTCATAAAGTTCCGGAACATTTCTATAGTGTTCCGGAAAGTTTTCAAAAGTGTTCCTGAACTTTTTTCAAAAGTGTTACTGTATAAATGGTTGGCTTAGCTTGCGTGTGCCTGCAGAAGATGATGAATGGTTGCAGAATCAGCCGGTCTGGCCCTGGTTGGCGCTGGCTGGAGCTGGTTATCTCCAGCCCAGCCATTTCAGATCAGCCGAATAGGCTGTCAGTGTTTGCATGAAAAGTATCCAATAAATAGTGTTAAACACTTTATAATGTTTTGAATGATTAAAAAATATTTTTAGGTTTGTTTAGAAATATTTCAGATTGTTTCAAAATATTTCAAATATGGTTGTAAAATATTGCATATATGTTTGGAGAAACATTTCAGAATTGTACTGGAACATTAGAACATTTGGAAAAAGTTCTGAAACATTGAGGACTTTCTTTTGGAACATTTCAGAGTGTTCCGGAACATGCTGATTTGTTTGGGAACATGAAAAGTTTCCAATAAATAGTGTTAAACACTTCATAATGTTTTGAATGATTAAAAAATATTTTAGGTTTGTTTGGATAATATTTCAAATTGTTTCGAAACATTTCATATATGTTTGTAAAACATTTCAGAATTGTACAGAAACATTAGAACATTTGAAAAAGTTCCGAGTAAATGTTATAAACACTTTAAAATGTTCCAGAATTCTAAATGTTGTTTAACACTTCAAGACGCTAAACAGATTGTACAATAGAATAGGGGGAAAGCCTCCGGCGACGTAGCGGCGCGCAAAAAGCACGCGCGATGAATAAACGCCCCGTACCTAATGCACGAAGGCAAAAGCTAAGACTATGTTTGTTTCCATCAGTTTTTTAGCCCCTATCACATCAAAAGAAATCTTACTGTTTAGGAGTACCAAATAAAATTTGTTTATAAATTTTTTTGACAGATGAGTGCTAATTTGTGATACGAATCTAATGAGCCTAATTAATCTATGATTTGCTACAGTAATGCTACAGTAATAATTCATTAATTATAAATTAAATACCTCATTAGATTCTTCTCGCAGTTTAGCCCAGAATTCTAAAGTTAGTTTTACAATCAAACTTCATTTAATACTAATAAATATCAAGATTCTTTTTTATGTGACATGGTCTAAAGTTTAGTCCCTGAAACCAAACAACTCCTAAATCAAATTAAAGAAGTAAAATTAGGATTAGAAGAAAGAAACGAGAATCTTACGTGTCATTGGTCCATCCTAATCTATTAACAAAATTAAAATAATGGTAAAATGAGGCCTGCAAATTCCATATCACCTCCTGGGTAGAAAATCGAGAACTGAGTAGCTGACGAATTGATACGAGAACATGTGTTGAATTAATATGGACCGACCTAATAGAAAGTGAAATAGTATTGGATGAGCCGGATAAAAAGAAAGAAAAAATCGATGCCACGTCCAGCGTACGGAACAGCCGAACAACACAGCGGAACTCCGTAGCGACTTCTGCGTTTCTCGGCTTCTGCGACGCGATGGCTGGCAGCCACGCGCGATAAATAGAATTGCCCGAATAAAGGGCCGGTGTCCTCTGCTGGCGGCCCTGGTGGCCCGGTGGGGCGGCGGAACTAGCTGCTGCTGCTTGCTCAGGGAGTCAGGGCGGCTGGGCCTGGCCGCCGGCGTCGTCAACCCGGAGGATTTCTCGCGTCCCTGTTACGCTTTCCTCGCCGTGGGCTCACCACGGCATGTGCTCCGGCTTGAAGAGACGCCCCCGCGCAGCGAAGACGCTCATGTGGCCGGCTCGAGCTGCCCCGCGGCGATTGGTTACGCGACGACGGCGTGGAGACGGCGTCGCTAGGAGGGCGAGCTGACACGGACACCATCATGTCCCCCGACGCGCCGGCGCGAGGGGAGTCGGGCTCCGAGGCTCTAAACAAAGCGCGGGGAGGGGAACTGTGCTCGGGCTACTAATTTATCCGCTGCGTGATTGGCCATTTGGAGCTTTGTGCCTTTACCTCCACGCCCTCCCCTAGGAAAAAATAATTCAAGATTTAAGATTTGGATAGATACTATATCTTGCCTAAGCAACCTAGGAAAATTGAAGTTTTTAGATACTATCTTGCCTCGGTAGTCAACAATGCAAATGGACAAATCTTTACCTACGAATCTTGGCCAATTTCCCGGCCCGTGAGCGTGGCCACGTTTCCCGCTTTTCCCGGCCGTCCGATCGGACGGGCGAACGGTCTGGATCTTCCGTTTCCCGGTCATTTTGCAAAAAAATCCTCGGACTTTACATAAATCAACCCGCAGTCCAACCTCTTCTCTCAGAAAATTTTGCAAAAAAACCCTCAACTTTTTCCGAAATCAACCCGTAGTCCAACGTCCTCTCTCAATTCTTTTTTAAAAAAAACCTCGAATTTTTCAGAAATACAACCCGCCATCCAAACCTTCTTGGGCTGGCTTGCCACTCGCTCCGTGGGCCTCAGTGGGCCGAATTCGGCCCAAAACTGGTTTGCCTTATCTATTATTCTTTTTCAATTACGAATAAATTTGCTCAAACTTTGAAATTGCGCAGCAAATCACAGAAAATCATAAAATAGAAAATCAAATTGTTTCGGAATTCTCAAGAATATATCTATGCGTTGGATCCATAATAGAGTATGTTTTACTATAATTTTTTTAATTGTACACTTTTGCCTATATTTCTATTGGGCAAATATGATAGCTTAATACTAACTCCGCTTTCCCACCTTAACACATATTTACCACCATTCTTCAACCACAACAAACATAACCAATAAACATAATGCATATATCTCAAAGCAAAAAAAATGGTACTTATATAATAAAAGCAAGACAATTTATCCCTCAAAATATATAGAGAACAAAAAAAATAAAGTTGACATATATAATCACCGGTAAATGATAATTTCCAGTTAAAATAAATAAATACCACTAATATACTACATAATTCAGATAACATTAATCGTGTTCATATACCTAATTACAAAGGGGAAAAAACACTTTTATGGTACACAAAGCAATAGCTCAAACAATAATTACGAGTATGCAAAATTTATCTTTGGCTGAAATAACCATCAACTTCAGTAATACAACGGGCATGTCCATTGCGCCACGCCTACGACAAATATGATCCATTCGATTCTGATCAAACGGCTGGACAAAAACTAGCGCATAGGTTAGTTTCCCGAAGCTTCTTGAACTCACGCAGTGCTACTCCAGCAAGATAGCTAGAGATCCTTACCCTTCTGCATCTCTAGGAACTTAACCCTGTGATCAGGCCAAAATAGAATACAAGACCAGCCACGTCGCCGGCCGGCTGGAACACGAGATCTTCCGTTGGTCAAGGATTAAATCTCTAGACTTTTCCAGATCCCATCCCAAATCGATCCATCATGCAATTCTATAAATCTCACAAACTCTTTGCCTTCTGCAAGATCGCAACTTTATCACAGCTTCCCATCGTCTTGAACTTACATAGAAATTCCTTCCCCGTTAGAAAGCTCGATCTAATCTGGAACAAAAGTGAAATAGTATTATGATGCTTAATGTTTTCCCACCTTATAACACTGGCTCACCTCACCGGAGGGCGCGGCAAAGCCGCGCCAGGTTTCTAGTACTACTTAAAACTAGGGTATATGCTCCGGGCAAAATTCATGCGTGCAAGAAAAAAAAAATCCTCTTAAGAAGTAATTAGTAGCAACTCCGTGATATACTTAGGAGTACGTTCTACTTTCAGTAACATTGTGATGCAGACGCGAGTAGTAGATCCATATATGAACCAACTGTCACGTGTGGTATCTACAAATGGGACATAAATCTTGTCAGGTTACTGTTAACTGCTAAGAGAGGCGACAGCACAACGTGTGCGTCAACAGGCAACAGTGGATTTACTGGCGAATAATGAAACAGAGGGTGCGTAGCAGCGGCCGGACGCAGGTGTCGAGCATGCGTGCATGCATGCATACAAGATGCCGGCACAGTTCCTCCGCGTAATAACCTGACAAGAACAGTCGAGTGCGCCTAGCTAGTGCAGCAACTCTAATCTTTTTAGGCCTTATTTAGTTGGTAAAAAGTTGTTGATTTTGGTACTTAGTACATTTTACTGTTACTTAATAAATAATATTTAATTATAGACTAATTAGGTTTAAAAGATTCATCTCGTGCTAATCATAGACTGTGTAATTAGTTATTTTTTAACTATAATTAATATTTCATGCATGTGTCTAAACATTCGATGTGTCGTGTATTGTAGAAAAATTTTTAGGAACTAAATAGGGCCTTAAAACCGTATCGAGGCAAACTTTGATAGTTATTAATGCCCTCTGGCGTGCAGCTAATTTATTGGTGATATGTCTTGGGTGTGTTTAGTTCGTGTAAAGTTTGCGAAAAAGTTGCTGTAGCACATTTCAATTTTATTTGGCAATTATTGTCCAACTATGGAGTAATTAGTCTCAAAAAATTCGTTTGTTGTGTTCAAGAATGACACACGGAGTCAACTTGGTCGCCAGATCCTGTCTCGTCCGTTTCTTGTGCATAGTTGCGAGGCTCTCGCCGTCTCGCAGCTTGTTCTTTTATTATTTCTGCCACCTACTATTTCTATAGCTTGGGAGTAAGTATATTGATATAAATAGAACATTAATTATAGCGTCCATTTAGAACACCATAATTACGAGGGTTTGTGTACTGGGGATAATAAACCAGTATTCTTGCTAATGTCACGGAGCAATTGCACAAAATTAAATCGAATTCGGTTTTAACTTAACCACCCAATCTGACATTTGATGCATATATTGAATATAGAGCAAAGTCTATTCAAGATAGGATAAAATATGGCATGTGTTTTGCGCTGTTTAATTTAGTTGCATTACTTTCAGATTTTCTCCATATATCCCAGTACGAAAAAGATATTTAAGGTTTATTTTTTGATGCATGCATGATTCTTACCCTTTATTTAATCTGTCTCTATGTAGTATATACTCACCACCCGCACACTTCAATTCAGGTGTACATTGCAAATTTATTTTGGCAACTTTGGTCCACGTGACTAATATAATCAATTTCAACTCCAGAGTTCCATCTTTCGGCCGCATATAATATATATAGCTCCGAAAACACAACCCAAAATGCTTTGCTTTAAATTCGTGTGGCATTCACTTGGCATATGTTATGCACGTTCAGCATCGAGCATTGATAGTTGGTACTCCCTCTGTTCTAAATTTTAAGTTATTCCATGCTCAAAAAAAATTTAAGTTATTCCAATTTTTTTGAAGAGCCAAAGCATCATTTAAAATTTGACCAAATTTATACATAGGAGTAAATTACTAACACTTACGACACCAAATAAGTATTGTCAGATTCTTTATTAAACATACTTTCGTAGTATATCTATTCGGTGCAATTTTTATAATTTATTCTATAATTTTGATCAATCATAAAATTAGTTTGACTCTCTAAGAAAATTGGAATAACTTACCATTCGAACAGGAGGGAGTATCACTCATCACCCGTAATCTGACGTATGAAAAAACAATTAAATAATCCCATTTTTCCGTGGGTTTGCCTATTCGTGTCACATTGGCGCAATGGCGTCCGCTTCATGGAACAGCAGAAGTCGACTGACAAGTCACGAGATACCGCGCGCACGCGCGTGCAACTGTGCATTGACAGGCTAAGCAACCGTACACGAACACGAGACCGTTAGACGTCTCTGTTAACGGAGCAAGTAATTCTCCATTAATGACATTATTGTTTATTGATCAGTCACGTAAAGCCCAAAGCGATCGAGCTAGCTGCGACGTGCGTGGGGCCGCCGCTACCTGAGCTGCGATCCATATGTGGTGGGACTGCCACGCTCCGCTGTCACGTAGGACCCGGTACCCCCCCCCCCCCCCCCCCCCCCCCCGGCCGGGAATCTGCACGGCACAGCGCGCGGCTGGGTCGGCCGCCGTACGTTACGCCGGGGCCCCTGGATGATGGCTGTATCCCGGCCGGCACGCGCCACCGAAAAGCCCCGAACCCAGGCGCCGCCGCGCATGCCGGCGGTGCCGGTGCGCTACGATCTGGTCGTCCACGTGGCCGCGCCCGTTGGTCCGCTGGCCGTTGGCCGGTTGTTCCCGGCGGCAGCACAGGAGCTTACGAAGCTGGAAGTTTCATGTCGGCACACGTACCTACACCGCTACACGCACTCTCACGTAACCCAACATCTAATATAGCGAGTAATAATAATTGCCTAAACCTAGGATTCACTGACCCTACTGAAAATGACACGCATTATGATCCAATTAGTGGCTGATCAATCGATCGATCTCCTCCCAGAAATTCAAATGATGCGCGCACCGTGAAGCAAGCTAGAGCGTCTTTCTTCTTCGCTAGGCGTTGCTTGAGAAGGAAGCTCCTCCGCCCCGGCCGGTCCATCCCTTTTCCTTGCGAGACTTTGTGCATCAGCATCACTGTTCACGTGCCTGCCATCATTGATTAATCTGGCCCTTTTGGCCCGTCCAGTGTGAAGCCGAAGCAATGCATCATCCGGTGAGCAACGATAGGCTGTAACGACGGCTCTCGAGATGCCATTGCCATCACGATTAGGCTGGCTGGCTCTCTCTGCGAAATAATGCAAGTGCCTTTTTTCACAGTGGCAAGCAAAAAAGAGCTGGCTCCACGGGTGTCATATATATTCTACATACTGACACTCTGAGTCTGACAGGACATCACCGACTCGCTGTTGTGCCGTACGGCTAAGTTTAGGAGGAGGAAACTGTTTGGAACCGTATCCTACACAAGGGTAGGGCTGGATATGCAGCTAGCTCGTTAGAGCTCGCCTCATTAATGAGGTGGCTCGACTCGGCTCGTTATACAAACGAGCCAACAGACCAGCTCGGCTCGGCTCGCTAAAAAGCTTGAGCCAGCTTGTTTGGCTCGCGAGCCAAACCACAAAAGCGAAACAGAGTCAAAACTGTGACTTGCTCTGACTGCCTGGTGGACCGTGGATGGTGGTGGTGTGGTCTACTGTATAAGGGGTTAGGGTTACACAATTGGGTTGGCCCGAGCTGCCAAGAGATGTGTGACTATATGGGGCGATCCAATTTTAATTGTTGGCTTGAGATTTAACTTGGCTTGTTATGGCTCGCGAGCAGATCGCGAGCCAGCTCGAGCTGGCTCGCTATAAACCGAGCTGGCTCGTTATTAAACCAGCCGAGCTTGAGCCAAGTCATTAACGAGCGAGTCGAGCGAGCTAGCGAGTTACAAGTTTTTCGTCCAGCCGACAGGGGCGCTGTTCTGGTTTTGAGACTCTGATGTCTGAGTACTGAATGTCTGGTGTGTATTTCAGCAATCGGACAACACCCGGATTTTTGGGCTCAATTCATGGGCACAAACGGAGTCGGACAACAAATACTCAGCTGGGCCCGTAAAAGTTTACTCAGCTGGTCCTAGTTCGGCCCAATTTATTTAAGATCAGACCAAATTGTCCATTGGGCTTTTCGTACAGAAACTAAGGCTGTTAGTAATATCGGTGTTGTCATGCTGGCTTCCGGTTACTCGCACAAACACGTACTAAATGAACTGCTTACGTCACGCCCGTAAAGAAGAAAAAAAAACTACTGCGTCACATCAGGAATCTTTCCAACAACGTACCGACACACTACAAGAACTCTTATCCATATCACCAAATTTCGAATTGGCTGATTCTTCAAAAAGTAGCTTACGTCCTTTTGCAGTCCCCATTATCCTCCTCTCGTTATTAAGAACACTATGGACCTGTTTGGGGGCACAAGAAGAAGGCTAGAGCACACATAAAATCTTGCTCCAACTTCCGAGGTCTTACGATGTGTCGTACATTCTGAATAAATCCCAGACATTAAATGTTATCTTAGGAAAATCATCTGATTTGACATCATAGGTGAAGATGGAGTCATGAACAGTGTGATTGCACCGGAAGAGGCTCGAACACCGCAAGCGCAAGGTTTCGCCTGGCGTCAGCTATCAGTCAGTTGTCACGCCACAAATCCGCACGTGCCCGTTGACCGCTGCCGTTTCCATCTCGGCGTAAGAGCAACTCTACTGGAACTGCTAAATTTGGGTGAGCAAAAGTCTATTTAAAAGTCCACTTCTAAATTTTACTCACCCAAATATGGACTTCCACTCCAACAGACCGAGTAAATTGGGCTTCCATTTTTTCAACAGACGGTTGGGCCCCACCTGTCATTCCCTCAGCACCCCACCAACCTCTCCCACTCGCCCGTGCCCTTCCCCGCGCCACCCGTGCCTCCGCGCCGCCGCCGAAAGGCATCATCTTGATCTCCCTGCTCCCGATGATGTCCACGTCGCAGCCCTCGCTGCCGTCCAAGAACCGCCCCGCCCGGAACTCCAGCGGCACCGTCCATGCCGCCCCGTCGCGGCCGAACTCGGCGACCAGGAAGTTGACCTCCGCGCCCCTGGGCACTCGGTAGCCGCCGATGCCGGCGTCGCTCCGCACGCCGTGCGGGAGGAGGAAGTGGCCCGGCGGGTGCAACCGCAGGCCCTCCAGCACGACGGCCTTGAGGTAAGGCATCTCCTGGAGGTCGCCTTCGTTGATCTCTGCCTTGGATCTGACCTCCTCGTACACCTTGGCCTACGCGTCCAAGTGGTTGACCAGCTCGGCCATGATCCACTCCAGCAGGGTCACCGTCGAGTCCGTCCCGCTGCTGAGGAACTCGGAGCAGAGGCTGACCACCTCGGCCTCGCCTCCACGGCCCTCGACCCGTCACCGCCGCGCGTGGCGAGGAGGTCGCGCACGAGCGCGTCCCGTGCCCGCCGCCTCTCCGGCGCCCGCGCCACGCCCTGGACAAAGGTGCAGGGGTCCCCTGACGGCGTCCACGTCACGAGCACCCCCGGTCGGGTCCGCGGTGATGACGGCCTTGATGTCTAGCAGCGCCCGGCGCTCGGAGTCCGTGGCGGCGCCGGCCCAATGCGGAAGCACCAGCAGCAGCGCGGCCAAGAGAAGCGCCGCGGCGGCGGTGGAGGTTGTCCGGGAGGAGCGCGTCACCGCGACAGGCCACGGCGGGGCGGCGGCGCCCCATCCCCTCCCTCGCCGGCGCGCGCGCCCTCCCTGCCCTTCCTCGCCGGCGTCCCCATCCCCACCCTCCCCGGCGCGCGAAGCTGGGCCGCGGCGGGGCGGGCGGAGCAAAGCCGCAGCCACGGCCACCGGCGGCGGGGCTGCGGATCCATGGCCGGGGCGGCCGGATCCGCACCGGCGGCGGCATGCCATGGCGGCGAGGCGGACGGCCGCCGCGAGCTCGGCCTCGCCGGTGCCGCAGCAGGCGGACAGGGCGTCGCTGCTCCTCCCGCGCGCGCCGGGACGCACGCCGCTGCCATTCCTCCGCGCGCTGCCTCCGCGACCTCCACGCGCGCTCGCCGCTGCCCCGCGGCCACCGCGGGATGTGCGCCGCCGCCGCTCCGCGACCTCCACGCGACGCACGCCACCACTGTTCCGCGGCTTCCGCGCGCGCTCGCCGCTGCCCCACGGCCACCGCGCGACGCGCGCCGCCGCTGCTCCGCGACCTCCGCGCGACGCCCGCCGCCGCCATTCCGTGGCCTTCGCGCGTTGCCTCCGCTCCGCGGCCACCGCGTGACGCACGCCGCCGAAAGGGATTGGGATTGAGGAATCAAGGAAAAAAAAGAGAAAACGGTGGTGCCCAAATTTGGCAGCCCAAATAGAGGGCCATTTAATTGGGGTGGGGGGAATTTGGAAGTCTTATCAAAATAAAAGTCCATTTATTTATTCTACTGCTGGAGATTTATTTTTGATGTCCACCGACTAAATTTTCATATAAAAACCCATTTACTCACTCTCTACTGGAGTTGCTCGGAACAGCCACCAGCCAGACGCCACCCAGCTCGCCCCCTCCCTCCTGCACCGCGACCCATACACCCGCGCCCGCTGACACTCCTCCCCGCCAACCTCCCCCGCGTCGCCCCCGACTCGTCGTACACCCGGTCCTCCCCTCCGCCGAGTTCGTTCCCCCTCCCCTCCCCTCTCCCCTCCCGACCGCGCAGCTACGACGAAACCCTAGCGGCCAATTCCCCCGCCGGATCGAGGATTCCAAGTAAGTTCCGTCTCCCCCTTGCTCTCCATTCCCCCAATTCGTTCCCCACCCTGCTGGTTCGGTTAGATCTGAGCACCCCGGGGCTTGCATCGCTAGGGTTCCGATCGGGGCGAGCTGCGCGGGGCCCGCATTCCGGGAGCGGGGGATGGCGACCTGCCGCAAGATGGCGCGCGTCGACGTCGCCGATCTCAAGCAGCGCCTGGTGAAGCGCCTGGGCCGGCAGCAGGCCGGCAAGTACTTCGCGCACCTCTCCAGGCTGCTGAATCTGAAGCTCACCAAGGTGGAGTTCGACAGGCTGTGCTACGCCACCATCGGCAAGGAGAACATCGCGCTGCACAACGCGCTCATCCGGGGGATCATCAGCAATGCGCTGTCGGGGGTGCCGCCGCCGAGCCGGCAGGCCGTCACGGGGCAGTCGGGGACGACCACCGCCCCGAGCGGGCAGTGCGTCGGCGTCGCGCTGCCGGTGGTGGGGAATGTGGGGGCTGTCGTGGATTCGGGTGACGGTGAGCTGGCGAGGGAGCGGGGGGCGCCGGTAGGGAAGGTGGTGTCCGTGGAGGATGGGGAGGAGGTGGAGCAGGTCAGGTCTGCTCCATGCGTTCAGAGTCGGGGCCCGATAACGGCTCCGTTGGGGATCTCAGTAGCAGGGAGCAGTGGTCTGAGGATCTGGAGGAGGATGGATGATCCAAAGGCGTCGTGCTATGATTCTGGCTATTTGCTGGATACGGCTACTTTGTGTGAGGGTTTGCAGAGGAGGTTGCACAGTGATGGCATGGGAGTGACGGTGCAGGGTGCTGATGCTTTGAATCGTGGATTAGACGAGTTCTTGCGAAGGTTGATTAAACCATGCATGGATTTGTCGAGGGTGAGAGCCAGCAGTAGAAGAATTGGTAAGGTCAATGAGAAGTTTGCTGGTAGAATGAATGGCTTGCAACAACAAAATCTGGGTCAGTGTACAACCTTGCAAGATGTTGCAGTTGCTGTTCAAGCTGATCCACGCTCGCTTGGTCCAAACTGGCCCACACAAATCGAGAAGATACAGACAATGTCATTTGGAGGAGAATGAGCCAGATTGCCCTGTTATAGTCGGTGAACTTATCAAAAGGAGATGCAGTTTCCTGGCAGTGAAGTAAATGAAGCGGCAGACCAACAATAGGACTACAAAATCTGAGTATTGCAGTACTCACAAGCAAGAAAGGCCAAGGCCTAACAAGTGATCAAAGGGAGCTGTTTTATTGACAGTTTAGCATAAATTCTTTCATGGGAATATATAGCCATCAGTACTAAATCGAAGAATCAATAGGATTGGCTTGTCTCATGGTCAAGCTCAGCAACTCGTTGACATATATACCCTCAGTTCTTGGCATGAAAACTATGTTCTGATAGTACTTTTAGAGATTTGTTGTGATGTTGTAATAGAGCATTTTCTCCGACTTAGTTGGAATCATTTTTCGCAGTGATCATAAGAGATGCCTTCAATGGCTCATTGCTCTTGTACATTGTATTCAGATTAAGGCAATGGCTGCTTGCAATTAGGATACAAGTTATCTCCCTGTTGAATATATAAGCATGTTTGCTAAACAACTTCAAAATAATGTCTTAAACATGCATTTAATTGAATTACAGTTCATGTAATTTGTTCACCTGAATACAGTATACATCTTGGTATCCATGAACTGCTCGATAGTTACTCAATGTTTATTTGGTAACATTTTTTATGTTGGTTCTGACTTTTTATTCTTCTATTGTCAGCATGTGGTTCTATTCAAAGACTGCACCTGTTCTTTCAGCAATGTATGTCGGCGTTGACTAATTTTAGTTGGATCATATATGCTTTGTTCTTATGACAATTTGCTTGTCCAGACCATGTTTTGTTTTCGTTATCTTAGAGAAGTGGCATAGTGATTGACTGTAACATGATGATTTCCTTTGATGTAAAACAAGTAATCAAAAAGTGAAATTTTCTGGATAGATTGTCAACCAAGAAGATCCCCATTTGCGTTTTTCTTCTGCCATTTACAGATCTCGTCCAGACTACAGAGTCAAAAGCTCACAATCATGAATGTCAGGATTTCTGGTTAGGCCTTGTCCAGAGGGAGACGACATCGCTGGCTTAAACCGACGTGGCAGAGAGAGATCGTAAAAAAGTTTACACTAGCGACTATTCCACCGTTAGCTTATGACATGTTTCTCCAAGTACTGTGAGAAAAGATGCACAAACCGAGAATCACTTTAACTCAGATTTCTTTTTTATATTGTTTCTTATACCCACATCACCTGACAAAATCGGCAGTGCCTTTGGAGAAGGCCTTAGCGTTGCTGAAGACACTTTTACCTGTTCCCAAGTGTATGCATTGAAAATTACGCATCCCATTTCGGGGCATCGGCTCAGTTTCCTTCTGTTTTCTCCTGTACCCACATGTCGAACGCTATAGATTCCGTTAGGTGATCCGAATTGGAACAGAATATAGTATTAGTGATATAAAAAACAAATGAATTACGCTACAAAAGCTCCCCCCCCCCCCCCTCCCCCGCGAAGAACCGTGTTAGATCTTTGGTTGCCCAGGCTTAAAAAACACTGATATTCTAGGTTTCTACGAAGCCGGAATCGGACAGATCTTCATGGCCTGGTACATATACAGGACAAGAAAAACTCCAAACTTATTATTTGGACAGGGTGGAGATAAACAAATAACCTGTTGTTTGGTCATCCACACTTTGTTATATGCTGATTACAAAATTTGCAGCAACTCCATTAGAACTTAAAAATATTATGCGCACATGCAATTCATTTACTTTCAAAGGAAATGGAAATACTTCATTCAACAAATACGGCACGAGATTCTTTTCTTCCCCCCAACTGTCGTTTTCTAGTGAACGTGATATGATCACAAGCTTATTAGCATATTCAAAAGGCTGGTGCTTTAAACCGAATTATTTTCTCTATTATTGAAAAAAGCTCCAGGTCATTCTCCATTTCTCTCAGATGCTTTAAGTAGTTTGCTTTTCTTTAACTTTTCTGTTTATCCTGAAGAAATTGAGACATGGCTGGTATTGGTGTGTATTATTTCCGCCATATGACATGAGTACATGACTGCATGGTTCAGACTTAGCACTTAATGTCCCCGTAAAAATTTATTCCTGACTTGAATCTAGTTTTCAGGTATTTGGAGCCAAATACCTGTGATTCAGTTGATACTGAACCCCAGCTTGTTTGTAAAATGTTCGCACATCGCCCTCTGATCTCTGCTTTGCTGTGTGTACAACAGCTCGCTTTCCGTTGGATCCAGATAGTCTTTGGCGACACGGATTTGCCGCAAAACAGCGTACGTTAAGCTCAAGTTGCCATCGCTTGGAAGTAAAAGAAACACCAGTACACCAGTATGTTATGCGCTGGTTGAGCGAGTCTGAATCTTGACCTCTTGAGCACGTCAGCTGCAGAAGGAGGTAGCGATCACCAACTCTTGGTCTCCAGCTCTATCTGGCAGAAGCCACTGGACTACGTGCTTTCCTCGTCTTCACATGCTCATTCCGATGATTCCAGCTGTACTGTAGCTATATCTCTTACCTCCTCTCGTCAACGATATGATCTTCCCTTTGATTGACACACGTACGGTAACGAACTTAAGTCTTAAGAAGAACTACAACTGAGAAGATGGAAAACACCGGGGTGATTAATTTCTTTTTTGAGGAGAATTTGCACTGACACGGTGTAACGAACATGGCACCATTTATGCCATTTCGAGTGATTTTGGTGATCGAATGACAACACAACACTTGGACTAATATGATTGTTAAGATGATCATTCTCAGGCTTTTAGGTTCAAGTGATGACAAAGAGAAAGAAAAAATAGGCGTAGCAAGGTCCGAAGGGCAGCCCCTACGGGGGTTCCGCTACCCGGTTAGCGGACAGGGGTCGAGGGGGAGCCGCCCCTCGCGGGTCTCAGGGCAGCGCCCTGAAAGCTCTTCGGTCAGTAGCACCGGAAGAACCGACGCTATGGGCATCGGAGCATCCGATGGTAGTCGGAAGAACCGACGCCATGGTACTTTGGTGCAGAAGGGAGTCGAAGCCAAGTCAGCCTATAGGCACCGGTTGAACCGACGGGTCAAAAAGGGGCATCGGTGCATTGGCCGTCCTTTGTACCAGAGACGATGTCAGATGCCCAGGAGAAGTGTCTTCAGCACCGGTTCAACCGATCGGGCATCGGTGCATACCACCGGTGTAATGACGTTAGCGTCCAGGAGAAGATTCCTTCAGCACCGGTTGAACCGGTGAGGCATCGGTGCAAAGCATCGGTTCAACCGGTGGTCTCTGCGTCAGCCATCAGGAGTCCAACGGCTACTTCATGTTATGAGTGACCGGATGAACCGACGCTACCCTGCCAAGAGGCATCGGTTCTTCCGGTGGTACGCAGATTTTCAGCTAACCGTTGGAGCAACGGCTACAAGACTTGGTGGCCTATATATACGCCTCACCCCGGCCATTTGAAGATTGCTGGAGTTGCTGGACATCCCACACACACCCAAGAACATCTCCAAGCCATACAAAAGCATCAAGATCATATCCTTAGCCCTTAGCACACTTTGAGAGTGTTGTGTAAAGGATTAGCTCTTAGTGAGTGAGTTTGCAAGGCTTAGAGCCTTTGTGCTGTGGTTCATTAGTGAACCAAAACAAGAGCTTGGTGCGCCGGCACCTTGGAGCGTGGAGCTCGCCGGCAACGTCATCGACCCTCCGACTTGGTGTGGAGCGGCGACGACACCTTTGTGCGGGGGACGTGGAGACCCCCATCCTTTGTGGAGAAGCTCCTTAGTGGAACCCGGGGCCAAGGTGACCGTGATTGTGTTCACGGAAGAGACTTGGTGGCCGAGTAGCAATACTCTTAGTGAGTGCTACAACAACGTGGATGTAGGTGTGCCTTTGTGGCTAACCGAACCACGGGATAAACACCCGCGTCAAGAGTTTGCTATCTCCTATCCCGCTCTTTAAGCTTCCGCATCTCTTTCTAGTAATTTGTATGCCTTTACTTTCATAGAATAGTTTCTTGATAGGAAAGGCTATAGGTTGCTAAACTCTTTTGGGATAGGGGTTTTACACTAGAACAACCTAGTTGCACATCTAGATAGCTTGTTTTAGTTTAAGCTTTGTGCAAACTAGTTGGAGCCATAGGTCTACGTTTTTATTAGTGCCTAATTCACCCCCTCCCCCTCTTAGGCTAGAGCACCCGATCACTATCAATTGGTATCAGAGCCGGGACTCACTTGTCTCACAAACAAAGCCAATTCTATTGGCAAATTTGTGTTTACCGGCTCATTAGATCGGTAGGCTTCACCGCCTAGTGAGTTAGCTCTTTTAAGGGAAGGGATGGATTCTCTAGGACCTCCTCCACGTTTCGATGGCACGGGCTTCCAACGATGGAAGATTCTAATGCAATCACACCTCCAAGCAAAGGGCCTAAATGTTTGGAGAGTTACGAGTGAAGGAACTAAAAGCACTAATCAACAAGAGAGGCAATACAATGCTATAGCCAAGTGTGCTATTTTAACCTCTCTTGGTGAAAATGTGTTCAATCGTGTATTTGCTTGTGAAAATGCAAATGATTTATGGAAAACTATTAGTGAGAACCATGAAGGCACAAAAGATGTTGCAAATGAAAAATATCATGTTCTCATTGATAAACTTAATAGTTTCAAGCAACTTGATCATGAAAATGCCGAAACTATGTACTCACGGTTGAATATTCTTGTGAATGAGGTTAATTCTTTAGATGTGAAGAAAATTGAAGATTTGGAACTCATTCGCAAGATCCTTCACTCACTTAGAAGGCCGGACTATGATTTGGTGACAACAATTCTTTATGAGAAAGATCTCACCACAATGACACCAAATAAAGTCCTAAACAAGGTGATAGCCCATGAGCTACGTCATGATATCAAGCCAAGAGCGCCACCTTCTTCACCAACACAAAGTGCACTTGCATGCAAGCAAGTCCAAAAGTTGAAGAAGATGGCCATCAAAGATAGCTCAAGTGATGAGGAAGAAGAGGAAGCAAAAAGCTCCTCAAGTGATGATCAAGAGCCAATGCACCCCAACCTCTACGAGCATGTAAAGAAGATGAACAAATGCTTAAAGGAAATCAACTCAATGGGGTATTTGGTCTTCCTCAAAGATGAGCCTCACCATCAACTTATGAAGGTTGAGAAGAAGTTCAAGAAGAACAAGCAAATGAAGGAGAAGAAGCTCAAGCATGAATCATTTGCCATATTTGGCGAATGGGTTAGTGGTGGTGAAGAATCAAGTGCTAGCTCAAGCGATGAATCAAGCAAGAGATTCACCACCCACACCAACTTCGGATCATCATCAAACACTTGCCTTATGGCCAAAGGTATGGATAGCGATGTAAGTGATGATGACTCCGATTCTCCTTCAATTGATGAACTTCTTGACCTTTTTCATGAGCATCAAAAAGTCATTAAGAAACAATCAAAAGAAATTAAAAATCTTAGTGCTCTCAAAGATCTAAATGCTTCTCTTGCTACAAACTTTGAAAATTTGAGGTGCAAATTCAATTTGCTTAGCAAGGAGCATGAAGAGCTCAAACTAAAATTTGAGAGCATTAATGATACTAATGACTCTTTGGAAATGAAGCAAACTATCCCTTGTGCAATTCCTATCTCTAGGGTAGATGCTTCAACTTCTTGCATTGATTTAATTGATAATTCTTGCTCTAACCCTTGCAATGAGAAATGCAATGAGAATGTTGTTGTAGAATCATGTGATGATCTCATTGCCAAGGAGAATGATGAGCTCAAGCAAGAAGTGGAAAGGCTCATGAAGGACTTGTATAGATTGAAGGGCAAAAGCATGAAGAGCAATGTCCAACCTTCTCAAGATAACCGTGAGAACATGGTGAAGAAGCTTGAGAAGGGGTGTAAGGATCGATGGACCAAGAGGGGGGGTGAATTGGGCCTTTTTCAAATTCTAAAACAAAGTAAAGCAACCTTAACCTATGCAATGCTAGTAGGGGACCAATTCACCAACCGGATAACTAAGCTTCAAACACAAGCTAAGAGAGCTAAAACAAAGTAAAGCCTATCAAGGTAGAGCTAAGTTATGATCTCTAAGTCAAGCACATGAGTAAATTGCATGAAAGAAAATGCTTGAATAAAAGGAATGGACAAGAGACAACCGGATTTTTTTCCCGTGGTATCGATGTGTTGGCACACACCCCTAATCCACGTTGTGACACTCACAAAGAGTATTGTCACCTCCCAAGTCACCGAGACGAGGGCGCTCACTAAGAGTCTCCGTTCACCATCCCGGCGTGGTGGAGATCAAGCCACGTACAATCTTCTTCTCCGGGCTCCCACAATCCTTGGCAAGCTCCGCGAGAAAACACCTCGATCACCAAGATCACCTAGGTGATGCCAATCACCAAGAGTAACAAGCTAAGGCCTTCACTTGAGCAAGAACCGATCACCAAGAGCGGATGCACACTAGCTTCTCTCTACTCAAGTCCTTAATCTTGCTTCTTGATTGATTGAATGCACAAGTATGTGAATGATGAAGCTCAAGGTGGCTCTTGACTATGGTATGAGTGTTTGGATGTTGCCTGGTGTCAAGAGTGGGCGAAATGACCCATTGGAGGGGTATATATAGGCAGCTCACACAAATAGAGCCGTTGGAGAAAAGCTGCCAGAAAACTGCGTAGCGCCGGTTAATCCGACGTACCCCCCATTGTCATCGTCGGTTTAACCGGTGAATGTAAACTGCCTCTTCTGAAAACTAGCCGTTACAACTGGGGCAGATTAACCGACGTAGCATCGGTTTAACCGGTGAGTGTAGTTGTCCACTGAACCACTGAAAAATCAAGTCTCTGGACAACTGCACCGACGTTAACTCAAACCTATCGTCGGTTTAACCGGTGAGTACAACTTTTGAATTCCTCTGAAAAAACCATCTCACTGGTCAATTGCACCGACGTCTTGATTCAAACGGCGTCGGTTAATCCGGTGAATAGAACTTGAATTTCCCTGGAAAAACCAACTCTGGACCAATGCACCGACGTTAAATTCAAACACGTCGGTTTAACCGGTGTATTGAATTTGTCCAGACTCTGCTGACTTCGTTTAACCGACGTATGGAAAATTGAGAGCGTCGGTTAAACCGGTGTATAGACTTTTTCTGATTTTGTCTTTTCTGATTTGAGTCTTGAATGAAATCCAAATATTCTTGAGATATAGTTTGAGAACCACTTATTTGAACTTCTAGAAACCTGAGTGACCATAGTGTGCATCCATTTTCAAATGACCATGTCCATGCTCAAGTTACTAAGCTTTAACCCCTCTTAATAGTGCGATCACTACAAAACTATAAAACCTATACTAACCTAAGTGTCCTTCTCAACCTTGTGACACTTAGGACTAGAAAGATCCTTAGCCTTGACATAAAATTGAGTTGAATACCGAGATCGCCTTTTTGAATAATGAAATTTGAGGGGCCTCTTTTGACATATGACCAAATGAGCGATAATGATCTTTTAAGCTGCACAAACTCATTAGTCACAATAATGGTTGTCATTAATCACCGAAACATACCTTGAGGGCCTAGATGCTTACAATCTCCCCCTTTTTGGTGATTGATGACAACACAAACATAAATAACGAGAGAGCGAGAAAGATAAAGCAGGATAAACACAAGCAAACTCGAAAAGAAGGACCAAAAAGCTCAACGGCTCAAACGAAATTCATAGATATGTCTCAAAGCACGGCATACTCAAGCGACAAACGTACATATCCATGAACTAACACCAAAAGAGATACAAAGAATCAAAAGAATCAAAGTCCTGATAACTACGAGCTCTCTCTAGCTCTACCCTCCCCCTAACTCTGGTGCTCCCCCTAACACCTCTCCCCCTTTGGCATCAAAGCACCAAAAGGCGAGCTACGGGTCGTGCTGTCGTGGTACGGCGACGAAGCGGTCCGGGTCGTCGTCGTCGGACGGAGAACTCTCACCCTCGGTGACAGACGGAAGCTGCTGGTCTGGGTCTGAGCTCACTGGGGGAGTAACTGTCGTGGAGGCTCTCGTGCTGGCACTGCCTGGTAGAGGATCCGTAGAAGTCGTAACCGGGTCAGCAGAAGAAGTATCAATATCTGAAGAGGTGACTGCTGAGGCTGCCGGCTGCGTCGACTGTGGAAGCAGGGACTCCTCTACTGCTCCTCCCCCTGAAGGTGCTGCCTGAAGTGAGGAGGGGAGGGCGACCGACTGAACCGCTGGCGGTGAGTCCTGAAAGAGTGTGGTCGCCGGCAGTGGTGAAAAGAGCGGACGACCGGCAGACCCAAAGAGTGCTGACATCGAGAACGTGGTCTCCGGTGTCGCTGAGGTAGCTGGAGCTGCAGTAGGGGCTGGAGGAGGAGGAGCTGGTGTGACGGCAAGCTGAGGTGCTCCAACACCCTGAAGGCCTGACTGTCCTGGCTGCTGCGGGGCGAGTCCGGTGTGAGAGTAAAGCTGTGAGATCATCCCGAACATCGCCATCATCCCCTGCTGCATCTGCTGAAACTGAGCGTCTGTCCTCTGTGAAACTCTGTCGATAAGCCCGACAAAACGCTCCTCGGTCGCAGCCCGCTCTCGGGCGGCCTCTCTCTGTATAGCAGCAATCTGGGCCTCATGGGCTCTCCAGGCCTCCTCCTGAGCAAGCCTGTCCTCTCTCTGCTGGGTCACGAGCTGCTGTAGTAGTGAAGTGAGCTCGGACGGCTGAGTCACCTGAGACTCAGAGACTGTAGCAGCTGCTGAAGTCGGAGGTGCTGACTGTCCTGAACCTCCTGCCTCGTGATCGTGACTGGCTGGGGCAGCTGAAGGAAAGTACTCAACGTCGTCGGAGGAGTCTGACTCAAGCTCAGACCAGTGAATCTCATCATCTCCCCCGGGAAGCTGTGCCTCTGCTGCTAGGAGTGCCTCATCCTCCTCTGCCACTCGTGCCTGAACCTCCGGTGACAGTCGAGCCATCGCTGCTCTATCTGCGTGTCTGCCCCTCCTCCTGTCCTGTGGAGCTGTGGGTCGGTAGACAGGGAACCTGGGAGCCTCGTCGTGACGGTAAGGAGCACTGATGGGTGACTCTGCTGGCACTATCATAGAGCATATGTAACTGATCCAGTGCGCATAGGGAAACTGTCGCACCACACCCATCCCGTCTGTGATCACATCCTCTATCTCAGCCAGAATAAAGTCAACTATGTCAAACGGCTCGTGAGTGAGGATGTGTAGAAGCAGGAGCTGCTGCAGTCCCGTAAACCCCTCTGGGTAGCCACTCCTCGGTAACAGAGTCCTCCGGAGTGCCATGTGAATAGCGTAAGCCTCTGGGGTCAGCAAGCTCGGCACTCTGGCGTAAGAGGCTGGGAACGGCTGGCGGAAACACTGAGTGATCACCTCGTGAGAAGGAGCAATCCCGCCAACCATCGCCCTGCGGGGTGGATCTGAGTCCCCGTAAACCCTCTCGTGCAGCGAGACGTCGACCAGGTCAACTCCAAGAATACCAGCAATGGTCGCCCTCGACAAACCAAAGTCCTGCCCTCCAAACATGAAGTGTACAGCTCTGCGCTCGGGGGCCATCCAAGCTGTAGCGTAGAACACTCTGACCCAGTCCTCGATATAACGGTTCTGCTCCATCTCTAGCAGTCTAGGCAGACCTCTGAAATGAGCAAAGTGTGCTCTCACATCTGCTCCCCCTGCGGCTGTCCTCAGTGAGACCCAGTCAAGAACCCTGTGCTGAAAGATCCGGTGGCCCCGCCTCTGGTAGGTCTCGTAGAAACTGGCCTGTAGCAAAGTCCAGAACCTCCTGTCGACTCTGCTGTCTCGGGTCACCGGGAACCAGACCTCCTCGTCAACACTCCACCTGAGTCTCTTGACCTTGGCCGCATTGGCTCGGGTCAAGTTCTGGAGCAGCACACCTGGCTCCAGACGCACAACAGTGTCCATACGGAACACTGCGCGCTCGGCCTCTAGGGCCTCGGCTCTACGAGCTGCTGCTGCTGCAGCTGTGGACCTGCGAGGCTCCTGTGGCTGGTGACCTCCTCGCGTCCTCGGTCCAGTGCGACGCTCGGTCGCTGGTGAAGTCTCTGCTGCTGGGGATGTCTGCCGAGTGCGGCCAGACCGTCGTAGAGTCGGTGACTCCTGTGTGCTCTGCCCCTGAGACTGCTCGGACTGCTCTGCCTCTGAATCTGAATCTGCAGCTGTATCTGACTGATCTGACTCTGCTGCTGCTGCTGTCGCGGCTCTGGTGGCCCTGGCACCTCTCACTCTGCCCATGCCCCTGCCTCTGCCTCTGCCTCTGGGGTCCTCCCTGATCTGAAACGGACGAGCACGGCCTGATGCCTGCTCCTCGGCGGCCTTGGCCACCATCTCGGCCCTCTCGGCCTCCTTCTCTGCACGAGTCCGCTTGCGAGCGGGCTTCTCGACCACAACTTCTTTTCCCTTTCTCTTTTCGCGACCCATCTCGAACAAGCAAATTGTCGAGCACCTGGTGAGCGCTGATCGGGTGCTGCTGCGACGTGGGACTGCAGCTGCGGCGTGGGGCTGCGGCTGCGGCGTGGAGGCGTGGAGCACGGCGGCGCTCGGCAGTGGCGGCGTGGAGCGGCGTGGAGTAGCGTGGAGCGGCGGCGGCGGCGGCTACGCGCGCAGGCGGCGGCGCAGGCGCGCACGGGCGGCGCTGGGCGAGCGCGAGGGCGCGGCGGCGGCGACTTCGTCGTGCAGGCGAGCGGCGGCGCGGATGGCGCACGGCGGCGCGTGGGCTGTGGCGGAGCGGCGACGGTGGTCTTGCAGGCGAGCGGCGGCGCGGAGGGCGCACGGCGGCGGTTCGAGATGGAGGGACGCGGGTGAAACAGAGAAGGAAGAGAGGCGGCGGCTCGAGCAAGACTCATATATGACAGACGGGCCCCACGAATTTCCTTAACACCGGTTAATCCGATGACTAGGTTTAGAACACCGGTCGATTTCATCGGTGCAGTTCACCCGACACTCAGCACAAAATCCTTCTGAACGCCGGTTGATCCGACGATACCAAAAGTGTACTCGTCGGTTGATTGATCAAAACACCGGTTGATTGCTAGGTCTGATTTGCATTTACTATCACCGGTTGATCCGATGCTCTGACTTTTGTATAAGCCGGTTGAACGCCTGTAACTTGACTGAGCTGAGACAAAACTTAGTAACGCCGGTTAAACCGATGATGATGCTCCATTGAACGTCGGTTTAACCGGTGAAGCCAAAAACCCCACACTCAGCTCACTCTTCTATGCTAAGTCCAATAAACTTATAAAATTCAAATAAACTCAAGTTAATGGACTTGCATAGGCGACTTTACCCCTCAAAATAAATAGGATAGCACACTTGCTTAAGTAAATTTCTTTTCAAACACAAGGAAAAGCCGCAAGAGAGACAAAACGCCAAATAAAATGTATGAGCCATGTCATAGGAATATTGAAGATAGAAAGCTTCAAACTCATCATGACATTGCTCACTAGGCAATAACGCACCTAACACTTTGCTCTTTTCACTTTTCATGAATTAAGATCTTGTATATGAAAACAAGTCTCATTTTCATCAAGTGATCTCCTTTGTGACCCTTACGCATGCAATGATGATGCAAACTACAACCACATGCGAAAGTATAGTAAACATGAAGTGCACATCTAGATGACAAGAAATGCATAACAATAAATTAAGATCTACTTGTCAAGTTTGAACCCACGGGAAGCTTCTTCATGATGAGCCTTTCTACAAGCCTAGAGGAAAAACAAGTGGACCACCACCTCTAGCTAAACCCTTGCTCATCACTATCTTACCATGGTTAGACAAGTGTCCTATATGTATGCATTTTTCTATATGACATGGCAACTTACATGACGTTTGCCGCATCTAACACATTTAGCTCATTTCTTAGCCTAACAAAGGTACTCTCGTCTAAAGGTTTTGTGAATATATCCGCCAATTGCTCCTCGGATCTCACACCTTGAAGGGAAATGTCCCCCTTGGCTTCGTGATCACGCAAGAAGTGATGGCGAATATCAATGTGCTTTGTGCGAGAGTGTTGAACTGGATTCTTGGCAATTTTTACGGCACTTTCATTGTCACAAAGGAGTGGGATCCTATCTAGTTTCACACCAAAGTCCAAAAGGGTTTGCTTCATATATAGGATTTGGGCACAACATGCACCGGCCGCTATATATTCCGCTTCCGCGGTGGACAAAGCCACGGAATTTTGCTTCTTACTCGACCAAGAAACTAGAGAACGCCCAAGCAAGTGGCAACCCCCGGAGGTACTCTTGCGATCCACACGGCTTCCGGCAAAATCCGAATCCGAGTATCCCAAGAGATCTAAACTAGCGCCTTTGGGGTACCACAAGCCTATGCTAGGAGTGTGCTTGAGATACCGAAGGATCCTATTCACAGCCGAAAGGTGTGACTTCTTTGGGTTAGCTTGAAAGCGGGCACACAAGCACACACTAAACATTATATCGGGCCTAGATGCGGTAAGGTAAAGCAAAGGCCCTATCATAGAACGATAGAGAGATTGATCAATCGGTTTACCGTCCACATCCAAGTCGAGATGCCCATTGGTTGCCATGGGTGTCTTGATTGGCTTGCACTCATCCATCTTGAACTTCTTCAAGATATCTTTAGTATATTTTTCTTGATGGATGAATGTCCCTTCCTTCATTTGTTTGACTTGAAAACCAAGGAAGAAGGTCAATTCGCCAATCATGGACATCTCGAATTCCCTAGACATCATGGTAGCAAACTCATGGCTTAGTAAATCATTAGTTGAGCCAAAGATAATATCGTCAACATAAATTTGACAAATAAAAAGATCCCCGTTGACGTCTTTTGTGAACAACGTGGTGTCCACCCTCCCGATCTTGAAGCCTTGCATGATTAGGAAGTCACGAAGCCTCTCATACCAAGCCCTTGGAGCTTGTTTGAGCCCATAGAGTGCCTTGTGCAACCTATAAACATGGTTAGGATTCCTCGGATCTTCAAACCCGGGAGGTTGCTCAACATAAACAAGTTCGTTAATAACACCATTTAAGAATGCACTTTTCACATCCATTTGATACAACTTAATGTTATGATGTGAAGAGTAAGCAAGAAGGATACGGATAGCTTCAAGTCTTGCGACCGGAGCAAAAGTTTCACCAAAATCCAAACCTTCGACTTGAGAAAACCCTTTTGCCACAAGTCTTGCTTTGTTGCGTACCACCACCCCATGTTCATCTTGCTTGTTCCGGAAGACCCACTTGGTGCCGATGATGTTCTTGTCTTTTGGAGGAGCTTCGAGGACCCAAACTTCATTGCGGGTGAAGTTGTTCAACTCATCTTGCATGGCCATCACCCAATCCGAGTCCTCAAGCGCTTCCTCTATGCTAGTGGGTTCAATACAAGAAACAAACGAGTGATGTTCGCAAAATGAAGCATGTTTAGAGCGAGTTCTTACTCCCTTTGATGGACTACCAATGATTTGACCAATTGGATGATCCTTGGAGATGCGACCATGCTTCACTAGCGGTACTTGCGTGGATGCTTGTTGGGGTGGATCATGGGTGACTTGTGCTTGTGGTGGAACGTTTTGCTCTTCTTGTTCTTGGACTTGGGGTGTTGGCGTTGGCACATCTTCTTGAGGTTGTGTATCATCTTTTTCTTGATCTTTATCCATTTGGGGCGCCGTGGAGGTGCTTGGTGTAGATGAGGAAGATCCTCCCCCTTGATCATTGTCTTCATGCACCTCTTCCGGCTTGATATCCCCAATGGACATCTTCTTCAAAGCTTCATCAATCTCCTCATCACCTACATTTTCATAGCCAACAACCTCCTCTTGGGAGCCATTAGATTCATCAAACTCCACATCACATGTTTCTTCAACTAACCCGGAGGTTTGATTGAATACTCTATATGCTTTGGAGTTTGATGCATAACCAAGAAAGAAACCTTCATCACATCTACTTTCAAACTTACCGAGCCTTTTCTTCTTATAGATGAAGCATTTGCAACCAAAGACTCGAAAGTATGATATATTTGGTTTCTTCCCGGCGATGAGCTCATATGGAGTTTTCTTGAGGAGTCGGTGAGGATATACTCGGTTGGATGCATGACACGCCGTGTTGATTGCTTCCGCCCAAAACTTCTCGGACGTGCCATAATCATCCAACATTGCTCTAGCTAGGGTGATGAGAGTCTTGTTCTTTCTTTCCACCACTCCATTTTGTTGAGGCGTGTAGGTGGCGGAAAACTCATGCTTGATGCCCTCTTCATCGCACCATTCTTCAATCTTCATGTTCTTGAACTCGGTGCCGTTGTCACTCCGGATCTTCACAATTGGGGAGTTGTACTCCCTTTGAGCTCTTCTTGCAAATGTCTTGAAGAGTTCCGGAGTTTCACCCTTATCGCCTAGAAACATAACCCAAGTGTAACGTGAAAAATCATCAACAATTACTAGGCAATAGAGGTTACCACCAATGCTCTTGTATGTAGTTGGACCAAAGAGATCCATGTGAAGTAGCTCGAGCGGCTTGGAGGTAGACAACATCGTCTTGATGGGATGATGTGTTGCAACTTGCTTCCCGGCTTGACATGCTTTACATAGCTTGTTCTTGTCAAAGGTGACGTCCTTCAAGCCGGTGATCATCCCTCTCTTGTGGGCTTTCTTGAGGTTGCTCATGCCAATATGAGCAATTCTTCTATGCCAAAGCCACCCAAGAGAAGACTTGGTGAAGAGGCATGTCATGGTGCTTGTTTGCTTTGAAGAGAAATCCACCAAGTAAATGTTGCCATGCCTAAACCCCGTGAATACCAATGACTTGTCTTTTTCATGAGTTACTACAACACCATTCTTGTCAAAGGCACACGTTAGTCCAAGATCACACAATTGAGCAATTGAAATAAGATTAAAACTAAGTGCTTCTACAAACAAAACATTAGAAATAGATAAATCTTTAGAAATTGCTATTCTACCCAAACCTAAAACTTTTCCCCTTGAGTTATCACCATAGGTGACGTGTTCATGATCGCCGGGGTCTTCAAGGGAGGTGAACATGCTATCATTGCCGGTCATGTGTTGAGAGCAACCGCTATCAAGTACCCAATGTTTTCCACCGGCTTTGTAGTTCACCTACACACATGAGAATTCACTTTTGAGTTTTAGGAACCCAAACAAGCTTTGGGCCTTGCACATGTGTGACAAGAGCTTTTGGGACCCAAAGTTGCTTGGGGAGCTTCTTCTTTGACTCCTTAGTGAGTTTGCCAATGAATTTGGCCTTCACCTTGCCCTTCACTTTACTCAAGAGAAAATGGTTATTTTCAAACATTGAAGAGTAATTCTTGGGTAATTTAGGAAGAGGACGTGATGGTAAAGTGCACTCCCTAGTGTGGTGCCCGGTGACTTGGCAATGTTGGCAATATGATCCAACTTCCTTGATGAAGCTAATCTTGATCTCCGGAGAAGGAGTAGTGCCTTGATTTGGCTCCGGAAATGAACCAAGACCTCTCTTGCCATAGTCACGTGCATTGTTGAAGAGAATTTCCTTGTGATGTATTCTCCTCTTGAGAGCTTCTCCACACTACTCTTGAGGCTTGCAACTTGATCCATCAATTCCTTTTCCCTAGAAGGTGCAAGCTCGGGCAAAGCATTAGTAGCATTTGCATTAATGAGTAGGTCATCACATGAAGTAGAAACATTGACCTTCTCAATAGTTTCATGAGCAAAGTTCTCAAGACTTGGGTCAATTGCTTCATAGGCAAATTCAAGTTCTTGATACTTGTGAGCCAACTCCCTATGCTCTTGTTTAAGCTTTTTGTGGCTCTCTTCAACTTGCTTAGCAAGTACAAGTGACTCATTGTGCTTTTTGAGCAAGTCATTGTACTTGCCAAGCAAATCGGAGTGGGCAAGCTCTAACTTGGCACGAGTGCTCTCAAGAACCTTGACTTTGCCATTTTCTCTCTTGATGACGGATGTATACTCATTAATGAGATTAGCAAACTCATTAGGGTCAAGCTCATCATCACTATCATTTTCACTCTCACATACCTTAGAGTTACCTTTGGCCATGAGGCACATTGGAGGTGGAGGTAGTGATGGTTCTTCATTTGTGAGAGCGATGGTGACTATGTCTTCTTCATCACTTGATTCTTCGCTTGATGAGACATCGGTCACCCACTCTTGCTTTTCCACCAAGAAGCTTCTCTTGGTGTGCCCTTTCTTCTTTGGGAAGAGCTTGGTCTTCTTGTCATGGCTCTTTTTCTTCCCAAGTCTCTTGTTTTTGTTCTTCCTTTCTTCTTCTTCATCATCGCTTGAATCATGGCGATGCTTGCTCTTGTGATCCTTGTTTCTTTTGTCCGGCTTGGGGCAATTTGGACGGATGTGACCTTTTTCTCCACAATTGTAGCAAATTTTGTTCTTGACATCCATTGGCCGGAACATTCCCTTCTTAGAGTCAAAGTTGAACCCCTTCTTGTTGATCTTGTCATTCAAGCGGGTGAACTTTCTCATCATAAGAGCAAGCTCTCCATCATCTTCAACATCGGATGAGCTTTCATGATGATCATCTTCTTCATTGCTTGAGCTTGAATCTTGCTTGATCATCTTGAGCTTGCGGGCTTTGTTTGCCTTGGTCTTTAGAGCAATTGATTTGCTTGAAGTTGGCTCTTCGGTCATACCAAGGATACTCATTTCATGGGCGCGAATTTCGCCCACAAGCTCTCCCACTTCCATTGTATCAAGATTCTCCTTTTGAAGCATAGCATTGATAATGTTGTACTTGGGCTTCGGAAGGAGCATGAGAATCTTGCGGTTGATGGAGCCACTGTCAATTTTGGAAACTTCAAGAGCATTAATGTCCTTGACAATGACATTCAAGCGAGAGTACATATCATTGCAATTTTCATGAGCTAGCATTTTAAAGGAATCATACTTAGCTCTAAACAAGTGATATTTTTGTTCACGGACTTTTGTGGAGCCTTCATGAATTTCAATTAGCTCTTTCCATATATCACTTGCTAAGTCCATGCCATTTACTCTAGCAAAGACTTCCTCACTAATGGCTTCGAAAATTGCATTTCTAGCCTTTGCATTCCATTTTAATTGCTCGGCGGTGGGAGTTCCGGTGAATCCGGTCTTAGTGGCCAACCACACTTCGGGGGCAATCGCATCAAGGTATGCGGCCATGCGAACTTTCCAATAAGCAAAGTTCTTGCCCTCGAAGTGAGGCGGCGAACCACCCATCTTGGCCATAGCTCTAGGCGGTGAAGCCTAATGATCCAAAAGAGCAACGAGGCTCTGATACCAATTGTAAGGATCGATGGACCAAGAGGGGGGGTGAATTGGGCCTTTTTCAAATTCTAAAACAAAGTAAAGCAACCTTAACCTATGCAATGCTAGTAGGGGACCAATTCACCAACCGGATAACTAAGCTTCAAACACAAGCTAAGAGAGCTAAAACAAAGTAAAGCCTATCAAGGTAGAGCTAAGTTATGATCTCTAAGTCAAGCACATGAGTAAATTGCATGAAAGAAAATGCTTGAATAAAAGGAATGGACAAGAGACAACCGGATTTTTTCCCGTGGTATCGATGTGTTGGCACACACCCCTAATCCACGTTGTGACACTCACAAAGAGTATTGTCACCTCCCAAGTCACCGAGACGAGGGCGCTCACTAAGAGTCTCCGTTCACCATCCCGGCGTGGTGGAGATCAAGCCACGTACAATCTTCTTCTCCGGGCTCCCACAATCCTTGGCAAGCTCCGCGAGAAAACACCTCGATCACCAAGATCACCTAGGTGATGCCAATCACCAAGAGTAACAAGCTAAGGCCTTCACTTGAGCAAGAACCGATCACCAAGAGCGGATGCACACTAGCTTCTCTCTACTCAAGTCCTTAATCTTGCTTCTTGATTGATTGAATGCACAAGTATGTGAATGATGAAGCTCAAGGTGGCTCTTGACTATGGTATGAGTGTTTGGATGTTGCCTGGTGTCAAGAGTGGGCGAAATGACCCATTGGAGGGGTATATATAGGCAGCTCACACAAATAGAGCCGTTGGAGAAAAGCTGCCAGAAAACTGCGTAGCGCCGGTTAATCCGACGTACCCCCCATTGTCATCGTCGGTTTAACCGGTGAATGTAAACTGCCTCTTCTGAAAACTAGCCGTTACAACTGGGGCAGATTAACCGACGTAGCATCGGTTTAACCGGTGAGTGTAGTTGTCCACTGAACCACTGAAAAATCAAGTCTCTGGACAACTGCACCGACGTTAACTCAAACCTATCGTCGGTTTAACCGGTGAGTACAACTTTTGAATTCCTCTGAAAAAACCATCTCACTGGTCAATTGCACCGACGTCTTGATTCAAACGGCGTCGGTTAATCCGGTGAATAGAACTTGAATTTCCCTGGAAAAACCAACTCTGGACCAATGCACCGACGTTAAATTCAAACACGTCGGTTTAACCGGTGTATTGAATTTGTCCAGACTCTGCTGACTTCGTTTAACCGACGTATGGAAAATTGAGAGCGTCGGTTAAACCGGTGTATAGACTTTTTCTGATTTTGTCTTTTCTGATTTGAGTCTTGAATGAAATCCAAATATTCTTGAGATATAGTTTGAGAACCACTTATTTGAACTTCTAGAAACCTGAGTGACCATAGTGTGCATCCATTTTCAAATGACCATGTCCATGCTCAAGTTACTAAGCTTTAACCCCTCTTAATAGTGCGATCACTACAAAACTATAAAACCTATACTAACCTAAGTGTCCTTCTCAACCTTGTGACACTTAGGACTAGAAAGATCCTTAGCCTTGACATAAAATTGAGTTGAATACCGAGATCGCCTTTTTGAATAATGAAATTTGAGGGGCCTCTTTTGACATATGACCAAATGAGCGATAATGATCTTTTAAGCTGCACAAACTCATTAGTCACAATAATGGTTGTCATTAATCACCGAAACATACCTTGAGGGCCTAGATGCTTACAAGGGGTCCACCGTGACTTGCTCTAAGTGCCACAAAGAAGGCCACAAGTCCAACAAGTGTCCTCAACCAAGAAAGAAGCTTTCGGATGAGAAGAACAAGAAGAAGCTAACAATCAAGAGTTCTCTCATCTACACCAAGCCCAACCGGAGGAACAAAAGCAATAGCATCTCCTATGTGATCAAGAAGAAAACAAATGGCAAGGTGGTTGCCCACAAGGTTGGGAAGCAAGAAAGGAGTTGGAACCGCCCCATTTGGGTGCCCAAGGATGTCATCATCAATATGAAGGGGCCTCAAATGGTGTGGGTTCCAAAGGAGATTTGAAGCCCATGGAATAGCTTCGGGGGATTTAGAGGCTTAGCTCACAAGTTGAAGTGAAGGTTCAAACCAAAGAAGCTAAGCTCACAACTTGGACATTTGATTGCCCAAGTCCCCCATAAGGTAATGGTAGCTAAAAGTTTCAATTCAAGCAGCATGTAGCTCCATTGCTCTTGCTAGGTTGTTTCCATTGCATCACCTAGTGTTATATATGGTGGGTTGCTTGTGTCATGACTCTAACCCATGAGCAACCTACATGGTTTGATAAGTGTGTAGAAAGCTACACAAGGTTACCCTTCATGGTACATGCATCTCATAAGGTATGTATTTCATATGTGTACCATGAACACAAGCTATAGGGTAAACTTCCTAATTGTGTCGAAATTAATGTGCATACATTTGCTTGGTGATTCAAACACTAAATGCACACTTTTAGGGGGAGTTCATCCTATAGGTTGTGATTTTTGAGACTAACATGTTTTCTAGCTTATCTTTTGTAGTCTCACGTGGAGTTAACACTCTAAGAGAATGTTTCTCACGATCAATGTGAATAAACAACTCTACAAGAGTGATTAGATAAATTGTGCTTCATGCATATTGAGTCATGCTCTATTGAACTTAAATGCTCATATCAAAGTTCATAGGCTATGTACTCATACATTTGCTTAACCTTGGTGTACCAAGTGCTTCTTGTTTAAAGACTTTCAATTGATTGCAAGTCACTTTCTTTTAGTACATGCAAGGTAAACAAAGAAACCCCCGGAGGTATGTAAGGTTCTAAACTAATTAAATTGGTATCTTTGTCATATCCTATTTACTTTAGAGCTACCTCCGTGCATGATATGATCTAAGCTTTCTAATTATTACTTCTAGTTGTGCACTTGATTTTCACATTATCATTTTGTGCACATACTTATGGAAAGCTTAGCTCATGTCATGCTAGTTTCGTGATTTTGTGATCCACCATAGTATAGTTTTCATTTGGTATCTTCATTGATATCATACAATTGGATCATGAATCATAAACTAACTCCCTAGGCTACTAATCTTCTCTTGAGCTATATTGTTTTGCAAGACCTTGTTTTTAGGAACAAGACCTTTTAGGTGATTTGATTCCAAAGGGGGAGAAATGTGGATCAAAGCAAGGTATTTTTCTCAAGGAAAAGAAGTATATCCCAAAGGGGGAGAAATACCTAAGTGAATCAAGTCATGAGGGAGAAGTATCAACATAAGGGGAGGTTCAAAGGGGGAATCATGGTTTTAGGGGGAGGCCAAGTCATTATTGGATGATGGTAAACATCCAAGCAAGCGTAAGCGGTTCTCAATTGATTTCAATGGGTATCTAGTGGTTAAATTTGTCAATTTTTGCAAATCTATGCTTGCTTTGATTGTGTTGTCATCAATCACCAAAAAGGGGGAGATTGTAACGAACATGGCACCATTTATGCCATTTCGAGTGATTTTGGTGATCGAATGACAACACAACACTTGGACTAATATGATTGTTAAGATGATCATTCTCAGGCTTTTAGGTTCAAGTGATGACAAAGAGAAAGAAAAAATAGGCGTAGCAAGGTCCGAAGGGCAGCCCCTACGGGGGTTCCGCTACCCGGTTAGCGGACAGGGGTCGAGGGGGAGCCGCCCCTCGCGGGTCTCAGGGCAGCGCCCTGAAAGCTCTTCGGTCAGTAGCACCGGAAGAACCGACGCTATGGGCATCGGAGCATCCGATGGTAGTCGGAAGAACCGACGCCATGGTACTTTGGTGCAGAAGGGAGTCGAAGCCAAGTCAGCCTATAGGCACCGGTTGAACCGACGGGTCAAAAAGGGGCATCGGTGCATTGGCCGTCCTTTGTACCAGAGACGATGTCAGATGCCCAGGAGAAGTGTCTTCAGCACCGGTTCAACCGATCGGGCATCGGTGCATACCACCGGTGTAATGACGTTAGCGTCCAGGAGAAGATTCCTTCAGCACCGGTTGAACCGGTGAGGCATCGGTGCAAAGCATCGGTTCAACCGGTGGTCTCTGCGTCAGCCATCAGGAGTCCAACGGCTACTTCATGTTATGAGTGACCGGATGAACCGACGCTACCCTGCCAAGAGGCATCGGTTCTTCCGGTGGTACGCAGATTTTCAGCTAACCGTTGGAGCAACGGCTACAAGACTTGGTGGCCTATATATACGCCTCACCCCGGCCATTTGAAGATTGCTGGAGTTGCTGGACATCCCACACACACCCAAGAACATCTCCAAGCCATACAAAAGCATCAAGATCATATCCTTAGCCCTTAGCACACTTTGAGAGTGTTGTGTAAAGGATTAGCTCTTAGTGAGTGAGTTTGCAAGGCTTAGAGCCTTTGTGCTGTGGTTCATTAGTGAACCAAAACAAGAGCTTGGTGCGCCGGCACCTTGGAGCGTGGAGCTCGCCGGCAACGTCATCGACCCTCCGACTTGGTGTGGAGCGGCGACGACACCTTTGTGCGGGGGACGTGGAGACCCCCATCCTTTGTGGAGAAGCTCCTTAGTGGAACCCGGGGCCAAGGTGACCGTGATTGTGTTCACGGAAGAGACTTGGTGGCCGAGTAGCAATACTCTTAGTGAGTGCTACAACAACGTGGATGTAGGTGTGCCTTTGTGGCTAACCGAACCACGGGATAAACACCCGCGTCAAGAGTTTGCTATCTCCTATCCCGCTCTTTAAGCTTCCGCATCTCTTTCTAGTAATTTGTATGCCTTTACTTTCATAGAATAGTTTCTTGATAGGAAAGGCTATAGGTTGCTAAACTCTTTTGGGATAGGGGTTTTACACTAGAACAACCTAGTTGCACATCTAGATAGCTTGTTTTAGTTTAAGCTTTGTGCAAACTAGTTGGAGCCATAGGTCTACGTTTTTATTAGTGCCTAATTCACCCCCTCCCCCTCTTAGGCTAGAGCACCCGATCACTATCACACGGATCAACACCAAAAAGCCTTTCTTCAAGTTATTATTTTTGTACATCTCGATCAACTCGAGATCTTCTTTCTCTCTACGCTTACTCCAAACTCTTCCTATGTACCACATCCTCTCTTCCCGCCGCCACGCCGGGGCGATCGATCTCTCGATCTTCGCCGGGGAGCACAGTCTCGGACGAGCTGAGCTCCTTGGTAGCTCGCTGACGACACCGGCCAAGAGCAGAACCCGATCGAGCTCACGATCTGAGTCCAGAGACCAGAAAGCTAGCGATCTTTGATCTTTCAGGAGCTAGGATCGGTAGAAAGGTTCATCCTTCAGGCTGATCGACGGGCCGCTCAGAACGCGCAGCAGTAGTAGATGAACCGCCTCCACGCGTTCTTCCTCTTCCTGGCGCTGGCGGCCGCCGACACGGCCGCGGCTGCGGCGGCCTCCTTCTCGGCCAGCGGCACCGGCCCGTCCGTCGTCCTCAGCATCTCCCACATGACGTGCACGTCGCGGTACTCGCACGTCCGCACCTCCTTCCTCAGCTTCCTCAGGCCTGCATTCATCAACCCATCCGTCGATCAGAAAACAAGCTCGATCAAAGTACATAGAAAGAACAGCAGCGGCAGCGGCAGCGGCTGAGAACTACTAGTAGATCGGATCATCGGAGGGGCAGGGATCGAGTTCGAAGCGGCGGGTAATAACGTACCGGTCTTTCGTCGGAGGCCGAGGCGCGCGGCGAGGCCGAGCCAGACCCTCTTCACCGGCACGGCGGCTCTGTCCATGCACATCTTCCTCGCTCGATCTCCTGCTTTCTTCCCCTCCGCTGAATGATCCTCGGCTTCTCCTCTTCTAGCTCTCGCCGCTCTCACTCTACCCCCGGCGAATCCCCGGTCACTCGCTGCCTCCGCCGCAACAGATCGAGAATTCGAGAAGCCCTGAAGCGGAAGAAATTAAACCAACCCCTACTCCTGTCAGCTGCCGCCTTGCCAGTCGAGCTTGAGCCGTGGCCAGCTCGGTCGTGGCCGCGACCTTTTATAGCCGAGGCGGTAGCGGCGCGGGGGAGGGGGGGAGAGTGGTGGGGAGACAAGGGAGATGCGCGTGCGATCCGGGCCCGGGCCCGTCGGCGCGGCGCTGTCGTCCGATTTGGACGCGCGAGCGGCACGGGTTGGTCGCTGTCCCGCCTCCCGCGGCCGCGCACCAGGTGTCGCTGTCCCCGGCCCGCGCGGGTTCCCCCGCGATCCGGGCTGCCGCGTGAGCGATCCGACGGCCGGGGCGCCGTGAGCTGGTAGCTGCTCGGCGGAAAACCGGAAGGCTTTGTTCCCAATTTTGCCTTTTCATCCGCCCGCCCCTCCGGGCGCCGGCGGAGGTGGAGCGAGGCCGTGAAACCGGCGGCGTGTGATCGATCACGTTCTGATGTTTACTCCAGCGCATGCTTTCTGGTGGAGGAGAGTGACGGGGACTGTGATCCAAGTCAACGGTCTGGCGAGGGAACCGATGTCATGCACGGCTACGCAAGCGCCACTCATCCGTCCCCACGGATTGTTAACACATAGATGTAGATCTTTTTTGGTCCCGATCGAAACGAGGCAGGTGAGGTGAATTTTTAGCTAGGGATAGGAATACCTGTTACTAGTTGAGGATTGATCAGTCACATGCCATTGCACTTTTGAGAAATCGTTAGTTTTCGTCACGAACAGGTGACAGGGCCAGGCCAGGCTCATATTTTAGTGATAGATAAATGGATGCATCATAAATGATTTGCGGTGGAAGTACAAAAATCACTTCGGGTTTCGTTAATCGTAGATATTATTATTCTCCAAAATATAATATTGTCACGGTTTGAGCACTTACCTTCTGCAACTTACCTCTTTACGATACCCCTCTGCACTTATTGACTAGCAAATCTTGTTATCCTATTAGCCTTGTAGATGAGTTCATTCGCTATGTTCTCCATCAAGATTGATCCCATTTTTCTTAAGTTTAGTATGCGTAAAGTACTCTTGTCGAAATGGATTTCCCCAGAACATAAATTTTGCGTTTCTCCGTTGAAATGGTGTTTTACCGTCGGGTTCTCCGAGGGGTATCCCGAGGAGAGTGGTTGTAGGCAGGGATTCGCCGGGATCAGAACGCGATGATGCAAGGAACACAGGGATTTAGACAGGTTCAAGCTGCCGGAGCGTAATACCCTACGTCTTGTGTAGTGGTTTGTATTATCCTTGGGTGTAGTTCGATGTGTCTCTTTTTCTGGAGAGGTCCCTGTTCGACCTTATATAATCTGGGGGAACAGGGTTACATAAAAAGTCCTAGTCGAGTTCCGTTAAGATCCTAGTCCGAGGAGTTCAGCTAGTGTCCATGTATGCCGACTAGTTCTACTCTTATTCGGATAGATACAATAAAGGTAGGGCATATCTATGTACTACTCCCTACTCTAGAATATTCTACGCCTGTGAGCAGTCCTCTCGGCCATCACGGTTGCATGTTAATATAGGTTGAGAATAGCCCTCAACGTGGCACTTACATCTTGGTGTACAAGTCAAGAAACAAAACAACAAACTAACAACCTTCCTAGATTACAAGCCGAGAGGATTATCCCGTATACAACCAACAGAATCTCAACAATACTCTTAACAGTGAGGAGAGTGTCGGGCGATCCCTCCGACAAACCTGCTGCTGTCTCTAGCTCAGCGCGACTGCAGTCACGCCAAACCGTCAGGCGACCTGCTAACGAATTGTTGTGCAGCTACTGAACTATGAAAACCGTTTAACCCGCCGGTTTCTAAACCGCCCAGCTAACTCCCGCACAGCTTGGGTTGAGTTTTAATCAAAAACCTGTGAAACCGAACCATGAACAGGGTGAGATCGATCACTTGGCCAGTGGCGCCGAGTGCGTCGCCCTCAGCCGTCGCCATCCCGCCCCCGATGTGAATACATGGCGCTGTAGCCGTGTGTGTGACAGCATGCACCGCGGCGCCGGCTGTCACTCACCTCGCCGGCCGGCTCGCAGTTGCCGGGTCTGTTGCGCCACCCTGGGCCTAAGGCAGGGTAAAAGCCGCTGGCCAGTTGCGCTTGCGCGCGCACGGCACCGAGGTGAACCCGCCTGCCTCGGACGCGCCCTGTCCGCGTCGGCGTCACGCGTGCTGCGTGTGTGAACAGTCATACCCCACTAGTCAAATTGGACTCCCACCGGCTCGTCCTTGATGCATTGATGCATCTGGTAAACAGAGTGCCAGAGCCCTACTGTCAATAGTGTTCTGAACGTTGTCTTTGACGACGCTGATTTGTCAGTTCACACCTTCAGATGGATGACAAGAAGTGTTCTGTCAGGTTCGTATCTTTCGCGTGTCTTTTTTTTCCCCCCATTTCTGTAGCGATGGAATATATGCTAGTGCGTCGAGTCATGAAAGACATTTTATCCTACCCACTGACCCAGATCGCCCTCGAGCTGATCTGAAGGAAGATTCCCATGTATCTGAACATACGTACCACGTATGCGTGTGGCCTTTTGGCATCCTGCCTGCCTGGACATTCAGATGTCGTCACTGACCAAATACAAGCTGGCTTCCTCGGGGTGGACGCCAATGGATGCTGCTAGTGGTGCTGCGCTCACTTGAACCTTCACTGATCACTGCAAATTGGGGTGCCTATCCACTAGTAAACCATTTCTGGTGTCATCAAAGGCATGATAGGGCTGCTGATAGCCTGCTACTGGTAGGCAGCCTGCTCAAAGGCGCCTGGATTACGGGTGCAGATTGGTGCTTACGATCGGCTTTGCGCGGCCAATAAATGAATTTCTGCAGATTGTTGGGGCGCCCACTGAAGTGAAGGAATGTTTTTTCTCTTTCTTTTTCCTGCGTTCCCTTTCCGGCCCTTTTCATCTTCTTTTCGTCGCCTGCTCGCCTTTTGTTCGTGACGACGGCTACCCAGCCTTATCCATGCTCTACAATTCCTGGCCTGCGGTATTCATCATGGATGTCATGTCGATGAGTCGATGGAAGTCATTGTATAATAGTTTTCTTTTCGAGAAAGAAAGATTAGGATAGTAACTTATTGTGTAGCTGATGACAAAAAGGATCCCACTAGGCCACTACTGCCCTTGCAGATATCCTCGTGATTCTTGACCTGGTACTGGTAGAGACGCTTTCGATGAAACTGAAAGATCAGTTGATAGAGAACGTTGCTGCCTTTATCTACCGGGGCTAATGGCGATTGATGCGATAGTTTCACCGCCGCCGTTCGTGTTTTGTCCAGAATAAAATGCATTTGCTTGCGCGTTTTGTTCAAGAGCTCAGATTTATTGGAGTAGAATATGGCGGGAACTCCACAAGAAAGTCATTTCCACACGATTGTGCGCGCGTGGTGGTGGTGGTGGATCCATCACAAGAATAGCTGTTCTGCTATAGCTATCGCCTGTCTGGATCAAGCATACACGCATTCTCATCTTCATTTCGCCTCGCACCAAGGGAGTGCTATTGCTTGAATGCTTGACAGCAATAAGGTTGTCTCGGGGAGAAAAAGGCATAAAACTACAGAAAGGCTCTTCATTCATGAGCCAAAGCCTAACATACACACACATACAGAAGAAGAAAAAGAAACTGTTCAATAAATCTTACTCCAAACTGAACAAAAAAGAAAGCTAGGGAGAGAAGAAAACGAATGCATTTGCCCTACCAAGAAGTGCCAGTGTGCCACTACTATCAAGAAGCCACTGAATCAAACAATCTTCTTAGCATTTAACCTTAAGTTTACCCTTGTGATGAAATTTTACTCTAGATTCTATAGGAACACTTTTGAGACAACCAGCCAGCCCCTTGCACGTTGCATTGCAGCTACGGTACGTTCAGAGTTTCAGAGACGGATGACGAGACGAGATCAGTTGTTGAGGAAGGCGCAGTCCCGGCGGATGTTCCCCTGCGAGGGGTCGGTCTTGACGCCGACGCGGCCGAGCCTGGTGATGGCGTCGACGAAGGCCTGCTCGAAGTCGGTGGCGTTCTGCGCCCACGCCACCACGGTGGGCTGCGAGCGGGCGTCGGAGTAGAGCACCTGGTCGGAGGTGAAGAGCCCCCGGCCGTTGACCAGGTTGACGAAGTACTGGTTGTCGAAGGCCTGCGGGGTGACGGGGTCCAGCTGCAGCGCCACGTTGGGGTCCACCCCCGCCGGGCACGCCGCCTGCAGGTCCGCCGCGTACGTCGCGTTCATCGTCGGGTCCACCGACGCCGGCTGGATCCGGCCCGCGAACGTGCTGCAGTGCGCCAACCCCACCGTGTGCGCCGCTGCAACGCACCAGAGCCAGACGACACGTTATTATTATACTGGGAGATCTCTGTTACGTTGCCCCTGTCCTGTTTGGAGCACACAAATTCTTGTACAAAATAATATAAAAAGTTATCGCTATTTCTCAGAAATTTTCTCTCTTCGTTTTTGACGATACAGAAAAATTTATGTGAATGGTGTTGCAGTACACGTAGGACCTGACGCGCTGCCCATTTTAAAATGTGTCCTGCACGATGCTGCTGCTGCTGCTACGTGAACGTGACACTGGTCCCATGAGTATTTTTGTTTCTAGGCTCTGTTTAGTAAACCTCGTAAACACAAAAAAAAAAAGTCACATCGAATTTTTCGATACATGTATGGAGTACCAAATGAAGTCTATTTATAAAACTTTTTGCATAGATGAACTGTAAATCGCGAGACCAATCTAATGAGCCAACTTAAGCCATAATTTGCAACAATGATGCTACAGTAATCATCCGCTAATTATTAATTAATCATGGATTAATTAGCATCATTAGATTCGTCTCGCGATTTACAACTCATCTATGCAAAAAATTTTGTAAATAGAATTTATTTAGTACTTCAAATTAGTAAGATTCCATCGCAAATTTTTTTTACAAAACATCTAAATATGGCCTTAGTTTTCGAGTTTCGACAGCTCATTTGGCAGGCAGGCCCGTCGTGCCTCAATTCGTGGGCCGCAATTATGGAGGTGGTCAGGTGGGAGCTCCCTGAGTTGCAAACGGTCTGGGTTGGATGATCGTGGGCGAGCTGTGGTGTTGGATGATATACTGTACATGGGCAGGGACTACAGTAATGCGATGCTGACCTTTCTTTCACGTGCAAGCAAGGCTCCCAATCAATCCAGCAGCAACCGGCATGACAGCCAGTCGCCACAGTTGACCACTTTCAGATCTGTCGACCAGCTACAGTGCAAGTGTGCAGCACACTCCTAGCACTAACACCATTCGTTCACTGTGATGATCATCTGGTCTGGTCATGGTTCATCTCTGTTGTTCTAACCTAGGGATGAGATGGTAATGCATTTTTCAATTTCGCTACGGATCTCTCGAGCCTACACAATTGATTGCAGACTTGGTGGGAGTTGGGCTTGGAGACCCTTTGCTTGACTCGAAAGACATGGAGCAGAACAGAGCACATGGAAATCTGTCTCTGTACTTCACTAAGGCTGCTAGTACAGCGGTTGGAGTAGTAACTATTTTGTTTATGAAAGAAGGAAGGCACTGGAGCAACAGTAATTTAATTGGAGTATTAGTAATAATAATCTGCTTGCTTACCAGATAGAGCGATCATGTCGGCCTGCGACAGGTTGTTGGCGGCGAACAGCGTCGTCAGCTGGTCCAGGTCGAACGACGGCGGCGGCAGCTTCCCGTCGACGTTGGTCGACAGCGAGACCAGCCCGTCCAGCCTCCCGAGCTCCACCGCGTATGACGGCCCGCCAGCCTGCACGGATCGAGAGCGTTACGCGCGCGGACCGCAAATAATGACCAGATGCTGTGCGCTTTACGCAGGGAATCCTCGAAAGCTCGGGCCTTTGCAGGTGTAGATTTGGGGGCGGAAAGGTGTTCCTGCGGCAGCGGCATTGGTTCCATTCCATCCACTAGAGTACGTACCAGGGCAATGACGTCCCGGGTGGCGAGGGCGAGGATGTCGGCGCAGGACACCTGGTTCGCGCACGCCGGCACGGCGTCGACGGCGGCCTTGGCCTTGATGACCGTGTCGAAGCCGTCGCCGGCGAGGGAGAGGTTGTTGGGGTGGTCCTTCTCCGCCGTGTTGTTCCCCGTCGACACCAGGATCACGGACGCGTCGCATCCCTGGGGGATCGATCACGGTCACGGTCACATGGCGAGAAATTAAGCGCACATGCGGCGGCGCCGTCCAGGTTCCCTGGGCCGCTCGCTCGAACCGAAATCTATCTTGGAGAAGAAAAGAAAATCTCTTTGCTGCAAGCGATGGAGGGAGGGGAAACGGACACGGACCTCGACGAAGCAGTCGTGGAAGAAGAGGCGGACGGTGGCGCCGACGGCGACGGGCTGGTCCTGGACCTTCTGGGACACGGCGTCGCGCACGATGCTCTCCAGGTCCGGGCACACCGCCGCGTAGTAGTCCTGCCGCAGCTGCGCCGCCACGCCGGCGGCCGCCGCGAGCGCCGCCAGGAACGCTGCCAGGATCCTGATCTCGGCGCCCATGCCGCGCTAGCTGCCGCTGGCCCTCTCTACCCTGTCCTCTGCTCCCCGCCGCCTCCCACCGGCTCCGCACGCAACGCTCGCTCGCCCTCGCCCCTGCCCAGCGCCTCGCACTCTCGCGCGGCGGCTTATGACACCGCACCAGCAGGCAGCGGCGCGCGCGGCTTGGGGTACCGCGAGTGATGATGACGCTGTCGAGCGTTGGGCTGTGGCTGCTGCTGGTGGTGGTGACCGGTGAGGTTATGATCTAGCGAGCGAGCGAGCAAAGTGGTGTGCGCGCCTGCGATGCAGTAGAAGCCAAGTCTCCTCGGAGTGGGGGAGCCCTTGCGGGGGAGTGCGTGCACGGGATTTAATACGCGCGGCGGCGGCTCGCCGGACGTACGCGATCGACGGCTGGAGCGGGCGCCAATTTTCGTGCGCGGAGGCAGTGGACGGCGAGGAGCGGGGGATCTAGAAGCGGCGCCCACGGGGACACATGCCCCTGTCACCTCTCTATCCGCCCGGCGCGGGGCGCGGCTTGGGGCTCGTGCCGTGCCGTGGGCGGATGCGCGCACCGTATGGCTAGCTGGCCGCCCGCGCGGCGAACATGTGGTGCGACCGCAACCTCCACATGGCGTGGTTGGTGCGCGCCTACATGCTGCGTGCTCACGACAGGGTTCGCGTTCTGCAGCAACCGTGACCGCCAGAGGCACAAGTAACAATGCCGTAATTGGCAGTAGCAAGTGGTTGTAGGTAGCAGCTCACGCCTTGGTCAGAAGAATCACAGGGGATCACATGAGAGGAGCAAACCAACAGGGTAGTAAAACAATGTCTGGAACGCTGAGCTTTTTTTTTAACTTTTTTTTAAACAAAGCTGGAATGTGTTCCAAGGTTCTGATGTGGTCGAGTGGTACTGTAAGACCAGGACTATACCTTGCTGCGTGAACTCGCCGTAATGCGCGCTCCGGCTACGAGAAACTGAAACACTGCTTGAACCAACTCGAACGAACTGAAAACAAGGTTAGGATCAATCAAGCACTCCAGCGCATGTATCACGAGACGTATGGAATTGGCCGCGGTTCCGTGCACGTTCGTTAGCCGATAAGAGCTTCCGCCCCTATGGAAAGGCGAATGCGGCCAAGCAAGACGAGGCGTCCGGCCTGCATCCCGGGGCAGGTTTTCCATGATTGGAGGCGTCCGGAACCCGCCATTGCTAGACGGCCAGAACCGAAAGGCGCGCATAATTGGTGTGCCTCATTCCAAGATAGGCGTAGGTGCACCATGGAGCGATCCTGTAACTATCCAACGACTCATTCAGTGAGGTGAGGAGCACCAAATGATCTGTGGTTGCACCAATAGTTCTGGTGGGTCGAATCATTTAGCTTGCTATTGCTGGGCTCGTGCGTGCGCCACGCCTCCTCCGCTACACGATGCCCATACTACCCTTGCTACAACTCCGACTCGTCTGTCTCTTCCTTCCTCGCCACGGCGTCGCCAGCCAGCGCCCGCACATGCTTGTCGAGCGGGTTGACGAGGAGCCGGAGCTCGCGGTTGCAGACGGGGCTGAGCTCCCGCAGCAGGAGGCGCTGGCCGCGGGAGTCTGCAAGGACCATGCCGCACCAGGGCGCTGCCGACGGGAGGGGGCCGGGGCCGGGGATGACGCTCGCGACGGGCATGAACGGCGGCCGCGGGGAGAGGCACGGCGCCTCCGCGCCAGCGGCGGCACACGGCGGTGCAACGGATGACGTCGCGCGGCGCCAGCCTACTCTGTCTGTCCGTCACCGGCATCGGGCGCGTGCGCTTGCAGCAGAGTTGAAGCCGGGCGCAGGGAACAGGGAGCGCTTGCGGCAGACGACAGGCGGCGGCATAGCAAGGTGCGGAGTGGTAGTTGGCGAATCGGGCACCGCGGTGGCAGAACAGGAAATAGGAATTTGGGGATCCAATTCTTGCGGCCGCGGCGGCGTTGTCGAGAGACGGCGGCCGAGTCAGAGGAGGCGGCGGCATCAGGTACGTCGAAGGGGTGGGTCGAACCCCCCAATACCTTGGTTCAATGATTTTTGAGGCTCTGATCCAATAGGGGTCCATTAGGGTTGTTTCGATGGGCTAGATTAGTGATCCATTGGTTCGATCCGCTCCACACTCATCTTTAGCCCCATTGCAGCTAGCGCTTCGCGGCCAAAAAGCGGCATCTGAGAACGGGCTCATAGCCCAGTGGTGAGCGCTGCGGTTGTGCAGGCCACCCGCCCGAGTTCGATGCCCAGCATCGACACTCGGGTGTCTCACCGGGGCTTGCCCCTAAATTTGAACAGTTTCCGTCTGGATGGTTTCCAGACGCTTGCCTCTCACGCGTGGAGCCACAAAGGGACTGCGACGCGTCCGTCGCCTATAGAGCCTTGGAGGTTTCTGGTGATCTCTAGAAAGACGTGGTCTTTTGTATCTGTGTGTAGTTGTAGGTATGCTTGTACACGTGTAGTGTGAGTGTGGTGTGCGTGTGTAGAGTGATGCGTGCGTATGTGTATGAACAGATGCTACAGCTGTACCCAGATGATGGGCGTAAAAAAAAAAGCGGCATCTGCCTGGAAAAGAGTTCCGTTGCTTCTTCAACCTTCCGACGGTAGTCCCTCCTAGCAGCCGCCATCGTGCAGTTCTGGGCGCCTTGCTTGGATCCTAGCGTCAGCGCCTTTTCCACAGCATGGCTGCTTCCTGCTTCCTTCTCGATCCGTTGTGATTGGCAGCGGCGCGCACTACTGACTGAGGCTGGTTCCAGTGCAACGGCTGGAGAGGAATATGACGGGTGTTTTCGGACGTTGGTGGTGATGGTAACATCCACTGGACTGATCCGGGCTCGCCCAGCCAAGGTCCCAACGGCAATCGCCGGCTTATTGGTTAAGGCTGATGCTTTATGCTAATCCTAGCCCCAGCACCTGCAGTCGCAGTCTTTCTCCATCGGTGGATTATCTTCTGTGGCGATTAGGGCGGCAGATAATGTCAGTGTCTCCACCTCAGCCGCCGTTCCTGGGCGCCCCTCCGCCGAGGGCACGCCGCCCTCTGATTAGCAGCTGGTCACGCCCGTGGGCCGCGGCTTACAGTCTGCTGCTAGGAACATGGGCGTGAGCAGCTAGGTAGGAGCCTATGACTCGTACGGGCATGAAAAAACTGTTGGAAATGGGCCGCAAATGTTGCACTACAAATGGGCTGGCCCATGGTATTGCACGCGGGCCAGGTCCCTTATTAACCCAAGCAAAAACCCAAAAGTTGATTAAACTCTAATCCCTCTAAAAAAAGACTAAACTATAATCCGGCCTTTTCTTTTCGAGGCCAGTCAGTTAATCACGAACAGTCGAACGTACACACATTTCTCACCATGAAGGGGGAAAAAAGAAAACTTGAGCGCTCATCAGAATCAGCTGTATCGCACTCGTGCAGCAAGCTCAAGTTGCTCAACCGGATCACACATCACGAGCGCTGATCATCGTTACGCGATCCGGCCTGACATCACCTGGGAAGTTATCCAACGGCCGACGCGGCACGAGATAAGGTAAATTAATGTGACGGAGCGAGCGGCGACTCTGATCTGAGATGCTTTCGGTTCAGCTGTCAATTTCCGCGCGTAGTTGTAGCTTGCAGGGTCCCTACCAAGCAGCCAGCCAGACGGGCGGGCTCCGGGGTAGACCGGTCGGAGCGCCAGGTCTGCCACGGCACCGCAAGGCTCTGCTCTAGTAGATGTCTGCCGCGGCGGCTCCGCGTGTCCCGAAGGAACGGGCCCGGAGGCAGCGGCGAGGCGGGTTTGGGTTTGGACTTGAACGAGAGCTTCAGAAGTAAGCACAACTTGTTGCTGGTTGTACGGAAGGAAGACGGCACCGGCAAGTGTTCAGTAAAAAATTTGTACGCAGGGTAAGTTTTCGCGCCCCTTTCACTTTCAGGCTTTGCCTATCACGACAAAATACCGCGTGTTCGACATCGACCTCCGGCACAATAATTGATCACGAGATTGACAGATTCAAGTCCCCACCAACAATCCCTCTCGAAGATGGAAGGTTCAGCACGCGATTTCGCAGGAGGAATGTTCGAGTCTTTGAGACATCGTTTCTTAATTTCTTTCTTTGTTTTTTTTGTGTTACGAATGATCATCGTTTCATCAGCAAACTGCTCAAGTATTTTACTCTACTTTTGTTTTGGGGGAACCAAACTGCTCCGGTGCGGTGCAGCATACCCGAAAACTATAGCGGTTTGATGCAAGCTTCAGGTAATTCAGTTGACAGTTGACACACTAAAAATTGGAAGAAAAAAAATGACACGGTGACGACAGCTTGATACCCAATCCAATAATAATTATTCTTGATAATGCTTTATTCGTCACTGTCTACATACATTTGCGGATCGGAAGAACATCTTCTGTGCATAAGTGCATTCTTACACTTCCAACAACCAACGCATGCAACGAATCAAACGAGAAAGGTGTACTATGTACAGGCACATTACCGGAAACACCCCCAAGCGAATTTTAATTTCCCTCTTCTCCCGGACATCCATGTCACCAAATGCACACGCAATTCCGTGTGCACACACGAGTCATGACACACAAGTCGGTCCATGACACATGCGCCACTGCTCACCCCCGGCCTTTTTCCTTTCAGTTGAACACGTCGCACTGCCTGCGGATGTTGCCGCGCCTGCCGGACTTGACCCCGACGCGGCCGAGCCTGACGATGGCGTCGGCGAAGGCCTTGTAGAAGGCGGCGGTGCTGTTGGCCAGCGCGTCCACCATGGGGCGCGTCCGGTTGTCGGTGTAGAGCAGCTCGTCGGAGCCCAGCAGCCCGCCGCCGTCCTGCAGGTTCCGGTAGTACTGGTTGTCGAGCTCCGCCGGCGAGGCCTGGTCCATGAGCACCAGGTTGTCCGGCCCGCCGTCGGGGCACCTGCCCTCCAGGAACCGCGCGTACCTGGGGCTCAGCGTCGGGTCCGTCGGCTGCCCCGGCCGGTGGTTGTACAGCCGGTCCGAGAACTTGCTGCAGTGCGCCAGCCCCACGCTGTGCGCCGCCGAGAGCGCCACGAGGTCCGACATGTTGAGCCCGTGGGCCTTGAACACCGCGAGCAGCTGGTCCATGGTCTGGTTCGGCTCCGGCAGCTGCCCCGGCACGCTGCTGGCCGTGGAGCTCAGCCCGTCCAGCCTGCCCAGCTCCATTGGGAAGAAGGGCCCGCCACTCTGCACACACACGATTCCACAATATAATTATAATGGTGTGCGTCGTGGCATGGACTCGATCAGATAGAAATATAATAGCGGCGCGCGCGTACCATGGCGATGGCGTCACGGGTGGCGAGGGCGAGCACGTCGGCGCAGGAGACGGTGCCGGGGCAGGCGGCCTCGACGGCGGCCTTGGCGCTCCGCACCGTGTCGAAGCCCTCGAACGCCAGGGACTTGTTGTCGGAGGCGTCCTTCTCGGCCTGGTTGCCCGGCGTCGACTCGATCAGCACCGACCCGTCGCAACCCTGCGTGTATAGTATCCACCGTTTGGTTTATTAGCTTCCTAGCTACGTGGCGATCTCGATCTGCTGAAAAAAAAAATCAATCTGAACCTCGACGAAGCAGTCATGGAAGAAGAGGCGGATGGTGGAACCGGTGGTCCGGATGGTGGCCTGTATCTTCTGCTGCACCACGCCACGCACGATGGCCTCCACGTTGGGGCAGGTGCTCGCGTAGTAGTCCACCTTCAGGGCCGCCGCGCCGGGCTGCGCGAGGCAGGCGGCGGCGGCGGCGACGGCCGCGAGGACGAGCAGCGACGGCGACGGCGACGGCCTGGCCATCTTGGTTGTTTTGCTTGTCTTCTGGCTGCTACATCCAGGCGGTGCAAAATCGGTAGGTTTATATCATGCTGGGGTCTGGGGTGTGAAGTGGTGAAGTGTCAAGCGTGAAATAAAAGACTCCGGCGAACGGTGGCACGAAACCGAGAAGAGTTGACATTCGTGACACACCGGAGAGCCATGTCATGGGCTCATGGCCCGTCAGTATTGTATCCACTCGTGTGTTTTGAACTCTCTCTGGGCTGATTCTTTGATGCGTTAAAAATCTAAAAGGGAGTTTTTCCTTGAATGGGACATGCAAGGTTGAATAATGCTGCCCATCTCGGTGCTTAGCTCATGCGTGGAATATGAATATCACGCTATAAACTGATTTTTTTCGAAAGATCCTGAACCTACGGTTCGGCGTATATTAATAAGAAAAAGAGAATTGGTCCAGCTTATAGGTAAACCGGACCTGAAAACCGTACACAACAGCTACAACACCTACAACTGCGGCTTATCGGATTGGGACATCGACAGGCGCAACACAACGGTCGGTTGGATTGGGGCATCAACACGACCACATCACTCCAACTCAAGAAACCGCCCGCTCGGAGTGGGACATCAACACGACCACATCACTCCAACTCAAGAAACCGCCCGGTCGGATTGGGACATCAACACAAGCCTTAACGAAAAACCTGCATGGTCAGATTGGGTCATCGACACGAGCCTTCCTTTCGCGGCCATCACCACCAGCCAAGCTCAACAACCTATAGCAGAAGAAGTAGCTAGGTGCCACCAGCCACACGAGCCTTCCTTTCGCGGCCATCACCACCAGCCAAGCTCAACAACCTATAGCAGAAGAAGTAGCTAGGTGCCACCAGCCACGCCACCATGGCGCCACTGCCGCCCTTGCTTGGTTATTGCCAGCAAGGCCACCATGGCGTCACCGGCAATCACCGAAGCAAACTACCATCGACCACGCCACCACGGTGTAATCGACAAACCCCTGCAGCTGGTCGGAGTGGGAAGCCACCATGACAACGCCTCCGAGAAGATAAACGGCGTCTGAGGACATCGCCGTCGTCTTGTCGGAAGATCCGACATGGCTTTCGCCGGTGCTTGCCCACCACCCGAACGAGCCCAAGGAGCCCTCCTGCTGCGGTGCCTCGCCAGGCCCGTGCACCGCCTCCCTGTCTGCTCGCAGACGACTCCACCAGCACACAGCCGCGGCACAACCTCCTCTACGCCCTTGCTCCCGCGCAGGGCCATGCTGGCCAGCACCATGCCCGCTGCACCTCCCGCCGGCACAGCCATCACCACGTCCCAAGCCCCCCACCATGCCATCGCCCCACCTCCCTGGGCCACGTTGCTCCACCAGCCGCAGCCCATGGGCGGCCGTCACTGCTGCAAGGCCGCATCCACCGCACGCGGTAGGGAGATCGAGCCACACACGGCCTCAGGGGCGGAGACAGGGGGGCGGGCAGGGGCCTAGCCCCCCCTATGGTTCCCAAATTTACATTGAACATTTGAATTTTGATTAAATTTTTATATAAATTAGTATGGTTGCCCCCCCTAATAATGAAAAAAACAAATTCCTGGCTCCGCCCTTGCACGGCCTCATTGGCGCCGCACCCCGCCGGTCCCGCCAACAGGCCGCTCTGCAACCGCACCGTGTAGATCCACCCCCGTAGGCGCCGGATCCGGCCACCAGAGCGCCGGATTTGCCAGCCCGGGTCGCCGGCGCCGCTGCGTCCTTCTGGGCGGGAGCACACCAACTTCCCACCCACCAACAGATGAAGAATAGGCCCCGCCGCCGCCTTCCTAGCAGGCACACGGACTTCCGGTGGTCTGCTCCTGCGGCGGCGAGGTGGGGAGGCGATCTGGGAGGGAGTGGCGGCGGCGGACCGTGGAGGCGCCGCCCGAGTCGCCTCCGTGGGGAGAGACGACGCGGGGGCCTGGGGTGCTAAGAATCAAGCTGTAACTACGCTATAAACTGATGGGTTACCTTATTCTGCAAGGAAATGAAGTGTGAGTCTCTGGTTAAGTTGCTTCTAGGGCAAGTGCTTGCTAGAATCTGCTGACGGTTCTCACTGTTTCCAGTCAAAATGAGATGCTGAACTAACTGAAAACATTGCTGTTTTTACTGCAACCTGAACCTCTGGTTGATGATCTACCTACCATGGTTCAAGAAGGCTTTATTTCCTTATCGTCGACTGCCATACTGTAGATGGTTTGCACCATGCGGGTTAGACCGATGCTCTGTTTTCTTAAGTTTTCTGTAAAGTTCAGATTTCGTAAGCCTAATACTTTGCCTGGTTTTTGTCTACTAAGTCTTTTTTTTTTTTGGTAATGTCTGCTAAGTCTAAAGGTATGTCATTTTCATCTATGCTAGCTAGCATGATATGCTGCTGCAGTTGTCTCATATCATCACTTTTTGTTTAGTCTACGTTACTCTTTGCATTATTTGATTATTAATTAACGGAGAAGCTTCCTTATGTCTTAAATAAATATGTCAGCACATTACCTCTTCAGAGATATCTATTAACCGCAGTAGAAACTTCAAAGAAATCTTCGTTGAACCATGCTCCATGCATCATATTTCCTGTATTGGATGATGGTAGACGGTTCCAAATTGCCCTGACACAGAGCAAGGTCAACTATGCTCTGTATCCTCTTGTCCACCGACCATCACACGCTAAATAAATTAAAGGTTCCCTCAAATCCCCGCTCGCGGTACTCAAGGATCTGCCGGCTCAGTCTCTTTGAGGTGCTCATAAGGGTAGTGTTGTGTGCGTGTATTCATAAGAGTAAGTGTGCGTGTGTTTGAGCGTCTGCGTTTGCACCGTGTTTCAAAAAAATAAACATAAGATGAGGGTATTCCAACTATTATGTTTCACATGAAAACTAAGAATTTGAATTTGTTACCAGCTGCACAACATCGATGACACGCCACGCGTGATCCATGAACAACGATCATCTGACTCAATCAATCAACCACTCCGTTAAATAATTCAAATCAAATCGGCCAGTTGACAAGCAGCTAGGGCTCCATGAGAGGATTGCAAGGCGACTTGAGAAATCATCAAATATTTCTGGGCAATGTTTTTTTTGGCAAGTTGTCGTGCATCATCCTATTCAAAGTATTCAACGTCCCGAGTGAGCAGTTTCAAAGCTTCTTGGCTTTTGTTAAAGTCCAAGCTCAAACTTGGTGGTCAAGTTAATCAAGAATGAACCCAAAGTCCAAATTAGTAATCTGGCCCGGTCCATCCAATGAAGCCCAGTTACACGTTTGTCAAGCTAAGACCTAAGTCCCATCTGGCAATTGCCAGTGAAACTCACAAAGAACCATTTCCACTTTGCTTGACGACGAACTGTTTGACATGCATACACTAGGTTTTACCGATTCACATATGAAAACGTACAAGTTTTACCTTCACTTCTATTAAGGCAATTAGGCAAAGATCTGACTAGCTAGCTTCCTCATTGTCTCATTCTTTTAGTTACAGCATTGACATTCTGAACTCAATGTAGTTGTCAGAAGAATGGGTTTTCTAGAAAGAATAATTGCATTCCTGAATCACCGTCTGAATTTGTATTTCAAAAACAAATGCACAGGTTGAACCACATTTAGCCAAGCAAGTCCATCTCGAAATGATGCAGACCTAGCATCTCTATTCATGATACTTCAGAAACAGCGTGCAGTCCCTTTCATCACATAACTATTGCAGATGCCGATCATGAACTGCTTGCTCATAAACAGGAGGACCCTTCTCCTGTTCTCCATCTCACAACTTGATAACTTGGCATGTGCACGGCCTGATGGCCAGCATGGTTCAGATATCCCGAAGGCCAACAGATGACCAGACCAGCCATGTCTTTGTGATGTCAAGATCGAAGTGCCCAGGCTTTTCGGGTTCCATGTCCCAGCCTCCTCCCAGGCCAGAGGCAAAGGCTAACAGCACAGGGGCCCATGCGTGAACAGCTGCCTGTGGGCCGCGAGGCCATCTCTTTCCCTGATCAAAAGTGGTCGAATGCCTCATCGACACCGGCCCTGCCCGGCCGCCCTCTGCATCGATCGATCGATCCGGCGCTGCGCTTTGTGAGGGGCCGACGGCTACAAGACGCATGTTCCGTGGCGCTTTTGCTGGCTGGGTAACTTTTATGCTGGTCTGTAGAATGTGTGGGTGGGTGGGTGTTCTTTACTTCTTTTGAACACTGCTTGAGCATGATTGTCCATGTAGATCATGTGTATGGGCAGGCCTGAAAAATGCGCTTTAGGTTTTTGACCAGACTGCAGCTTATTTGCTATGATACCCAGTTTGATAAAATGGCAGTGTTTGTCCAGGGTTTTTCTTATCCATGGTTGATTTATTTGGTTTTCATCTCCAGTTGGAACACATACTGCAGCAACATAACTTTATCTCTTTGCTGTTCCTCTCTCTATCCGATGAGCGTGGCTGCTTTAAGGAACATTCTGAGGTCAAGAAAGAAGCTCTTGACGTGCTTTACTGAAAAGAAAGGAAACAACACTAGTGAGGAAAAAAAGGTGATAGCAGGCCGATGATGGGGTTATGGTGGGGAGGCTGTTTGTTTGAGGTCCTCCTGCTCAACCGAAATCGAGTCCCGTGCTCCGTGCCTCGGTGCTCACTCCCTTCTCTGGCGATTTTTTTTTGAGAGGACGCTTTTTTTTTTTCATTTTTTGAGAGGACCCTTCTCTGTCGATTGGTGAAAATCAGAGCTCACGGCTCATTTTCTGAAAATGCGGACATGGAAAACATTAATCGTTTTTTCCTCGTGCTATGCATGAATACTTGACAAGGACTTATTCTTCAAATAACTTCTGCAATAAGGGCAGCAGAGGGAAATTAAACCGAAAGAAGCCTGCCAGTGTGTAGCATCATGCCGTCAGGTTTAGCACTAAAGAAGGACATGTCGGTAATTAAGAAATTATCATCCGGCCTCTCCCTGGCTCCTGACCCATCCTCATGATGATCCCTAACGGCACGAGCATGATAGCCTTGGCGAGTGGAATGCTATGGTTTTGCAAGGCATGATGAGGTCACACGCTGCTCACGGAACGGGAACGCATGGAAGGGCCTGGCTTGGCGACTTGTTTAACAGAGCCAAGTTACTGGAACCAATGCGCTTTTGGGGAAAGTTCAGCACTGAATTTGAGTGGCTAGGCTTAGCTCCTGGATTGCTGCCAAGCATGCTTTTTTTTTTGAATAATTATGCCAAGCATGCTTCATTGTCATCATTCCTGCCATTTCAGTTTTTTTTAGACAAAAGGTTTCCCCCGCTTTATTATCAGAACAAAGAGTACAAAAGAGTTCAAGAGTGCTAGAACAGCATATAAGGCGCGCCCGCACAACTAGAAGGTTCAACATCTAGGTCACTCCCAACAGCAGCCGACAAAGGAACTAATGACAGGACATCAACTCTCGGAAGCAAGGGCTCATCCCCTTCCTGATCCGCAGCACTGGAGACTTGCTGGGACAGAGTAGACAGAGACACTCCCAAACTTGATCCCTCCATAGCGCCCATAATCCTCGGCAATCTTGTCCCCAGTACCTCTAGCTTCCCAATATAGACCTCCATCACTGTACGTTTATCGTCCTTGAGCAGCACCTTCCATCTCTCCAGCATCCTTGCCACCGATCCTAGTACCGGTTCCACACCTCTCCAACATTTTCCCTGAAAACATAAACCATTTCTTAGTTTCCATAGAACCCAAAGAGTAGCTGCACATACACAATTCAAGATTTCATTCTTATTATTGCTGATCCACCACCGGGCAACTGATTCAAAATCTTGCCCCACCTCTTTATCCATAAGGATAGAAATCTCAGACCAAATCGCCTTGGCAACACAACAGTCAAAGAATAAATGATTAACCGACTCGATCTCACAGCAAAACATGCATGTTTGATCCTGCAGCTCCCTTTTTGTCCCCAGATTATCCCTAGTAAGCAGTTTATTCCTAGACAATAGCCATAGGAAAATATGAATCCTAGGTGGTATGATCAATTTCCAAACCGCAGGAACATGCACTGGAGTGACACCTCGAAAGCTCACCACAGAGTACAGAGATTGCACTGAGTATTTGCCTTTAGAATCATACTGCCAAATGATGTCATCATCATTGTCAGAGACTTCAATAGTACTTGCAATCTGCAGGAGCTCCTCCCATAACAACATTAACCTCTCAGGAATCGCTCTCCTAAATGTCAATTTTAAGTTGACACCATCCCAAGCTCTCTCAATAGTTATACCTTTCTCATTATTAATAACATACAAAGACCAATATTGCACAGCCAGACTAGACCCCCCAAACCACATATCTTCCCAAAACCTGACCTTACGGCCATTCCCCACTTTCCAACAATATCCCAATCTAGCCGCTTGAGCAGCCCACAACACTCCTTTCCAGAAGGGAGAGGTTCCATAATTAGGACAGCAAAACAGGTTTGGTTGATGGGTTCTATATTTATAATCAACAATATTTTTCCAGAGGACATTATCACTTAAGTGATATCTCTGGATCCATGAAGCAAGCAAGCACATATTCAGATTTCTTAGATCAGGAACTCCCAAGACCCCAAACTCCTTTTTCTGGGAAACTAAATGCCAATTGGCTAAGTGATACTTATACTTTTCCTCAGTGGTATCCCAGAAGAAATGACTCATCTGAGAATTAATCAGCTTTATAGCCCATTTTGGAAATTTTATAATAGACATCAAATAAATGAGGATGCTAGCTAAACATGAGTTTAACAAGGTCAGTCTTCCCCCATAGGAGAGAAGTCTGCCTTTCCAGCCGGCAATCCTTTTAATCACCTTATCCACCACAGGTTGAATATGCTCTCTTTGGAGATTACTGTGGTGCAAAGGCACACCCAAGTATTTAAAAGGAAATTGCCCTTTCTTGCAGCAGAAAATTCTAGCTATATCATTTTCTCTATCTTCGTCCAGGCCAATTGTGGTCAAGTCACTCTTGTCATAATTAATTTTAAGGCCAGAGAGCTGCTCAAAGCAGACCAAAAGCCACTTAAGATTTCTAGCTTTATCCAAGTCATTCTGCAAGAAAAGGAGTGTGTCATCCGCATATTGGAGGCTTACAATGCCCTCCTCACACACATCTGTTAACAGCCCAGTGATCAAATTTTCCTTAGCTGCCTTTATTAAAATTCTTGTGAAGACATCAGCTACTAAGTTAAAGAGAAGAGGAGATAAGGGATCACCTTGTCTCAAGCCCTTACTAGGATGGAAGTAGCTCCCATTTTCATAATTGATTCTGATACAAATAGAACCATCTCTCGCTATCTTTCTAATCTATCTGATCCACTTCCCACCAAAGCCTCTAGAGGACATCATATCCTCTAGAAACTCCCATCTAACTCTATCATACGCTTTCTCATAATCTAATTTCAAGATGATTCCTTGGGAGTCATTTTTGGCCACCTCATGAATAATTTCATGGGCTGCCACTACACTTTCAAGAATAAACCTCCCTTTAATGAAGGTGTCTGGTTAGAAGCAATTAATCTATCAGCAATCCTGATGAGTCTATTATTCATAGCCTTTGCAAAGATTTTGAAACTACAATTAATCAGCCTAATAGGCCTAAACTTTTTGAGGTGTTTGGCTTCATTCTCCTTAGGAATCAGAGTGATCATGGCATAGTTTAGTCTAGCTAGATCCAACTCATCTCTCTCAAAGCAACTAAACAACCCCATTAAATCTCCTTTAATGGTTTCCCAGAAATGTTGATAAAAACATAAATGAGAAGCCATCGGGGCCGGGAGCTCCATCAGAGTAGGAGCCAAACACTGCTTCTTTAATCTCAACTTCCGAGAACGGGGCTTCCAAAAGCTCGTTCTCCAGCAAAGAAATCCTTTCCTCTTCTGACCAAAAGTTGTCACCTAACTTAACATCCAGCTTCTCTTCATAACCAAAGAGGCTTTTATATTAGTCAGTTGCTAAGGACAGTAAATCTTTGGTTTCAGTCCCCGGCCCTAGTGGACCTTCCAACACAGCAATTCTCTTCTTCCTGTTTCTCTGGTTAGCCAGAGCATGGAAGTATGATGTGTTCTTGTCACCCTCCTTCACATTTCTCTCATGAGATCTTTGCCTGGCTCTCACTTCCTCCATCTTCCAAATCTCATCTAGTTCAGCCAGAATATTAGACATTCTAGTTTTATCCTCAGGACTAGGAGTGGAAGACTCTTGTGAGATATCTAGAAGGTCATACTCTAAAAGAAGATCATGTTTTTTCTTTTTTATATCAGCATTAATATTGAGGGACCAGCCTTTCACTTTCTTCCTTTCCTAATTTTGTACTGCAACTTATCAAGAGGTTTTGAAAAGGAGCAGGGAGCATCCCAACAAGAAACCACTATTTGATGGAAATCCTCTCTCTCTAGCCACCATTTCTCAAATCTAAAAATATTATTTGTTCTTTTTGGTGTCTCACCTAAGTTTAAGATAAGTGGGACATGATCACTACCAGCTCTAGAGCCAGCAGAAATGCTAGCAAGAGGGTAATGCTGATCAAAATCAGTGGTACAAAAGACCTTATCAATGGCAGCCATAATTGGTTGTTCTTGATTATTACTCCAAGTAAAAGATCTAGTTGGATTTTTATAATCCATTAGGCCACAAGAATTGATCCAGTCATTAAAACAGTCAGACCAATGATGGTTTATCATCCCATTACTTTTCTCACTTTGATTACAGACCATATTAAAGTCTCCACCAACAATAGTGGGTCCAGACCAGTTTAACATAACCTCATGCAATTCAGTGATAAAATCACCTTTTCCTTCATCATAGGGACAACCATAAACAGCAATCACCCTCCAAACAAAATTATCTCTAGTATTCTTAATCAGCATAGATATAGAAAATTGTCTCTTAAGACAACTAATTACCTCTAGAGATCTTTCATCAGCCCCAAACACAATACCACCTGAAGTACCCACAGCAGGCAGAACATGCCACTTAAAGTGACAATTAATAAAGCCGAGAAAAGAGTCCTCAAATTTTTCCTTCTTTGTCTCCATAATGGCTACAAAGTCTAGATTGTTATTATTAACAAAATCAGTAAGGCACTGATGGCGACCTGCTTTATTCAGGCCTCTTATATTCCAAAATGCACCTATCATGGGTCACTATATTAGAATTAACTGTATGACTCTCCAAGGGGTTCTTAAGAACCACCTGAGACCAAGTTTTATCATTTTTCTGTTTTCCACTAGAAGAAATTTCTTGTTCTCCCACCCCCTTAAGGAGGGTGAATTAGGAGAATTCAAGTTGATAGGCAGGGGAGGGAAGTTCTCCAATTACAGCTCTACATTCAAATTCCCAGGTAAATTCAGATATGGGTTTTCAGCTTCAAAAGCCATTCTATTTTCCTTTTCTAGCAATTTCATAGTATCAATATTCCTATCCACAGCTGCGGCATCAATGCCAAGTTTTAAATCTACTTTATCATCAATATGATTCAAAGAAAGATTCTCGGAGGAGGTAAAAGAATTACCAGGTTTATAGTCCACTTCCAGATTCCTATATTTAGCATACTCCATTGCCTTCTGAATCGTAGTCTTCCTATCTTCTGGGTGTCTTCTCGGTCTCTGAGCCTGCAGAATAGGACCCCACTTGTTTTTCTTCTTCATAGGAGAAACCACAGTCTTGTCCTCCATTATTGGAGAGCATAAACCAGCTTCACCAAGTGAAATCAGATCCTCTTCTACTTTATCACACTCATCTTCAGAATCTTCTAACTCCATCATCTTTAGGAAGCGAGAGCATTCATTTGTAACCTCTCCCAGACTGATTTGTTCTGAATTTTCCCATTTGGCATGCTGATTTGTTTCAACAATCACAGCATTCTTTTTTGTTTTCCTGCCCACAATATTGCACTCAGAGTTGTCATAATTTTGGGTTACTTTAGGAGTAGAAATCACCCCATTCTTAGCATCTAAATGCTTGTTCTCCTGCTGCGGCTGGTAGGAACATTTTCCAAGGCTTAAACCCGAGACAGTATTGCCACCAGATGTCAACATCTGTCCAGCCAGATCAGGTAGGTCAAAAAACATCAATGGAACTATCTTGTGGCCCGAGTTCACCTTCTCAGTGCTAACTTCCGGAGTTTTCTGCTCCAATTGTCGAGACTGATATTCAGATTTGTCATATTTTTTCTCATGATCCATATCTTCATCTAGATCATCAGCCTCATCATCATTATCATCTCCACCCTCATCACCATCATCACCACCATCAACCTTACCCACAGTCGGGTTACCAAGGTCTTCCACACTGAAGGAGATCAAGAAAAGACAACGCTGCATTTCATATAACCTTTCAGTAGGGATCTTGGAGGGATCTCTACAAGTAATCTTGAGCCTCACCACTTCATAAAAGGTTTTGAATAGTGTGGACCAGTCAACATCTACTAGCAAACCAAACCCAGAAGCGATTTGAGCAAACACCTTCCAGTGGCACCACTTAGGGGGAACTCCTCTCATCTGGATCCAAGTTTCCTTAAGGGCACAGAAAGGCTCAAGCTCTCCCACCCATTCTAGGACTTCAACCTGAACACCATCTTTTCTCAAACTAAATGACACTGGAAGTTTTGCCAAGGTATCAGATGCGTACTACTGCTGGATTTTTCTAAGGCATGCGATTGTGTGCAAGTTTGTGTGCGTGATGACGTACTAGAACTGCATCTCTGTAAGTTCTGTTCTATCAGATATTCAGATGCAACAGTACGGTAGGACAAGTAGATGCGAACTACTACATGATAGAAGAACTGCCATGTAGTTGCGTACCATCAGATGCGTGATGCTAGTTTTGTTCTAGACTTGTGTCGTCGTAGTAGTACGTAGTTGTGTGCAAGTTTGTGCGTGATGAACGGCGCAATGATGCGCACTGAATTCATGAGCGAGGCAGCTAGCACGTAAATTAAAGAGAGGAAGCCTTTCGTGTCCCGGCTATTACGTGCCAAAGTGATTACTTGTTTCCTCTCAAAGAGCTGTTACGGCGAAAGTAGGACACGGATGACAGCGGCTTTCACCCCTTTCCACAAACTTTCTGCCGTTTTGCTCCTCTTGATCACCCTCTTTAAGCTTGTCAACCTTCCATTTTCCTTTCCGCAGGTTTTTCCGGTCAAAGCTTGTCGCCATGATGGATCCTCTACGAGAGTAGCTGTAGTGGATAATGCTAGTAAATTGCTGAGATTAACGTGCATGATTGTTCATCTTTTTCTCTTTTCTTTTTTAGGGTAAGCTTGTTCATCTTAACTCTAAGCTAAATGCGAGTTTTTCTTTCATGAGAGGTGTGTATTTATTTTTATCTATAGTTTTATTACTGTCATATGGTAAATTTACCATCAATATATAGTTTCTGTAGACGATGTATCTATGACGTGATTACTTTTGTAAGGAGCGTAGACTAATTTTGTGGAGATAAAAAATGCTCACAATATAAAAAAAGCCGCAAGAAGAGTTAGAGAGCGTCTTTAGAAGGGCTCCGGCTCCCTGCAGGAAGGGCGGAGCTGGGGCTGGACGCAAATAAAAGAGTCGCTCGGACGACTGGGAGTCAAACCATCGCATAAGACTCAATAAATAATTTTTTTTTAAAACAATTTTTTCCGAATAATTTTTTGTATTTGCTAGAATAATTAAAAAAAATCCAAAACAAAAAAATGTTCTGAAACAAATTTGATTATGAACTAGTTTGTTGGACTAATTTAAGCCCAAAACATGAAATCTGGAGTTGGGAAAACTTAATGCGACAAGTCTGCTGGGTCACACGAATAACCCCAGCAGCCCCCGGGCAAATGTTAAGAGTCGCTCAGGCTACTAGCAGTTAAACAATCGCACAAGACCCAATAACTATTTTTTTCCGGAAGAAAATTTTTTTGTTCCCGAACAAATTTTGTGTATTGCTAGAACAATTAAAAAATTATTCCGAAACAAAATAAATTTGTTTTGAAATAAATTTGACTGTGGACCGGTTTGTTGAGTCAATTTAGACTCAACAACATGAAATCTGTAGTGGGTGACAAATAGCCCCCAGCCCCGGGGCTCATGGAATCTGTAGTGGGTGACAAATAGCCCCCAGCCCCGGGGCTGGATAGCACCACGCCTAGGGATGGCAACGGGTAGAAACCCGACGGGTATCACTAACCCAAATCCGCACCCGCCAAGATAAAATCATACCTGTTAAAAAATCCATACCCGTCGCGGGTCTGATTTCATGCCCGTACCCATACCCGTGCGGGTTTTTTTACCCGATAGAAGAATCAACAAAATTTAATAGAAAGCATAAATAAATACACAATGCATTATAGCCAAATGAGTCTATGAGTAGGTAATCATCCATGTGAATGATAGTACATGAGTCTAAGTCTCTCTTAGCATGTGATTGAAACTTATTTTGATACAAGGCCTTGTGACATTGGTATTTTAGGTTATTTATTGTCGGGTTTATTATACCCACGGGTTTGCGGGTTTGGGTACTTGGAGAACAAACCCGCACCCGCAAACCCGACGGGTACGAAGTTTATTCCATTAAGAAACCTGCGGGTATAGAATTTAGTCTATGCCCGTACTCTAATGGAGCAAAAATCCATCGAGTTTCGGGTACCCGTTGCCATCCCTAACCACGCCAAGACATTACTGAGAATCTACTATGGCCCAGGACGACCCGGGCCCATGGGCCGGTGAATAGATACCATGTGGGCCCGTGATACAGAAGACCCCGCCACCTGGGCCCGGCTGCTCCTCCTCCCCGCGGCAGCGCGTGCGCGGCTGTCGGCCGCCTCGCCGTCCGTTCTTCCGCCCCGTTCCCCACGCTCCACAGCGCCGCTGGCTGAAAAGACCATTTCCAACACTACACTACTCTGCGCTCCAGAAGTGAACTGACATAAGCAAGGTTTGCTTCTGTTAATCTACGGTGTTATGCATCTGTCAAGCTTAGCATTATTAAAACATATGCTTGCAACTTTCTGCAGGTGGCGGCCGTCGCACTACTAAGGGCCTGTTTGGCTCCAGGACAGTCCCTATCACATCAAAAGGAATCTTACTATTTTATATTATTAAATAAAATCTGTTTATAAATGTTTTTTGACAGCTGAGTGTTTTTTCGCGAGACGAATCTAATGAGCCTAATTAATTCATAATTTGCTACAGTGATGCTACAGTAACCATTCGCTAATCATAGATTAAGATACCTCATTAGATTCGTCTCGCAGTTTAGCCCCAGGGTTCTGCAGTTAGTTTTATAATTAATATTTATTTAATACTTCTAAATACTAAAAAGTCCCTGGGACTTTTTTGAAGTCCCTGTTTCTAAACACCCCCTAACCAATTTGGGTGAAGCCTGCCGGATTCTTGCTGTAGTAGCTACAGATTAAAACTGCAGGAGTGATCTCAATACTACTCATCTGGAGCATTGTTTACTTGCTTCGAGGACTCTAACATGGTGCTGCCCTTTCAGCTCATCTTTTCTTGGAACCGCACTTGGGCATGGCTACCTCCTCTAGGCACCCTGTGTGACCGCGGAGTGAGTGACATGATGGACTGGTGGCTTCAAATGGGAAAGGCCCTTTTGCATGCTGTGTGTTAGTCCTTTTTAACACACAATTTGTCTGGTTCAGCACACTTTTTTCTGCTGCTAACACGCTATCTAGATCATTAGTATCTAAAAAAACACTAGATTACAAGCTTTGCTAGTGCAATTAGGGTAGCAGTGTGTACCTCATGTCTGAGGAGGGGAGGAGGGGAGGGCGGAGGAACAGGCGGAACGGCAATGGACGCTGGACCACTTTGCATGCCCGGGTCCCCCACAGGGTTCACCATTTCGTTTTCCGGTAGAATCCCGGTGATTGGCGGAAACGGAATTCCGTTCCCCATGGAGCTCTGACCAGAGAGTCCCGGTCCTTGATCCGAATCATGCATGGTAATGAGCACTGAATGGTCCATGCCTCCATGGGGGAATTTGTACACGACGAAGGATATCAAAATGTTCCGGGACTGCTTCTTGCACCATCATGGTTTTCTCACACTTAAAGCAGTCAAATTAGAGTCAATTGGCGTGCACTGAGAAGAAAATATTGATCAGTTGGGCCTTGGATAATGCTGCACCTCATGCCCTGATCCTACATGTCTGATTAGCACATAGCATCCAATGATCTGGGCTTGACAAATTAACAGCTTCGAAATGAAAGAGCATGGCAGTAAAAACCTCTTTGCTCTATCACTTGGATCATAATGGTGTATACTGGAGCTCCCCCCCCCCCCTGCTGTACCTACCAAACGCCCAAACCCTAACATCGAAATGAAAAACAGGTACGACGGTAGAGAAAAGGACTGTCCGGAGTAAATGATTTAAAGCTGTTGTTGACGCCTTGTTGTATGTACATTGAAAGAATAGAGGTCCACTGACGTATTGCTGTCGTCCAAAAGCTTATCTTCACCGTACACTCGGTTCCAAAAGCTTGCATTCATCACGCTTTTTACCACAAACCCTTTTGCAGTAATTTTCTATTACAGCCGAATGATTACGCAAAGGCGCATGTAATTTAGGTGGTGGCCCATTTCTTAATCCGTTGCCTGTGTTCCCTCTTGTTCCTGAACCGCTGCAAGAACAGGGGCCACAGTGATGTGTGCTTTTATCGTTCGGCATGCCTAGTTAAAAATACGGCCACTGTGAAAGGAATCTTACATCATTTGTGTCTTGTCCCCTGCTGCTTTTTTCTTCAGAGAGTTCAGATAGAGGGAGCTCATTCTCTTCTGCTCTGCTTGTGGAGTGGAGATGGATCATGGATGTGTATAAAAGGGAAAGCCTGTGGCCTTTGGAGCCATACAATGATCAGGAACTGAGAGTGGCAAGAGCCAAGGAGTAGTTAGAGCTCAGTAGAATACAGTTCGTGAGTCACTTCTCTGACATCAAGCAGTTACACTAGGTGAGGAATGAGCTCCTTCCTTTGGGTTCCTTTCTGATTTGCTCATCAATTTTCAATACCCTGTTCAATCATTTTTAAGCTTAGGAGTTGAGTTTGGCATGATTTTTTTATCCCTTTTCAGGCTTACCTAGTCTTCTCATTTGTAGTAAGCATATTTTTGGATCAGGACATTCTGAGAACAATCACACCTCTTTCAGTCTTCCATTTTCAGAAACCTACCAGACATATTGTAGCCTTAGACTGCAATTCAGTTTCTCTCCTTCCACCTTACTTCCTTTCTTCTGCATGTGGTGCTGCATTCTTCGATTCCAGTTCAGAGGTTTTCATTCTTACAGTTGCACAGTACTCACTTCTTGCCTGAATTCACTTCAGGCTGGAAGAGAGAGAGAGTAGAAGCACACAATTCCACAATGCCCATGGAGCAAGTATTCAGGCACTGCGACAAAGATACGCTGAAGATGGCCATGCTGAAGCACCAACAGACTTTCAGACAGCAAGTAAGATCAAAGGCTTCATTCTCTCGAGCATTCCTATTTGCTTGCTGAGGACAATGCACTGATCAACATCTTCTCCCCTGACGTCGCAGGTTCACGAACTCCATCGCTTATACAGGATTCAGAAGCTTCTGGTGCGAGACCTCAAGAGGGAGCTCAAGAGCCAGAGGAACCTGTCGACCTCCCCGAACGGCGGCTCCACCGAGCACAGCAGAGGCGCGCTCGGCATGTGCGCCTACGAGCACCGCTACGCCGCTCGCGGCCCCGGCGGCTACGTGGCAGTGGCGACACCAACGCCCCGCACGGCGCTCAGCTTCGACGTCGTGACGCCGGCCGTCGAGTACATGCGGAGCGCGGAGGAGGACGAGGACGAAGCGGAGGAGGAGACCGACGACGACGCGGAGCTGGAGCTCACGCTGGCCGTGGGCGGCGGCGGGGCCAAGAAGAGATACGGCGAGTACCCGTCCGGCGGGGAGAGCCTCTCGTCGTCGTCGACGGAGTCCGACGTGCTCACCGTCTCCGGCCGCGAGTGGCGCCAGGCGCGCGGCACGCCGTACCACCACAAGAGGAGGCCGGGCGCTGGGCTGGACGTGGTGCAGGCGGTGGAGGACGGCGTCGGGATGCAGGCGCCGCCGCCGCCGCTGCTCCACTGGCTCAGCCTCAAGATGGCATGACACTGCGAGAGGGGAATCAAAGAACGCATTGCATGTGTTGATTTGCTGCTCCTAGTGTCAGGGTGCTGACTTGCTACTGTTCTTCAGTTGAATGCTGCGCGTTCAGATCAAGTCTAGAAATTAAATCAATAATTGACTAGTCGTTCAGGAGAATGTGGGAGCCACTTTCCAAAACGTAAAGAGACTGTAGGGGCTTGCTTTTCAGATTAAGCTACAAGCGTGACTACCTTACTTACTGCGGGCACCTTTGGGAGGGCTTCACGCGGACGGCTCCGGCTACGTGCTACAGTGCCGCGGCACTGTGCGGTACTATAGCATGGAGCTGAAACGAAGCAGTTTTGCCTGCGGGAGGAGTGAAGCCGCTGAAGCTGCGGGAGGGTGGCTTCACCGGCTCCGTGCTACAGTGCGCTACAGTAGACGAAGCCGGAGCCGGTGAAGCCGTGCCAAACAAGCCCTGCAAGTGCTTCTGTCAACCGTCAACAATACAAGCGGCAAATTTCAGGCCCTGTTTGGTTGTGTAGCAGAACTACGACACACGATTTTCGATAAAAGAATCTTCAATGCATAGAGTACTAAACGAAGTTTATTTGCAAAACCTTTTCACGGATGTGTGTAACTTTTCGAGACGAATCTAATGATAGTAATTAATTGATGATTGGCTACAGTGATGCTACAGTACTATCCTCTAATCGTGCGGTCAAAAGCCTCATTAGGTTCGTCTCGCGAAGTAGTGCAGGACTGTGGAGTTAGTTTTATAAATTGCCTTTATTTAGTACTCCTAATTATTGGTCAAAATTTTTATGCTACTCATGCTATCGTGAACCAAACAGGGCCTCAGTGTGATGTTAATCGAATGGCAGATCCAAACTTGTGTACCCTGAAAGCTTCATCACATACAGATCAAAGCTTGTGAAACATTGCTGCACGCCAACTCCTCATATATATCAGGTTGTGTTTAGCTAGCTTGCCGGTTTGTGTTCATTTGGAGTCCATTCCATTTGAGTTGTAACTGAATAGTACAAATTTCTTCTTCGTCTTAATACAATAATACGCTGTACACGTTTTGAGAAAAAAAAACTCCTCACATATATATGCTCAGTTCACTGATGGCTCGCTTTGCTTCTCTTGCTTGTGCTTCTATAACGTCCACATTCTTTCGTCTCGAACTCCGATAGCTACTCACCGTCGTGATAAAATCAACTTTTTTTTGAACGACGATAAATCAACTTTGAAGTATACCCTCACTAGGTCTATCTTCTCATCTTTGCCTTTGCACCGACGGAGAAAACCACCTTAGAGCATCTCCAACTACTCATCCCTCTCTCATAATACTAAAATCAATATTTTGATGATCAGAGTGCTCCAGCAAATTACCAATTCAATTCGCATTTAAACTTGCTAGAGATAAAATTTGAGTAGAAAGCCCTATATCCATCATCTATTTTCTAAAATAAAATTGTTTTTTTGTTTTGTTTTGTACAGTATCATTTTATTTTGGATCATTTCGTTGTTTAGATTAGATAGCTCCGTAGCTGATAGCGCTGGCTCTCCTAGCTTGTTTTTTTTAAAAAAAAATCTACTCTCTTCTTAAAGAGCGATAGGTTTGATTTTCCGTCCTGGAGAGATCGTGCGACATGGAGAGAGAGAGAAATCAGATTAGTGTATGAAAGCGCCTCTATCATCCAAACCACTGAAGACGTTATGACAGTGTTAGAGCTTGGGCCCTGTTTGGTTTCAATAGCACGGTAGCACGCACAATTCCCGAAAAAAGAATCTTCAATGCATGGAGTACTAAATGAAGTTTATTTACAAAATCTTTTCACGGATGAGTGTAATTTTTCACGACGAATCTAATGACAGTAATTAATCGATGATTGGCTATAGTGATGTTATATTAACCATCCTCTAATCATGCAATCAAAGGTCTCATTAGGTTCGTCTTGCGAAGTAGTGCAGGGTTGTGGAGTTAGTTTTGCAAATTGCTTTTATTTAGCACTCTTAATTATTGGTCAAAATTTTTGTACTGAAAACCAAACAAGACCTTGGTTATCCCTCTTCAATCCTTCCCAATCTACCTGTCCCAGCAACAAGGCCGGGGAAAGTGCGGGCCCCACGTGAGCGAACAATCTACCTGTCGACGACGAAAAGCCAGCAGATTCCAGCGCCCGCCCCGTCCTGTAGCCAATGACTGTAGCCAATCATCGATTAATTAGGCTCATTAGATTCGTCTCGCGAAAAAGAAAAAATATTTATAAACAGATTTTATTTAATACTATAAAATAATAAGATTTCTTTTAATGTGATCGAGATTTTTGAAAAAAATCCCGGAGCCAAACAAGCCCCTAGTCATCTCTATCTTCCCCACTTCAATTAAACAAACATAGCCCGACGAGAGATTCCGCCTCCACGGCTCCACCTCGTCTCTCCCCCCTTCAGCCCGCCGAAACCCTAGCCCGTTCCGCCTCGCCGCCGGCGATGGCCGCCGCATGATCGGTGCGTCGCCTTGGGACCGCCTACCGACCGGCATCGCCAAGCCCGCCGCCGCCGCGGCCGTCGTCGTCGCGGCGCTCGCGTCCTCCTTCCTCGCGGTACCGCGTCCGCGCGCCGCCTCGGTCGCCGCGGGATCCGGGCTCGTCATGTCGAAGGCGAGGGTCTACGCCGACATCAACGTCGTGCGCCCCAAGGAGTATTGGGACTACGAGGCGCTCACCGTCCAATGGGGGTAAGGCGCCAACGTCACGTCACGTCACGTCCTAACTCCACCACTTGACGCAGCTTGCACGTTCGCGGTTGAGCATGTGGTCTGTATGAATCACCATTGGGATCGTTAGTACTGGGAGGCCTGCTTGGCTGCTTTTGGACTTCATTATGTGTTTGTCTGCATCAAAGGGGGAAGTTCCTCTTCACTACAAGGCTTGGATGGGCCGCATGATCTTTTTATCTGGTTTAGCAGGGTACAGGTAGGGCTGTATGAAAATTTAGAAATTAGAAGGACCAGAAGATTGAAGTGGCAACAAATGTTGAGGCAATACCACAATAGAACCTTTTTTTGTAGACTAAAAAAATACCCAACCTTCTTATAGCTGCATCATTTGTCCAATTTTTTTCACTAATCACTATTGACCATGTACTGATGGTACATTGTTTATCTCTATCAGGACCAATTTAATTCCTTTGGCTATTTTTTCTCGTTGGTTGAGGTGCATATTACCTTTAGTGATTGTAGTAATGTCTTACTATTATCAGATCTTTTTTGTTGATATGCTGTAGTTAACCTTTTGGTGGCTTGCGGTAGAAGTGGATCACCGTTTTCTTAACTAAGTCCTAGCGTTTAAAGAAACAGATGCCAAAATTTGTTGGATCTCAATTTCGGTTTTAGGATTTTAGCATCAAGCTAAAAATAGATTATTTTGTTTGAAAATTAAAATTAGTGTTTATTAAATGTCACATCTCATCTTTCTTGGTATTGGTCTGAGTTTAAACAATTTACTTTTATATTAAGTCACGTCTGAACTTTTCATCTGATGGAGAATCTGAATTATGAGGATGGCCACACATACTAATTTATGCTTCAACACCTTATGTAACTATGAAAGACATGTAGCTCATTTTCCCATGCATACTGGAAATCATATGTGCCATAACACCGAGTTGGTAGTTGATACTTGGTGGAATGCACTTTATTACTTAGTGACACCTGAGAAAGTACACACTTTATACAGGCCTTCTGAAGTATGTTATCAGCTATTTTTTTCTATGCTGTTTTCAGTTGGTAGTTGATACTTAATGGAATGCACTTTATTATACTTTGTGACACCTGAGAAAGCACACAGTTTTTCTCTTGATGCAGACCTTCTGAAGTATGTTATCAGTTATTTTTTAATATATGCTGTTTTCCTAGTCAGCGATGATTTTTTAACAAGATGTCTTGATTTTTGCACAACCATGGCAAATTTGTTTTTCTGTTTCTCTCTTCTTTGGAAAGATATAGACTATAGAGAAAAAGCGATTGCATTTTCAGTACTCCATCACAACAATTTTAGTATATTCATGTTTTCTATTTTCGAATGCAAATCCAAGATTTTCCTTCGAATCTGCCCTTTTGATTTACACCTTTTTGTATTTATATGGAGAGAATGTTTTTCTAACGATCATGATGTCTTTTACCAGCGAGCAGGATGACTATGAAGTTGTCAGGAAAGTTGGAAGAGGTAAATATAGTGAGGTCTTTGAAGGCATCAATGTTAACAATAATGAGAAATGCATCATTAAGATCCTTAAGCCTGTCAAGAAAAAGAAGGTATTAAAGGAATCTGTTGGCCGTTCTCGTAACATTTTTCTTCCATGTTCTCCATCTAATGATAGGAGCTGAGTGCCCCCGAGCATTACTAATTAAATAGTCATTTATATGCTGTATCTTTTAACATATCTTTCATATGTTTATGCAGATCAAAAGGGAGATAAAAATACTTCAGAATCTCTGTGGAGGTCCAAACATTATTAAACTGCTTGATATTGTCAGAGATCAACATTCAAAGACCCCCAGCTTGATCTTTGAATATGTCAATAACACAGATTTCAAAGTTTTGTACCCCACATTGACAGATTATGACATCCGTTACTACATATACGAGCTACTCAAGGTTGCCATTAATATTTAACACATTACACTTTAGATCGTACAATATTGTTCAAGACAGATACCTCCAGTTAGTTGCTTATTTACTTAAGCCCTACAAGATACAATTTCCTGGTACTATATCGTAGTTTGATTATGTCACTCTGATTGCATGAAATGCTTCCTCTACTCAGTTAGATACCTGTATGTTTTCTGCCCTTGGATTGCCGAAAATACCATTTTACCAAGTCATAATATTTATTGAAGTGCTGATGTAAAAAAAAAATCATTGATGAGCATGGATTCATGTAATATGGTTGATTATTTCTTGTTTTTAATGTTACCTACTGAATTTTTTTAAGAAAAATATTTTGCACTTTTGTGTTTTCAACACCCACTTGTTTGAAATATGAAGTGAGTGCACTGATGTGCCTCTTATGTTGAAGTGGTCCCACTTATTTTTAACACCCACTCATCTTTCCTTATATCAATCTATAATGTTTAATTCCAGGCTCTAGATTACTGCCATTCTCAAGGCATTATGCATCGAGATGTCAAGCCCCACAATGTAATGATAGACCATGAACTTCGAAAACTTCGCTTGATAGACTGGGGCTTGGCCGAGTTCTATCATCCAGGCAAGGAATATAATGTCCGTGTTGCATCAAGGTAGGTGGAGAAATGAGCGAACATCTTGTTTACATATGCTTTCATATTCGCAATTATATGGAATTCCATCCTTATAATCGCGTGTATTTTGGAAACATTGCAAGTTAGCAGGATATGTTCACTTTGCTTTTTTGTTGAATCTCCTGTTGACTCTGAGTCTGTAAGCAGCGTGTGAACAAGGAATTCAATTGATTTGGCGTTCACAATATGTTTTGGTAGTGTTGAAATTTAAGCAAAAAAAATCAATGAATTTTTTTGAAATATAAGCAAGTCGAGTGGATGCCATAAATGACCGTCGTAGTTACTATGTATACTTTGATAGTAGCATGTTATCAATTAGCAATTCTCATCTAATTTTCACTAACAGTTCATGCTTTCTTTTTGACATCTCACTTGGGCATATTTTCTCTCACATCGATTCAGGTATTTCAAGGGACCTGAGCTTCTTGTTGATTTACAAGATTATGATTATTCTTTGGACATGTGGAGTCTTGGTTGCATGTTTGCTGGAATGGTATGTATGGCTATAAAAATGGTTTCCATGGGTTAATGCTATGTCTTGGACACAATGGCATTGACAATTAGTTGTGACTGATAACTCAGCTTTTACTTATGTGTCCTGATTGATGGCTGCAGATATTTCGCAAGGAACCGTTCTTCTATGGCCATGACAATCATGACCAACTTGTGAAGATTGCAAAGGTAAGCGTACGTTTGATTCTTCATCCCACATTATAAGTGCATCTGCAATTCGTGATTTGATTGTCTTATTAGGACTAAGAAGCTTTCTGTTATGCAATTGACTTCTTGCCTTGAAATCAATGTTACACCCTGTTGTTTCCCTTTTATAATTACAGTTGGTTTCTCAGAAGCTGATGTTCTTTAAGGAGTTATATATTTTTGTATCCAAAACTGCTACACATGAAGGCAATTGATGAGACAATAATTCACTAATTTTTATTTTATAAACGACATACTTGTTTTTGTAAAATTATGTGTTTGGTATTGTGCTTTATATGAAATAATTGTAAGGATAAAACTTGTGGGGGACAACTTTCATAATATAATACAAATGATTTTAGTTGTAGACCGGTATCAGATAAACCTTACACCATCATATCAACTCTCACTATATCTTAGCATCAAACTTGCCGTATTTGTTCTCAATGGCATGTACTCAAATCAGCCAATTTGAAACTCTGGACTTAACTCCAGTCTGCATGATGACAGCAAGTCAGTAATTGGTCTCCTGTGTCCTTGGCTTCGTGTTATTGATCTTCTGACAAAAAAAAGCATCAGAGCCATCTTTTTATTTGGCGCTTGCTTGAGCATTTTAGTATTGGAAAGCTGTAATGTTGGAATATTGTACCTGAGGTGATAGATGCCAAGTCACCAATTTATGTAGACAAGGACTTTAAATATCTGAGCCGTCAGGAAGTTTAAAATAGCTTCCAATGTTTGTTTATTTGATGCTTATTTGGTATGCAGTTATAAGCATGAGATTGTGCAGTACAGTATCCAATTCTGCTACCTCCCATTAATTTTTAGGTGCTCGGAACAGATGGGCTGAATGCTTATTTGAACAAGTATCATATCGAGCTTGACCCTCAACTTGAAGCTCTTGTTGGAAGGTAAATTATCGTTCTTTGAGATGTTGGATTGGATCCTTGTTCTTTCGGGTTTCATCTCTAGCCTACCCCAACTTGCTTGGGAAAAAAGGCTATGTTGTTGTTGTTGTTGTTGTATAACCCTTCCATGTGTATCATATGCAGGCATAGTAGAAAACCCTGGTCGAAGTTTATTAATGCTGATAACCAACATCTAGTATCACCTGAGGTTTGTTAAGCGCTAGTAATTTATTGCTTCTAACTGTGGTTGTTGCTTAATATGTTTTTTTGTATATTTGTAGGCCATAGATTTTCTGGACAAGCTCCTACGCTACGATCATCAAGATAGGCTTACTGCACGTGAAGCTATGGTAAGCCTGACAGATAATCTACCTTTGCAGATAACAGTTTTGCTTATTTAGATCTATCCTGTTGAACATTGCCATGCTCTGTTTGTATTATATACTCCCTCCGTCCCAAAATAAATGCACATCTCGCACTTAGAGGAGTCAAACACTTTAAAGTTTGACCAAATATATATTAAAAAATATTAACGATTATGATACTAAACAAACATCATTAGATTAATCACATCATATATTTTCATGACAAACTTGTTTAGAGACACAAATGTTAATATTATTTTTTATATATACAGTCAAACTTAAAATTTGTTGACTTCTCGAAATGCGAGATGAACACTTATTTTGGGACGGAGGGAGTAAGTCATTAACTGAATATGCTCCTCTCTGCATAACTTCCGGTTATTTTATCTTGCAATTACATTGTGTGTTCAGTCTTCACATATTTTTCATTTTTCAACAAAGTATTCTGTACTTTGACATTTTAACATAGGAATCTTGAAGCCATTTACGTAGTATGAGAAGTACTTCAGTTTGTATGCATGTAACTAGATATTTGACGTTCAATCTCTTACAGGTTTCTAGGAATAATATTGTATCTTCAAGTTGTAAAAAGAATAAATGTTATAAATTATGCTTGGACTTGTTGCCTTAAATGCTCCACATGAATACTTGTAGGCACATCCCTACTTTGTCCAAGTGAGAGCTGCAGAGAACAGCAGGACACGACCACAATAATTATGGTGCCCGCCCTTGAAATGGAGCTGAAACCACAATGATGCACACCCTACCTCCTTACCGAACACCGTCAGCTGAAACAAGGTTCACCAAGTATCTTGCTCCAGATATCTGTAGCATGACTCCATGACAGTGGCAAAACTAGTAGCGGCATCATGTGGGCATCGATGGCAGAGCTTTATAGTATCTTTAAACTTGAGATCACCATGCATATAATCTTGTGTAATGGGAGATAAATTGTGTGATCTTAGACTAATTGAAGAGGACGATTCAGATTTAATAATATTGCTTGTATTATGGTTTGATATTGTGTATGCTGAATATTTATTTCTGGTGATTATAGTCATTTCGAAGGAATACATTTGACCACATTAGTGGGCAGTGGCCTTGTTTTTAGTAGCCTTCTCCTTTTGTTCAATTGCTGAGCGATTAGTGAGCCTGAGTTTTTGAATCAGCACTAAGTGGTGCCACAGTTTGTAAGCCAATCCGTTATTTTACATTGAGATGCCAGAGTGTGACTTGAGCTCCTGAAGCCGAAAGCATGCCAATCCAGCGGGGAGCTATATTTGATCGCATGGTCTGAGATCCAACGGCCTACGCCTGGGCTCACCACACTACATTCGTACATACAGTGCAAACTTGGCACTTGGGAAACGAAAAGAGATTGTGAAATGTCACTCGCTGTAACGCTATAAGTATATATTGACACAATGCAAACAGAATGGTTACACGTTCTTTTCACTATTCCATCAATGTCCACAGCAATTGAACAAGTAAAAAAAATGGTTAGTATATGTGCGTATGATCTATTTTGGAGGGCGTCTTGACCCTTGTGCCTCTCAATCTCTAAACTATATTGCCTCTCATCCATTTTGTGGCGACCCATTTCTCACCCTTGATCACGGGGCAGCTACCATGAAGTGAAGTCTGTGACAGCAGGTCAAGCCCAAGTTAGCAGCACGAACTATCTGATGTTAAGATCTGGCATTTTTAACTGTATTCATTTTCATTGTGCACAAAATTTAGTGTTGCAAAGGAAAAAGAAGCGAATTTAGAGTCTAAAGAAACGAATTTAGTGTATAGTGCAGATGAAAGGATGAACATGAAATTCTACTTGGTTTACACTAAAGAGAACGGAGTAGAGGGCCAACTTCATCAGCTAGCACATACCGGGTCAATGGTGCCATTTACTGCGAGGGAGTAAAACAACAGTCCATCGCCCTTCCTTGGTTTTACCTTTAGGCCAATGCACTTTTCATAATCATAGCCTATATTCATATTCTCCCAATTCTGCAAATTAGTAGAGGATGCATTATAATCAGCTAGCAAATATATATATAAATTTTCCTTGGCACTCACCTCATATGGGAACATTGTTTCTCCCCCTTCTTCAACATCCGTGAGATAAAGCAAGAAAGACGCCACCTGAGAAATTACATTTCAATAGTTCTTAGTGTTTAATCAAATAATTTAACTCAAATCACTTGTCTCCATCAATCAAGTAGATTAACACATTTCTGAAAATCCAGTGTGCTTGTGAATGTGGGAAATCAAAGACAAAAGGCAAATAGAAACACAGGAGATAAAACTAGAATACTTAAACGTTTGTTATGTCAGATGTAGGGTTCATGGGGGGAAATAGACATGCTATTGGTAGCTAGCACTCTGTAATGCATTTCTTCTTTAAAGAGTAAAAGTTCAATTCACACATCACGATAAATGCTCAAGTTTGGCGGAACGCAAGCATAACTGCAACATACCCTTTGATTTTTTTGCGGACCATACTGGGCTGGGTCAAATGCATCATAGTGTGAAGCATACCTTTGTCCAATCTCATACCGCAGGACATTAAAGGGCTGCAAGGTACCATAAAAGTAACGTCAGTCAATGAAACATTATAAATGCTCATTTTTCATGCCTTTTTCCAATAACTTCTGAATGATCCAAAAACTTATGTCCTTTTCAATTGGGGCAAAACTCAACAGTTGGACAACAGATCAATATGAACAACTTTTCCATGGAAGGGCAAACGACAACGACAAGGTGTACCATAAGGTAGGGCAGCACAAGTTTGAAATTGAAAACAAAAAGATTTTGTATCCACAGATCAATATGAACATCTTTCCATGGAAGGGCAAACTACTAGGTGTAGCATAGGGTACAGCAAGGGCAAAAATCCAAAACCACAAATACTATGCAAACTTCCCAATAAATCCTAAGGTCTAAACAATAAGATTATTTTTGAAATTATATTTGCATATGTCGAAGATAATACTTCCATTATTTATTAAGCAACTATCTATCCATATGCCAGGATAAAATCAGGAAAACACTAAAGCTGCAAACGTTATGCTCAGCTACTTTAGCAGCCAAAGTATGTGTTATGGTAGTGGGACAAGGATTATAAAGAAAAGGATAGAGGTGCACTGACCATGTTGTACTGTAGCACGTGGATGGTGCCATGGATTGGATTGATTAATTGTTTGCTAGGATAGAGATAAATTAGATCGTCTCAGTTATGATATTTGCTTAGGCATCAAAAGTTAGACGCCTCTATAAAGGAGACATGTATCAGTTCAAGTCAAGCAAGAGTATAAACCCTAAATGGTTCAGAGCCTCCAAGGGAGGATGAACTAGTTTATCTTGTCCTAGTTCCATCTTCCATATCAGTATGATTGCACTTATTAGCAGATATAATAAAATCAACATCAATTATAACTTATGCTTTTAGCTTGGGACTGTTGCTTCAAATATTTCCTTTTTTCCCCTGTAGATCACTATCTTATTCTTTTACTTAACTATCTGTTGGTTTGTCCATCAGTGTGCTGGTTCTCATCAGTAAAAAAAAAATTGCTCAAGAAAAAGGAGTATAACAAAGAAAGAAGCACATGCAGATTCCAAGATATATAAATTCCCTGTCCCAGGAACAATTGAAACACAAAATGCAGTATACAATTGCAAATATTATGTAGTACCTCCCCATGATTTCTGGGTATCATGGTAGCCCTTGCAATCTTTTTCTCAACTTCTGCAAGGGTTCCAGTTGGGTCTTCATTAGCACTGAGGAATGTTCCCGAACTGTTTGGCATAAGGAATCACCATTAGTTCAATGAGAGTCAGAATGCCAACAAGGGTCCAATTATTTCATGATTATGTGTGCAAGACAAATTGGGTCCCAAACAGACTGAAAATATAGTTCATGAAAGCTCGAAAGGTAAACAACACAAGCAGTTCTGAGATGAGTCAAATGACATTGCTCATTGCAGCAGAGGTACAATCCACCGAAAAAACTACTGCACAATCTCTTCACAGTAATATATGAGTACCAGTTTGGTTAACCTATTTGGGCTACTCATTTTCTGAAGTTACTCTTTGACTGTAACGTTACCTTGTCCTGATTCCCTTGGTACTCTCCGCAGTTTCTCCTCTCCTCAGAGCTAATGTTGATGGTGCAAGTCTTTCCTTTGCATTTTTTACTATATTTTCACACTGTTCTGATGTCGCAAATTGTGGAAAGTACAATGCACGAGGGTGCCAGCTCAAAATCTGCCCAAGATTTCAGAATACATTATAAAGCAGCTTTCATGGGTTGCCAACATAACAACTTCTGGTGAAGCTGAGGTATAGTGTGAAATGTAACAGAACTGCAGAAGACATGAAATTAGATATGTATTGAACTCTTGCACTACAAACAAGATGCACTAGGATATACATCCATGAGCTAAATGTGAGGTGCTCGTATTATGTAATGGTGAGTAATCTAAGGTGTCTGAGTAGGTTGTTCACACGACATTAAATCTTACTCAAAACAATTATCCTCAATGCAGCCAATAGGCAACACAATTGTACAACCATAAATATGTCAGACACACAAAAGAACTAAAACACGCGACATCCATTCATTGCAACAACATTTCCGGAGTATCAGGAACCTACATTAGCCATACAACGGCAGAAACACATGTCCAATTTGGATTGGTGATGGTGCCTCAAAATTCTTAAATACCCACATCTTTTGCATTTTCTTCATGTCACATGCCTGCACAATCGTGCCAAATTCAAAATGCAAAGTTGCCAACCATGATTCCATCAGAAGCCCACGAGACCATGACACTTGCATGCAAGTTATCACATGCAAGTTATCAGGGCATCACACCAAAAATGTTGTACACAAGGTACAGTCCAAACTGGGGAAATAAATGACACTAAAAGGTTAATTTCAGTATTTCACCCCAAGTGGATTGTGCGTGATACATCACAAACAAACTACCCAACAGACCAATTGCGCCAGCAGAAGGAATGCAACCGCCAAAAGCAATCCATTAACCACCTAGCGTAAAATTCACGAGGAACACTCGTGCCCGCACCAATGCCCCCTCGCCACGTCATGACATCACGCCGAACGCTGGCAAAACAATGGGCAAGCGACCTATGCAGGGAGCCGGGGACGGAATCGGAACGAGACATAACCTGGTATGGGATCAAGGACGGCGCCGCCTCGCCGGACTCGCCGTAGGGCATCTCGGGCAACGCCGCCTCCAGCAGCCGCTCCCTCGGCACCGGCATGTCCGCCTCCTCCGGATCCTGCACCGCAGCCAGCCCACCCGGATCAGGAGCGGCGCGACAGGGCAGCGACAAATCGGAACGCGGCGTGCCGATGCTCGCCGCCGCGTACCTGGGTGAGGAGGAGCGAGCCGAAGAAGCCGGCGAGGAAGAAGAGGGAGCAGGAGAGGAGCACCACGGGTAGCCGCAGCCGCGTCCGCATCAGCCCCACGCCGCCGGCGCCTCCGCCGGAGGCCCTGATGACGCCACCCCCCTTCATTACGCGTGCTCGCCGCCTCTCGTCTGACGCGTATGGGTCGGGAGGCGAGGACGATCCGGCAATGGGAGGAGAGGTTGCTCGCGACCTCGCGTCACGAGAGAGGAGGCGGGGGTCGTCCCCTCTGAATAGTCTGAATCTCTGATGTGGAGCGAATTTTTTTTGTTCGTCAGATGTCGGAGCACTGACATGTGGGACCAAATAGGCGAAAGACGGACGCGGCGCGCGACGACAGAACGTCACGTGTCTGCAACTAATACAGGTCAGGTACGGTGGGCTCAAGCCCAGATGGTTTTCTGAAGGGCACACATCTTGTACTTGCTTGTTTAACAGTTGACAGTACAAGCTCAAGCAGAATAAGAGTTTCTTATTAAAAAAAAGAGCGGAATAGTAGTTGATATCATGTTTCTGTAATTTGCATGAAAAAGGGACCAAATGATCGACCATTAAATACTGACAGCCAAAAGTGTAAGCGATATCCATAAAGGGAAGTAACACAACCAGTGGTACAGGAACACGATGGGGTGCAGGTGTTCCATCCATTCGGCACGCCAAATACCGGTTTGAATCTGATATGGATGAGGACCGAGGGCACACCAAAATACCATTTGAAATCCGACATGTTCTTGTTTCCCAAAGCCATGGATAACTCATTGTTGGAGGCATAGGGCAGGTGAGCAGCAAGTGGCAACAGACCGAACAGACTTGAAACCCTGCTCCAAGAAATGTAGATATATTCACAGTTAAAGAGTGCAAGGATTTCATCAACCGGAAACTAAATTCAGAGACTCGCCTTAAAGGCATGAACAACAGATCAGCATAGGCACGCAAACTCATCAAAAGGAGAAAAAAGAAAAACAAAGCATGTGCATATCAAATTATCAATCTACCCACAGGACAGTTCCAAACTATACCTTTCTGAGAACAGACACAGCTGCATGTATAAAGCCCTACCAAGGTCATCGTGTAAAGCACTAACAACCACCCCTTGGAAAAGTACCAGATAGCATGCATAAAAGTAGTCTGAACTTGAACTGCACACTACCTAAAAATGTGGAAGCCAGCTTGGCAGCTTCATGTCCTATATGCCAAAATTTATCAGGTGCAACCTCATCACGCTCCCTTAAGCTGCAATTGCAACAGACTTTTAGATAACAGGCAAAGTTGAAGTTCAGTAAGGCTTGAATTTAAATTCTTACAAGCATAATCAGATGTGCAATTTATCATATGTGCAAAATGGTGTATACCATGAACTATGTATAAATAAGTTAACTGCCACCCCTAAGCCAGGTAAAAAATTTCAAAAACTATATTAAAAGATTGAGACATAGGGTTCTAGCTATCTTACCATCATAATATAACCTATGCCATCGCACGATCTGCATATGCTGCTGTCATGCTCTATGTCCAATGGGCGGCGGCACTGCAGCAGCCTCAGAAATATGTCTTTTCAGTTATCATTTAAAGAAAGCTGCACTATTTCCTAGCAAACTACATTGCCACATTGACAAACAGCTGCTTCAAAGATAGGATGAAACAGAAACAAGGGGTGACACTGACACCAAGCTTCAGGCAAAGTTGGTAAAGCAAGAAAATGATTCCTAAACAAAAATTCTCGTGGTGTCCTCAGTCAACTCCCTTCTTCTCCCCATGGCCATTAACAATTCTTTTGAACAACTGAAGAATGTGAGACAACGGCAATTGCAGGAAGTTACTCATGTTCCATTGTCTTCTTCGAGCATCTTCAAGATCCAAAGATCTGTAAGCAAGAGCGACAAGATACATAGCTGGATGCAATCTCCTGCAATTCCAGATTGAAAATCCGAGTTGATGATTAACATTGCGGACCTTGTGCACAGCTGCACTGCACGCAAAGATATCAACCAGACAAGCCAATTTTAGACAGTAAAACACCTGTGAACCTCACCTTTCAGAATGTTCATTGAAACCATCCCAATGCCTCTGAGATGGAATTGTCTTCCCTTTCTTGTCTCTCCCATATGTCTCGATGTACCACCCACCAGTGTCATGCATGTAACAACGAGGCTCAAAGAGCCAATATCTGCAAAAGAGGAACTGTATAAGAGGACTGGTCGTTGTCACCTTCTACAATGATACTGGACAATTTTCTTCATACTGAAATAAATTTTGCATCAGATGTAATTGGTTGCATACATAACTTGTATCCCATGAAGACCATAAGTTTCTTCATAACTACTGCTTTCTTCAATAAAAAACGGATGGCCTATTACTCAAGTAAACATATTTTTCCAAAACCAAGAAGCGCATCCTCTCAGGTCCGTTAACCAGACAGTCTAGGATCATTTGACATTTTGTATTCACTTGGTACAGGGATAGACTTCAAAAAAGTTGATTTACATCCATGTCCCAGCCAAACACGTATTCACGTGTGCAACACGACAGGCTATCTATCTTTCTATTTTGTAAGTAAAATATAAAAAAAACATCAAATTATTGTTGGGGCTGCATTAGATCTTCTAATGTATCAGTTTCGTATTTAATGCGTGTGCTTGTACCGTTGTTCCATCAACAGAAACGTATGTGCATATAGAAAGGTAAGTATACCTGCTAGGTGGCAACCGAGCCCTACTACATCGACACTCACAGGGTGAAACTTTATCTCCAACTTGATACCAGTGCATGTGTTTAACCTGTTTAACATATGGATGCAGCAAACATTCAACACAGTATGAGCCGAAAAGACTACTGTTGCACCATCATATGCTGTCATATAACAATACGCACCACTTTATGTTACATGGGCATTTGAATAATGCAAGCAAATTTTTACATATAACAATTTGCATAAGCTAGTGAAATAATAAGTATTTGAGAAATGTGTTCGTACTTCATACCATCAATGTCCTGTGTTTCATAATTACATGTGTCTTTATGCCACGATCATCATAGACACAGCAAGATCCTTCCTCCCCAGTGGTGGCTAACCCAGTAATTGTGCCTAAGAGAAGATGCTCTTGCATTAAATCAGATGTATCCGCATTTGGTACAAGATATACATGAATGTGATCTTCCACATCCGATTTGTCAATGCAATTGCACTTGGGGCTCCTAGTCGCAGTAGCCACTACTTTCCCACATATGCGCAACTCAACATCCTTGAAGGCATCTGATGAAGGAATATCATCTTCAAGCCCCATCTCTTTATTGTGGATATCAACCGGATTCATAGACACTTGATCCTTATTTGCATTTCTTGAAACATTTTCAGTAAACCCAGAAGCTCTTAAACCAGACTCTGTAAGCTTCTCGTGACAAGCATATGACAGCTCCTTGACACTATCAGACACACTAACAATACCAAACAGATCACGGCCAGATACAAGGTGCAATAACTCAGATGTCTCATACACAGACCTCTCTTCCGCTTCAAAGCAATCAGGAAGGACATCCATGGACTCAACATCAGGGCCATAGTATGCAGCGTGGATTGCTGTGTACAGTTCACTTTCAAGCCTATCAAAATAACCTGAGCCAGTGGCAGCCCGCTTCTTGGTAACAATGTCATCGATGGTAAGCCTATACCATTTCAGCCACTCAACAACATTGCTCTCTCTAGGTACCACAATGCCTGAGCCTGAACCACTTGGATAGACAAACTGAGATGGCCTAGGATGCTTCTGCACGATTCGCCTCTGCGATCGCAGGTAGCTATCGTAGTGAGCCCTTCTCTGTGAATCCGATAGGATCTGCAATACACAAGCCCGCTAATGAGCTGTTTCTCATGACAAATTGTTTCTGGATCACGGAGGCTAAGAGTTAACTTGCTGGCCAACAAAATTAGCGGTGAAGCAATTATGATCGGTTGCCCCATCAATAACGAAATCACACGGTGAGTCGTAATTTCACTCAGAATCAATAGGTTCGTGGAACTGTGGTAAAATCAGAATGCCCAGGGTTACGATTATAGCTTCTCAGTCCAATTTCGTTGAATACCTCGTAGGCGGCGAGGATCTGAAGGAACCGTCGGGAACCAGCGGCGGCGGCGACGTCTGGGTGGGTCTCCTTCGCGAGGCGGTGGAAGGAGGCCTTGATCTCGGCGTTGGAACTGGTCTCCCCAACCCCGAGGACCTCGTAGGCGCTCTTCCCCGCGAGCTCCTTGTCCGCCGGGGCTGCGGTGCTCGCCGACCGGCCGCGCCAGGCGACAGGAGGGAGGGCCGCCTCGCCGCCGCCGACGCGGGGAAGGAGGAGTCGCCGGAGCTCCGCCGCGCGTAGCGCCATTGAGTTCGCTGACGCTGTAGCTGCCGCTCCTGTCGAGTGGGGCCCGAGTGACGTAGACACCGATGCAACGGCCGGCCTTCCAGTGCGGTGGGGGATACGACCGCAGAAGAGGACAACGTGGATCCCTCAGGTGCCACCGCCTGATTCCTCCTAACTCAGCTCGCTTCACGGGCCGGCCCAACATCAGATTTGGGTCGCCACTGGGCCTAAAGCTGAATAAGTAATGGCCGAAAGGGCAATAAATTTCTTTTATTTTTTTAATGAGGTGGTTTTCTTGTTTACTCAGTGGCGGAGCCACCACTAGGACGAGCCAGTGCGGCCGCCCTAGGTCCCTCCAGGTGAGATTCAGAGTATATTTGTTAACAGTAAAGATAGCAGAGAATAAGAAAGATGGATCTGAAAAACATATGAAGAACATAAAAGAAGAGGGAATTGGTTTCGCATAACATGTTACTTAAGAAAAGAGTAAGAGTTCATACAAGTTGTTTGATATCTTTCCTCCTCGCACGCACTCAGTATTTAACTAGCGACTCACTTGTGTTTATATGGATTGGGCCTGATATGTGCGGGCGGGCACATCTAGCGAACCCATTCGCGCCAAGATAAACACTAGGCTTCCTGGTGCGGCGGCCCATAATAGTAGATGTTTCCTCCGGTTCGTGGGTGCTGACGATATCCCATGTTCTCAACTCCGGCAGGGGCTCATGACGGTGCGGCGGCGCCCTCCGAACGAGAGGTCGAGTGGGCTGCGGCCTCTTAAGTGGTTCAACCTAGCGCCCCAACCCAGCACTGCATCTTCTTGCCACCATATGCCGCTGCCAATTTCAGCAGTTCACCATCTACCCCCCTACAGTCCCGCTCAGGCGCTCACGTTGGCGCGTCGCTGCCGTTGCGCGACGCCACTCTGCGCCTGTCCGTCCTGCAGCCTCATCTCGGCACCCGTCGGTGGCGACAGCGGATCCCGTGCGCCGCTGGCGTGGGCGCCTGCTACCGGGCAGCAAGCCTCATCGTCTCGTTCTGGCCGTGCAAAATTTTTATCGTAGATGTCTGACTTAGGTCATTTTCTGGGCTGGCTTCGCCACTGTGTTTACTATCAGTTTTCTGAAATTTAGGAGATTGAAAAAAAAAGGCATTGTGCATACTGCATAGTGGGTCGCACCGCTTGTCCACGATTTACAGCGAGAGTATGTTCCTGTACAGGCCACATGAATAGATAGAAGGGTGCGATAGCGATACAACGGAAATACCAATGCACCCGACTCGCAGCGTAGGTAAAATGGCACATGCGCTCAACTTCGACGGCCCCGCAATCCTAAATGGCCATATCCACACGGTGCCGGCGGCAGAGGCAAGAACCCACGTGCTGCGATGCTCGATGGATGATGCAGTTTTTTTTTTTTTTGAGAGGAAGGTAGAAATTTTTATTACATGGATGATGCAGCTTTGCGCACGGGTAAGTACGAGCACCCTCTGCTCGACTGCTGTCGGCGACGAACTTTTGCCGACCAGAGCACGTGTGGCCGCTGCCCACGTCGTGCGGAGCAAAAGATGATACGCGAGCGGCGGCGGAGGGCCCCGTGCTCATCGGGGCCCGAGCTCTGACCGCCCGCGTGACCCCTGCCTGCCTTGCCCCGGTGCCCCCGCCCCGGGCCACGCCTGGCCTGCACCGGCACGCTCGACCAGTCACGGGCTCCGGGCGCTCTGCGCCGTGCCGTCCGCCCACTGGACCACTCCGATCCGACGCAACGCGAGGACGCGTCCGAACAAAGCTGGCGGGCCCAAGGAAAGCACAGAACCGAAAGGCATGACGCCATGGTCCCCGCCTCCCCGGACCCCGGCGTGGCGGCAGCGTACGCCTCGCGACCGACGTGCTCGTACCCGTTCTCTGCTTTCACAGCTTCGTACGGCCACCATTGCGGCAGCGCGTCGTCTTCGGCATCGGCAGCGCGTGTTCACAACGCAAAGAAAAGGAACCCCCCGGGGCCGGGGTATCGGGTACGGGAGGTCAGTGCTCGCGTATTCCGCGCCGTTGGGTTACTTCAGCCGACATGCGGACGGGAAGTCGCCGTGAGCCGGGGACAGCATTCTTCTCAATTTTCACTTCCCAGAGATGGGGAAGGTCGCTAGGCTATCACTATCGGATATCAGCAGAGAAGTACTCAAGGAATGACGAGTTTACAAAATTCAGTAATTACTGCAATAATCCTAGCTTTCAGTATTTTATGTACAAAATTATTGGGGGCAGCTCGGGATCGTGAAGACTATATATCGCCCGCGCTACAAATCCGGTTACCATCGCCTGAAGGAAATCGTGAGGGTTGACGTGTGATTTCGGCCCACGAAGAGAAGTCCATTGGCCTATAGAAGAGCGACAGCATATTTAATAATATATTGATAATAATTCATCCCACAACTTTATAGAAAGACGTGCAAAAGGCAACCACTCGTGGAAGACATGCAGGTCTGTAACAAAGTCTCGAAGTCTTAGACGTATTTATTTGTTCTTTCCTTTTTTTATTTTCATTTTTCTTTTCTTTCTAATTCTTTGTGTCTATTTATTTATTTATTCCTTGTTTATTATTTTCTTGTTATTTATTTTTCTAGCGACGACTAGACTAGTTGATTATTTTGTATTTTCTTGTCTTTTATCTTTTGTATTTTTCTTTTTTCTTTTTTCTTTTCTATTCTTTTTCTATTTTTATAATCCTTTAATGTATATATCTATGTTTATTTCTGTTTGCCTTTATTTATTTTAAATCTTATGTGGATATTTATTAATTTGATGGAAACTTCTTTTATCATATTCTAAACTAATTTGTTTGAATTTGTAATTGATTAGTCAGTGTGGGAAATAATTTATTTACTTTATATACTAACACGTTCAGGTGAGCGATGTATAATCGTGCCCAAAAAAAATAGAAGAAAGAATGGAATTCATGGTGTATACGCTTTGTAGATTAAATTACTTGCTCATAAAATTTTCTTTTACTAGATAGCTGCATTTGTTCTTCACATAAAATTATTCTTTTATGTGTAACTATTTTTTTCACAATGCTAAATTATTTATTCGCTTTGTCTATTAAATTGTTCCGTGACGTTGATTCATTTGTTCATGATATGCATTTTTTATTATTTATTCTATACAATTAAATGTTCGTGATGTTCAATAGTTTGTTCGTAATACATTATTATTTGTTCGTTATGTTTTATTTTTTGTTCATAGAAAATAATTATTTATTCGTGTTGTTAAAATATTTGTTCCCAGTAGCCGAAATTAATTATTAGTACTAAAAAGTTATTTTTAAAAAAAATATCGTGCAAACATAGGCAAGTGTGGTCTTGTTTTGAAGATCTTATCATAAAAAAGATAATAGTGCAATCGGAATTCAATTTTAATGCACTGTTTAGGATTGATATATTTTTTTTAGTATGAAGTGCCTTTGTATATAGATGATGTCTTCAATGTTGTCTTCATCTGCATGCATGCATGTGGCAAAGGCGCTGCACAAAAAAACAATCAAAGCAAACCGTGGGCCTAAAATTCATTGGGTCCAATAGTACGTGCGCTCTCTCAAATTGGGAGGAATGAAAAAAAATGTTCCACTCAAATTGTTACATTGGAATAAAAAAAGTTCCATTAGAAAAAAACTAAAATTTATTTAGTTGGATACAATCTTACCATTGGAATTTAAAAAAATGTTTCACTAGAACAAATTATTCCATTGGAACCAATGAAAAAAATGTTCCATCACAACTTTCGGGATGAAAGAAAAAAGAAAAAAAAGAAAAAAGAATTAGCAAAGCTGGGCCTCAATCACCAGTGGGCTGAGCAAAAAAACAAAAACTGAGTGGGCCGCGCGCGGGGCGCTTCTGCGACCGCTCAGCACGCACCCGCGCGCGACCTGGAGTATTCGCGAAGTTATTAGGCCTTTGTGTGATGGTTCTGGAGTGGATGTAATTGTTGTGGCAATATAAAAAATTTGTTCGGAAAAAAATATATTTTAAAACAAAAAATAATTATTAAATCTTTGTATGATAGTTTGATTGTGAGTCATCCGAATGACTGTTAATATTGCCCCCAACCCAGCAGCTACAACGGTCGACGGAACTCGACTCTCACGTCTGTATCACGCGGCCTTTGGGCCCACTGCACATGAGCCCAATTAGCAACTGGCCCACCACAAGACCTCGGCCCTCGGGCCTACTAGCCACCCAGCCGCCCGCCTTCTTCTTCCTCCCTCCCCCCTTCCACACCGCCGCTTCCGAAGATCCCGGTTCGGCGCGCCCCGCACGTTCCGGGTGTGAACCGTCATGCGACGAGGCCAAACCGTCACGCGGCGAGGCCAAAGCACAAGCGCCTTTTGCCCGCTCTCGTCCTGGCCGATCCGGACGAGCGGTTGCTTCTGCAATCGTGGACTCGCGGTTGCGCTAGGCAACAACAATCCAACATGGGTTCGGCCACCGATGTTGTTCTCTAGCTCCGCTCGCCGTCACCCGCGCCGGTGACGGTCCACTCCGACGCCCACGGCACGCGCCGCCATCATCTCCGTCCGGCAGCAGCATCATTGCGACGCACCGTCTTGCTAAAGATATCGTTTAGAAATCAATTATCTATCCGAAAAGCTTCAAGAAATCATTCCTCGCGCCTTTGCACAGGCTGCGGCGCAGATATCCGGAGGCGTTGCCGCAGAAACGGAAGAAGATCGCCGCCATGCACGGCGAAGATCGAGATTGTTTTTTTTTTTGACCCCGGGCATCAGTTTTGCTGCCGTTTCTACCTGGTCCGGAGGCTCATGGGCAGGGGAGTTAACAATTCGGACACGATGGGCAACCGCCCTTGACCACTACTGGACGCTGGGCCAGTAAACGCTTTCACGGTTCGCGAGCAGCATCTTTGGCTCCTGGCTGGAACGGTCATGTGGTGGTGATACCCAAGCCAAAAGCGGCGAGGCCATGTCCATGTGCAACCCCCCACCCCCATCACCTCTCTCTCTCTCTCTCTCTCTCTCTTCCGTTCACCTCCTCCCCCGTTTCACACCTTCCTGCTTCCTCCTCCGTCCATCTCCTCCCGTCAGATCGATCGTTGCTGGTGCTGGCCTGCTGCTGAAGCACCGGTCCATCTGTTCCCTTTGTCCTGTTGCAATCATCTCACCGTGTTCCTGATTCTATAAAGCCACTGTTCCGATCTACCTGTCTCACTGCCATCGCCACTCTTACCTTCACTCGCTCACTCACAATGTGGCGCCATGGCGAGAGATGCGTGATCTTTGCTGTGGCCACCGCGGCCCTGCTGGCGGCGGCGGCGGCGACCGCCGCCGGACGAGACGACCGGCAGACGTACATCGTCCACATGTCCCACTCGGGCATGCCGAATGATTTCGTGGAGCATGGGGAGTGGTACGCCGCGTCGCTGCAGGCGGTGTCGGAGGCGGCCACCGTGCTCTACACCTACGACACGCTCGTCCACGGCTACTCGGCGCGGCTGACGCGCGCCGAGGCGGAGGCGCTGGAGTCGCAGCCCGGCGTCCTCATCGTCAACCCGGAGGTGCGGTACGAGCTGCACACCACCCGGACACCCGAGTTCCTGGGGCTCGACGGCACGGACGCGCTGTTCCCGCAGTCGGGCGCCGGGAGCGACGTCATCATCGGGGTGCTCGACACCGGCGTGTGGCCGGAGAGGCCGAGCTACGACGACACGGGGTTCGGTCCCGTGCCGGCGGGCTGGAAGGGCGAGTGCGAGAAGGGGAACGACTTCAGCGCCTCCGCGTGCAACAAGAAGCTCATCGGCGCGAGGTTCTTCCTGACGGGCTACGAGGCCGCCAAGGGCCCCGTGGACACGTCCAAGGAGTCGCGGTCGCCGAGGGACAACGACGGCCACGGGACGCACACCTCGAGCACGGCGGCCGGCGCCGCCGTCCAGGGCGCGGACCTGCTCGGGTACGCGGCCGGGACGGCCAAGGGCATGGCGCCCCGCGCGCGCGTGGCCACGTACAAGGTCTGCTGGGTGGGCGGCTGCTTCAGCTCCGACATCCTCAAGGCCATGGAGGTCGCGGTGACCGACGGCGTCGACGTGCTCTCCCTCTCCCTCGGCGGCGGCACCGCGGACTACTACCGCGACAGCATCGCCGTGGGCGCTTTCAGCGCCATGGAGAAGGGGATCTTCGTGTCCTGCTCCGCCGGCAATGCCGGTCCGGGGGCGGCGACGCTGTCGAACGGCGCGCCGTGGATCACCACCGTGGGCGCGGGGACCATCGACCGCGACTTCCCCGCCTATGTTGCCCTCGGCAACGGCAAGAACTACACCGGCGTGTCTCTGTACAGCGGCAAGCCATTGCCCACCACGCCTGTGCCGCTGATCTACGCCGGGAACGCGTCCAACAGCAGCATGGGCCAGCTCTGCATGTCCGGCAGCCTCGTACCGGAGAAGGTCGCCGGCAAGATCGTCCTCTGCGACCGCGGCACCAATGCCAGGGTCCAGAAGGGCTTCATCGTCAAAGACGCCGGCGGCGCTGGCATGATTCTCGCCAACACCGCCGCGAACGGCGAGGAGCTCGTCGCTGACGCGCACATCCTCCCGGGCTCCGGCGTGGGGGAGAAGGCCGGCAACGCCATCCGGGACTACGCCATGTCCGATCCGAAGGCGACGGCTAGCATTGTGTTCGCTGGCACCAAGGTCGGCATCCAGCCGTCTCCCGTGGTCGCGGCCTTCTCGTCGCGGGGCCCGAACACCGTCACGCCCAGCGTCCTGAAGCCGGACATCATCGCCCCCGGCGTGAACATTCTCGCGGCCTGGTCGGGGTCCGTCGGACCCTCAGGGATCGCCGGCGACAGCCGCCGCGTCGGCTTCAACATCATCTCCGGCACGTCCATGTCGTGCCCGCACGTGAGCGGGCTCGCGGCGCTGCTCCGCGCAGCGCACCCGGAGTGGAGCCCGGCGGCCATCCGCTCGGCAATGATGACGACGGCGTACACCGAGTACCCCAACGGCAACGGCATCCTGGACGTGGCCACCGGGCGCCCCGCGACGCCGCTGGACGTGGGCGCCGGCCACGTGGACCCCGGCAAGGCCGTGGACCCAGGCCTGGTGTACGACATCGCCGCCGCCGACTACGTCGACTTCCTGTGCGCCCTCAACTACGGCCCGATGCAGATCGCGACGCTGACGAAGCGGTCGGCCGACGGGTGCACCGCCAACCGCACGTACGCGGAGAGCGCCCTCAACTACCCGTCCTTCGCCGTGACGTTCCCGGCCGGCGGCGGCACGGTGAAGCACACCCGCACGGTGACCAACGTGGGCCAGCCCGGCACGTACAGGGTGACCGCCAGCGCCGCCGCGGGCGGCACCCCGGTGGCGGTGTCCGTGGAGCCGTCGACGCTGAGCTTCAGCAAGGCCGGCGAGAAGCAGAGCTACACGGTGAGCTTCACGGCGCCGGCGAAGCCGTCGGGCACCAACGGGTTCGGGCGGCTCGTCTGGTCCAGCGACCACCACGTGGTCGCCAGCCCGATCGCGGCGACATGGAACTAAACCGCGGCCGTGGCAGCTTAGCGAGAGAGAAAAAAAACGTCCTGGATCTCGAGATAAATCCGAGCGAGATGGCAACGAATCAAAGAGCGAGCGCCATTCTCGAACGCGAGAGGAGAGATGGTGGGTGTCGCCGAGGAGTGTTGTTGTATCAGTCGATTAGCGCGGCGATTTTCGCCGCTCCGGTGTGCAAGCTGCCGGTGTAGTAGTCTGCGACTGACAACCCGATTGTGGTTACTCCTGGGAGTGGATTGAAATCCACGATCCAATCAGCGATGTCCAACTAAAATCTTACTAATATAACGTTTGTATCCAGTCCAATCCTAAACAGATTAGCTACTATCCAATCCAGTCCAATCCACCGCCACCAAAATCCAAATCCATCCAACCGCTGTCCATCTTAAATATACATACTAAAAGAATCATGCTGAGGACAGCGGCAGCAGCCTTTCCTTCGTCCAAATCACGATAAGGTGCAGTAGGAGGACGCGGCGGGATCAGCGCAGGGATGCGGAGGCCAACAATGATAGGCGAGATCGTCAGCGACATGCACGGGATGGAGCAAGGTCGGAGGCGTGGTGGTGGATGCCGCAGGCAGCGGCGCCGAGGGCGAAGGCGCTCGTCCAGTGCAGACGAGCGCTGCGGGCGCCGGTCCAGTGCAGACGAGCGCTGCGGGTCGAAACGCAGAACCCCGGCGTCGGCGGCGAGGCACAGGGACGCGCGGCCTCCTACCTCCACCCCCACCCCACCCGTCGGCGGCAAGGTCGGAGATCGGAGTGCTGCGCTCGCGGTGGCGGGGGATTGGACAGGAGAGAGACGCACAAAAGTAGGGCTCCCTTCAATCCTACAGGATTTGGATTATCCTTCTTTTTTTAATCCAACAGAATCCGATCCTAATTTATCTAAAGCAAATGGATATCCATATCCAATCAGATTCAAATCCAACTAAGGGCCAAAATCCAATTGGATTTGAATTTAATCCAATCCATTCCCAGGAGTAATTGTGGTGAAGCAGCAACTAAGCTGAAATGTCGCGGTGTATTTAGCTGCTCTAAACGACTGAAACTGATGCTCCAAATCGACGCCTCTGCTGACCTGTCTGCGATTTGTCACCGTTTCTATATTCGACGGTGCTTCACGTTGCTCAACCCCACTGACACTCACCATATCCCCCTCCCAAGTTGCAGAAGCAGGGAATAGGATACTCCAGCTCGGCGACGGTGGTCGGTCTTAGGTGGGCTCCAGATCTTGATTCCCAGATTAGCAAACCACTCGGCCAGGAGTGAACCATACGCAAAAGAAGATCCCGTCCCAAATTGTCAAGGGCAGAGGACTAGTACTAGTACTACAATACTAACGTAATCACGGCGCATGCCTGCAACAAGGTCAACATCATCTAAAAGCGGCAAAAAATCTCCCGATCCGTTAGGGCCATTAAATTCCGCGCCGCGTAGGCGCGTCAGCGCCATTGATGGAGTGGAAACCCGCTGCCTCTTCCTCGGCGCATCACGCGGCTCACGCCGCGCCCGGACGAGGAGCGGGCGGCCCCGGCACGGGCGGGCGCACGGCATCGCCTGCTGTCCTGCTCCGTGCTAGTACTACTGCTCTACTAGTACGCCCGCCCACTGCGGACAGCCTCGCATCACTGCTCCCGTGTGGGGCGCGCTGCGCTGCGCTGCGCATGTGGCGGCGAGAGCGAGAGGGCCCCCGTCCCGCTCGTCGCGTCCGGCGTCCATGATCCATGGCCGCGCTGGCCGGACAGGTGCTCGCTTTCCACAACCGGCCACATGCCCGTGCCGCTGCGGCCTCGCCCCCGCTCACATGCGCGCCCCCGCGGTCACAGGTGGATGCACGGCGCTGATTGATAATGGGGATCACGGACTGAGACTGGGAGGGGCTCGCCGGCTCGGATATTTCCTCCGGCCCCTCGGTTCGCTGGCCAAGACGCCAACCAAACGCGTGAAACCCTGCGGGACCTGGATGCTGCCCGCCGATGTCCTGGTCCCCTTGCGCGTTCGCCGCGGGCGCCGCCGTGAAAATGGCATGGGAAGGTTCTTCAAAAAAAAAAAGGCATGGGAATGGGATCGGCGTGGTTCCGGTCGAGGACCGCCGACGCCGTACGCATGGTGTGGACGTGCTTAGCGTTTGACGGCCGCGCGGACCAAGTGTGATAATCATTGGAACCAATCTAAGGGTGTGTTTGGTTCAATGGTCCAAGTGGGTTGGACCCATTTTTGAAGGTGTTTGGTTTGAAGTGGGTTGGAGTGAGTTGGTCCCGAAAGGAGAATATGCTCTCTAGATACAGGTTGGAGTGGTCCGCCCAAAACGAGCAGACCACCCCGACCCAGATGGATGCCGTCTCCGCTCCGTCTCCGACCACCCAGACCAGCGCGAGCAGAGCGGGAGGAGCACCGGCGGGCGGCCGTGCACGGACGGGTGCGCTCGGCGGCGCTCGCCGTCACTGTCGTCGACCAGGCCGACCCTCCGCCGCGACGAGATCCGGGCCACCCTGCGCGTGGGGGCGCTCCACCCCCACCAAAATCAAATCGGCGGCAGGTGAGCGAGCAGCTGAGCGGCGTGGCGCAGGGGCGCGGCGTGGCTGCCGGCGAGCGCGGCCCCACTCGCGGAGGTGCCCACGGCGGCGGCCCCACTCGCGGAGGTGCTGGCCGGCGACGCGGCCCGACGTAAGCGAGCTTCGGCTCGGGGAATGGCGGGCTCGGCGAGCTTGGGATTGGAGGAACCGAAGGCATGGAGGTCGGAGGGCAGGCGTGGGCAGGAGGCGGGCCCGCGGCGGCGCGCCCGCGGGTGTGGAGAAGCAGGTGGGCCGGCGGTGGAGGAGGAGCTGCCGGCGGTGGAGGAGAGGCCGGGAGGCGAGCGGTCGGGCGAGCTGGAGGAAGAAGATAAGGTGCGGAGGAAAAAAAAGAAAAAAACAATAGAGGATGACACGTGGGGTCCATATTTTACTATTGCTAACGGAGTTAAATGGACATCCATCCCATCTCTACAAATCCCTCTAACCAAACAAAAAATTGGGTTCGACCCAACCCTCCAATCAAACACCAACTGGATTCAACCCAACCCTAAAATCTGGGTTGGACTCAACCCGTCTCCAATCCAAACACATGCTAAGAGTGCGTGCCACCAGATAAGTGCTTTATCAGGCGATAGGAATGGTCAGAGGAGTGAGGCTGGCTGTCCAAATTTTGTAGTCTCTCAGGATAACAAATCCACTACTAGCTTTACTAAAGCATCGTTAGGCATTGACTCTGGCTTGGTGAGTTGGGAGGTTATGTTGCTGAAATGGATGGTTTTAGACTGCAGTGTATGTGTAATTTATGTCTGGATTCCAACGAAACTGCACCAACTTGGAATGTCACAAAGAGTAAGACAATAACTCAATCTGTGCTTGTGTTTGCTGTAAGAATCTGATTCCATGTCGGGCAGAAGTTGTAGCCCACAGCACAACCGTAGCTCCAGTAATGGCGGGCTCCCCAGTACTCCATGTGTGTGTCCAAATATTCGATATGACATTTTTTTTGTTATTTTTCTGAGAGTGCCTAACTATCTGTTGACAGATTTTATATGGTTAAATCTGTCGGATATTTATACATGCAACAAGTGGATATTTGTAGCACAAATTCTAAAGCATATCCTAAATGTATAGAAATTTGACATATTTGGTACCCAAAAAATCTGTCAACAGATAAATAGCAAAAGTCTTTTTTTTTATCTAAACACGGCCCCGGTATGGCCCGGGAGTTTGATGCGTGCCCGGTGCTCTGCCGCTCCTTTCGCCTTCGCCGCGATCAGACTAGCCGTTGGGGCATTGGCGACCGTGAGCAAGCAAAGCCGTGGTGGGCGGCGGCAGCCGGCAGGCCGTCAAGCGCGGGCCGCCGCCGCCACCACCCGCCGGGCAACCAATCCCCGTAACCGGCGAGGAATTTAATGCGGCGAGCAAGGCAGAGGCGCGGCGTCCGGAGCAATGATCTCGTACGGTCCAGCCGTCCTATGCCCGTGCCATGCCCCCATGACGCGGCGCCATTATTTCAGCCGCTCTCACTCGTCTTTGCCTGAAATCTAAGAAACGGGCATACTTAAATGCTGCAGTGTTATTAGAGCAATCTCAACCCAAAACACTACTAATGATTTCTATACGTGCCATGCCATATACAAACTACTCATAGAAACCACATTCTCAATGGATGGTTTCTTCAAAAAAAATTGCTATCCAATCATATCTCTTCCTCTCTTTTCTCCCTTCAATCCTAGCTTCTTTTGTCTTGGTTTTCGTGGAGACATAATTTCTTGCATGATTTCTTCATCTTTTTCATTCTCTCCTCATTAACTCTCTTGCTACATCAACTTTTTGCTTACATGGCAGTGTATTTAATACTATAGAAACTAGTTGAGTTGGAGGATTGGAACTGCCCTTTGACACTCCAAGGACGCCCGTGGACATCACAATACCTCAATCCAGACCATACCCACCACTGCTGTAGTGCCATACTAGCTCCATTTCGAACAGCGCAAGGCTTTGCTTTAGGCATAGGCATGCATCATGTTCGTAAACGTAACCAAAGTTCCTCTTTGCTCATTTAAATCTATCCTAATCTCATACAGACAGTCGTACTAAACCTTTTCAAGCGAAAGACCACCTGGACATAGGGGGTAGTACAGTAAAAAAACTAAGGTGCGCCTACATGCCCCTCATATGTCCAGCAAACTGATATCGGCATAATCAACGTTGCATTTACATTCATGGATGCTCAGCTGGATTTTTCATCAGCTAGTTTCAGTCTCCTTGGAACTTATTATCCCCAATCCTCACATGGACAGATGGGTAAGTGGCTTAGGAAGATACTCATGTTTATCATGGCTCAACAGTTTGAGCGAGAATAAAATCAATACCCTAATAGTGAACAGGTGAATAATGCTGTGTTCATGCAACAGAGAAGACACGGAGAGGGGGAGATAACGGTAGTTCACACCCCAATGCAGTTGCACATGAATTTCACAAGAATTCTGCAATTCGTCAGGACAAGTGTGAAATTCGTCCGCAAGAGAAACAAAATGCTGCATCATTTTGGACCCTAGAATGATCTCTAAAATGAAAGTTTGGCCATTAATTTCTCTTGTAGTGTATTTGTAGAAAACAATAGAATGACATTATCACAGAATTATTTTTCTATATGAGTCTTCTTGCATTATTTCTGTTCGGTGACCACAATATCAGAGATTGATTTTCAGAACTGAAATAGATGGACTGCGCACATATTAGGGCAAGGGGGAATGCTTCTCCTATTCTGTGAATTGAAACACATCATCTTCAAATCCTCTGAATTTAATCACAGCAAAGCTTCCCTAAGGCTCAAGTGATGTACATACAACAGTACTGGACTGAAAGCAGAAGCTGTCAAATCTTATACCAGAGTCTGTCAAGTGGTTGAACATCTAACGCCCCATCACAATCACCGACTTGGCTGCTTGTTCAACAATTAAACATTATTCACCTTTGTCTTTTATGTAGCTTTACAAAGGGCACTGCTAATTGGTTTCACAAAAGAAAAGGAAAGCACATGATATAGTCTGTCTCATGTAAAAGGAAAACTTCAGTTCAGCAGAAAAAAGCATTAGCAATTCATTTGGTTTACCTTTCTTAACTGCACAGGAACGCTAAACAGTCCACAGCCTTCTAGTCTTCTAGAGCTCAGTAATTTTCTTGGTCTCCCATTTGAAAGTCTCATTTTGGAAGGGAAGCAGCAACTTAAACAGCATGGAGCTTGTTGTACTGCATGCAGGAGCAACTCTATCCATTACTTTAAATGACCAATGCGGTGCCCTTTTCCACAGATCAAGTGCTCAGACTACTACCAATTTCGAGGTAGTACTGACTGGTGCCTGAACAAGTTGGCACGAAGCTCTCAAGTTCAGAACATGAACATGTGTGGCTGACAACGTATCTTGCAGGATTCCTGCACCTAACAGCTCTTCTTGGTCCACTGTTGCACTGATCACATGTAATTCATCTCTTTTAGAGGACTCAAGTCTGGGTCTTACTATACAAGTTGCCAATTTGAGCATGAGATGTTTGCTAGTAATGATTGAGATGTTAATAACAAGGTCAGTGCTTGGTTGGGCAAGCTGTCATCCTTCAACTTCACATTTATCCATAAGCCTAAACATTAACTGCATATGTCCAATAGCTGTAGTGGCACATTAAAATGCATGAACCCTGAAGAATATCAGCAATGGAAACTCAGATGTAGATTTACAAATAGCATCACAATTTATGAGTGAAGAAATCAGAGCAGGCATTTGGAGCATTAACCCCATTTTAATCACGTGTATCAGAATGGATGACTGGAGCAAGCACTCTTACCATTGGAGAAGTGAAGAATCAATCAAACAAAGGTTCTTGAATGAGGATCTTCATTTTCTCAACAAGAAAGTCAAGCACATCCTTCCTTCCTTCTTTCAAAAGCAGCTGCCTCAGCTTGCCGAATGTCGAACCAGGAGGTCTAATGCCCTTCTCTATCATATCTTCAAGCAGGACACAAGCTTGGCTAACCTCACCCTTGTCACACAGACCATTGATCAGCACGGAAAATGTGTGCATGCTTGGAAGAAACTGCTTCAACCCCATGTACCTCCATACCTTCAGTGCCATCTCTATCTTATCATTCTCACAGAACATCTTTATCATCATGGTATAAGTATCAGAATCTGGTTGGCAGCGTTTGATCATGCTGCGGAAGACCCTGTATGCCTCATCGTCCTTTCCATGGCTAATAAGATTATTTAGGATGATGTTCCAAGTCCTTGAATTCGGGGTGATTCCATGACCTTCCATGTCATCCATGACTCGAAAGGCATTGTCAAACTTTTTCACTTTGCAGAAGGCAGTGACAAGCGCGTTGTACACAACAACATCAGGCACAATCCCATCATTTTCCATATCCAAAAATGTTGCAACAGCATCCTCAATCCTCATCTCAACTCCATAAGTATGCACTAAGACACTGTATATGAAGGTTGTTGGTTGGCATCCCCTGGAGCTCATGTCCTGCACAACACGAACAGCCTCCTCAACTCGTCTTGTCTTGCAGAGTGCATCGACCATGATACCATATGTGACGATGTCAGGTTGGCAACCAGCATCCAGCATCTCACTGTAGACCTCCCGCATCTTTGGGAGGTTTGGTGCTCTCCCCCAGCCCTCAAGCAAGATGCTATAGGTCTTGGCATCAGGAGTGAACCGATTATTCATGTTGTCAAAGATCTCCTGCGCCTTGCGCACATTCTTAGATTTGCACAGCGCGCTGAGCAAGCTGTTTAAGGCAGCGAGGTTGGGGGCGACACTGTACTTCTCCATGACGTTGAAAGTATAAACAGCCTCATCGAACTTCTGCGCCCGGGCATATTTGCGCATGATGATGCCGAACGTCTCGACATTGGCCACGCCCTCCTTGCGCATGACAGCCACGACGTCCCACATGAGCTGGTACTGCCTGATCTTGGCGAGGGACGCGACCACCGTGTGGAAGGAGCGCACGGTGTGAGCGCACCCGCCGCGCTTCTGCCTCCGCGCCCATTCGAAGAAGCGGTACGCGAGCATGCCGGCATTGTCAAGGCGCTCCAGGACGCGCTCCGCGACATCCGGCGTGACGCGGACGCCGCTGTGGTCGAGCTCATGCTCCAGCGCGGAGGCCTTCCTGCAGGAGATGATGAGCTTGCAGAGGCGCTTGGCGGGGTCTAAGGCATCCACCAGAACATCCCTACTTACGCTGGCCGCGCCTCCGCTGCTAAGCATTCTTACAAACACCCTGCGTGCCTCCAGCCAGGTGTGGCGGAAACCACCCATTTAGCTTCCGGCACCCACCGACCCCGCCGTGGCTTAGATCGTAGCTAAACTTAGCGACTCACCGCCGAATCCAGACATTAGAAGCAGGCGTGAATACGGGTGATTGCCCCGCCGTGGCCGGCGGCGAACCGGGCGGCGCTACGCGGCTATCGCCCAATTGAAGGGTTGTGAGGTGGCGTGTGTGTGTGTGTGTGTGTGTGTGTGAACTGCGATCCGATTCCTGGAGTGAATTCGACGAACTGACAACGTGGGCCATACTCAATGGGCCTGGTAGTCTTTTTTTTTTTTGAAAGGAAGGCCCAGATAGTTCCATGCACGCGGCCGAGGGGGGCCACGCCGCCGTTGCGCGCCTCCTCCTCGACTGCGGTGCGCCGTGGAACGTGCTCTCGCCTTCGGGCCTCTCCGCCGGAGACCTGGCGTCCGACCCCGACACCTACGACCTCCTCCTCGACCACGCGCTCCGCTCCGAGCTCATCCTCGGCACCGTCGCGCGTCGACAGGCGGCCCCCGCGAACTCCGACGACGGGCCGCCCGCTGAGAACTACCTCGAATCCAGGGTCTCGTTCAGCGAGGAGAGGGTGATGGACGCGGAAAGCAAGGCGGTGATGATGGCGTGGGAGCGGCCGCTCATGGAGGCGCACGCGCGGGCGGTATGCCAAGGCGGTGGCAAGGTGCTCAACATTGGGTTCGGGATGGATCTCGTGGACGAAGCCATACAGAGGTACGAGCCCGAGGAGCACACCATCGTCGAGGCCCATCCAGAGGTGTACGCGCGGATGCTCAAGCTCGGGTGGGGCGAGAAGAAGAATGTCAGAATTGTGTTCGGGCGATGGCAGGACGTAATGCCACAGCTCGAATCTTATGACGGTATAATAAAGCTTTTAACCGTGCTTATTGAATTCAACACTTTCCTGTTTGATCTTTGATGTTGCAAGGATTGCTTGTTTGGGGATAAGTTTCCATGTTAAGGAATGTTGTAGTTGTAGGTGTGTCTGCAGTAACATTTCCATGGCATGCTCTAGCAGAGGAATGGAGAAGTTTGGCAAAGGGTGGAAGATATAAGTAGGGATGAAAACGGTCGGAAACGGTAATTATTCGGTAATCAGTTTTTTGGTCGTTTTTCTTTGATTGCGAATAAATAGGATATACAATCTTGTATACAAATTTGTATTCTTGTTTTGAGCATTGAGCTTGTAAAGATTCATAAAAGATAAACCTTAAATTCATCATATATTTTCTCAAATGGTAGATATAAAATTCGGTATGGATTCGGAAACAAATTCGGTATTTTTTTCACTTTTTTTTGTTGTAGGGAGCAAATAATGCATAAAATAATTTATGCAAAATTTTATTCTTATTTGTAATAATATGCTTGATAATATAAGAAATGATCACCATCAAATTTTATACATATCTATTTTAAAATATTAAATTTATTCTAACAATTCAGATTACCACTTTCATCCCTAGATATAAGATTGTTGGATTATGTATTAGTAGCTGTTTGCTCTGTTTTTTTGGCCTTTCTGTAGTGTTGCTATATAGAATGTCATTGGATTTGGTTAGATTCACAACAAAGCAGCTTTAGTTTTCCAGTTGGTTTTGGTGCTTAATTTGTTATACAAGTTAATTAGAACTTTGAGACAAAGAGGTGTTTAAAAAACTACAATGATTTAGTGAAAGCTTTCAAATTAGGGCCACTAAAAGTTTTCAGAGTAAGTGGATTTTGGACCTTTCACAGCAGAATCGTGCATCTAGATAGTTTCTGCATGTTTGTATTATGCATCTTTAGGGCCTTTCTGTGCGTGACCTGGCAAAGCACCAGGAAGCCTTGCTTATTTTCAACTCCAATGGAGTCATTTTCAACTCTATGCACAGAGATTTTATTTTCTTTAATGAATCTATTTTAAGGTGGGTCTTTCTTTAATCATGTCGCTAATAAAGTTTTCTTATCTTCTGAGGATATTCATATATTGAAGTAATAATTCTGGAGTAGTTGGCAAGCATTAGGCCATAGGGTCTCTTTGGAATGCATGAGTATAATGGAAAAGGAATGACAGATACACTAGGGCACTGCCCCTGCATGGCGTAGTTTAAATGGCCCTGAACCCAAGCAACCCGACTATGCTCCCATTTGCACCACAAGGGCAAGGATAGAAGGAGATAGAAATTCCTGATCTACTTCTTGCTTAATCAAAGGAGATACAATCCCATCCCTGTACATGGGGTGAGTTGATTGCAATGAAACCTACTCAACCTAATATTTTTTTATAGATAACAAATCTAATCCTTGGGACACCATGAACATTTCCACATGGATACTTTTTTCGCGAGCATTACTGTGCCACCCCTAGCATGGCCTAGGCTGCACTAGTGCAAATGGCAGCCACAGACTAATGTAGTAGTAAACATATGCACAACCATGCAAACAGAGGAAATAGTATTTTGGATGATAAGTTGAGAAAATGCAGGAACTTAGAATGTACTAGAATAAGGCACAGACCGAGAGGAATATAGTAGAAAACACAGAAGAAACGATGTTTAGATTGATTAGTTGGGAAAACAAAGGAACTTAGAAGATACAACAATACTTTTAAACAAATTTGATGTGTGGTATATTTTACTTAACAAGCAATCGGAAAGTATTAAAACCAAGACATGAGAATCTGTCTATTGTTTGCCTAACAAACAGCAGAACACCTAAACTTTCCACAGAAACTCAAACCATTTTTCTTCCTTGTTCCCCCTTTTTAAGTGTCCTATAGTGAATTGTCTGTAAAGTATAGCAAACTCTTCAGAATAAGTGATTTGGACCTTCTGAGCATGGCTTCTTTCTAGATAGTATGGATGCATGTTTCTACGTCATGCATTTTCAAACTTTGTTTATCAGCAGAGATAGCAATGCCCTTGAAGTTATAATCATGCTTCTCAATCATCATTTTGATTATTTGAGTGCTTAATAATATGTTCCAATAGAAGATGTCAAGTGCATGACAACTTATTGAATTCAAGTGCTAGTCAGCATCCTTTGTGGATAAATTGTTGAATTATGAGCGCACAGTTCCTCAGTAAATAGTTTTGTATATGTCAAACCATGTGCAGTTCTATCTTTGAGACTTTGACTTAGACATACATCACTAGACTTTTTTTTTCCCAATTCTTTGAAAGCATCAGAGGAAAGCAAGAAAGGAACCTGCAATCTGCAACCAACTATGTAAAAGTGTTTGGTATGATAGCTGAAAATGATATGTAACTGCTGATGTGATGACGACATCCTTTATTTATTTTTTTAGCAAAACTTGTCATCTATTTACCGTCAGAGGTGAATATGAGTCCACATTCAGAATAGATGTTACCATCAAATAACTTAACGTTCCTTGCGTACAAGTATAAAAACAATTTAATAAAAATCTGTTCTTATCTACTGGCAATTGACTGACAAGAAACTTAAAGGGTGACGGTCCATCAGTAGTATTGACGGGGAGTGTAATACGCCAGTTCACTCTTCAAATGATATTTTAGGTAATTATATTGACAATTTAAACTTTGAAGGAGTTGGTCTAGCTGTGTTTCACTGGCTAGTGGAAAGTACTAAAGCTATATGTTCATAGTTGGGAGTTGGGATATCTTCTCTAATGCCGTTCTCTTGGGATACATACAGGTATATTTTTCGACACTTACGGGGAGTACTACGAGGACATGAGAGTTCCACCAGCACCTTCCTAAGCTGCTGAAGCCCGGAGGGATCTACTCATACTTCAACGGCCTCTGCGGCGACAACGCATTCTTCCACGTGGTGTATTGCCAGCTCGTCGCAATGGAGCTGGCGAATCTGGGCTACTCGACGCAGTTCATCCCTCTCCCCGTGAAGGATTGTGTGACAGAACCGCCAAGTTAAACGGCTTAATTAAGCGTAATGGCCATCATTTGAACGCATCAGGCGTATTAGCTTAATTAAGTGTAACCTGACAGCCTGTTTCCAACCCACAGGCCGATCGAAACACACCAGAAGTCTCGCGCGACAGCGAGCACAGACAGTACCAGCATAATATAATTTCACAAAAATAGATAATAACATATATATTTACACAATCACTTTAAATTTAGAATTTACATAAATTAAATGACAGCAGCGGATGAGAATATGACCTGAGAGGAAGAAATTTGATTGAGAACCAATAAAACGAAATGATAACTATGAACACGTGAGGACGTCACATCGAGCCCACTGATGCGAATCCTGGTTAGCTTCTATACCTGAAACAGGGTAAACAACAAACCCTGAGTATACTAATACTCCGCAAGGCTTACCCGACCAGTGGATATAACTTAGCCCACATATCTAGACATGCAAGGCTTTTGGCTGGTGGTTTATTTTGCAGAAAAAGCAACTAAGGTAATTCCTCACTTTCATTATTTTAGCTCCAGGTTCTATATAAATTAACTCTCATCTAATATTTGCATAGACCTACTTTAGCAATCATGGTGATGCAAGCAAAATAATTCAATGAGATCAATATGTCGGTACCCCAGGACTGGGGTACCCCCTCTTGCTGTGTCTAGGCAAGGATCTTGTAGTTATCCTTAACTACATCCAAACAGCCGGACCCCTGCGGTCCGGAGTCCTGTTCTCCCAGCAGCGGCCTGGTCCGATCTTCAGTAGGGAAAGGTCCGGAGACACCACGTGTCCCGGAAAAGGCAGGAACTCGTGCGCAAGCAGTCGGGGCTCCGGACCTCCCCGAGGAGACCGGACCCCCGCAGGGTCCCGGACCCCCTGTATAATAACCGGGCCCCTCGCTAAGGGAAGAGATCGACGCCCCGCGTCGGGGTGGTCCGGGGCCGCCACGTGTCTGCCAGACATGGCCGTTTGGGTTTCCATACCAATGTTCACCCACCATTGTATTTATTGCAGTAGGTGAACGTCTGCATTGATATGACAGAAGCTGAGGCGTTTCATTGACCAGGGGATACTATTGATCGCATATTACCAAGGCAGTGGAGCCGCCGGCGCCGCCCATACTGCGTCTACCAGATGGATACGACGGCTCAGCTTCGCCCATTATGACGCTACATAATAGCCTCAGCAGGCCACGCCGCAAGCTACGCTACTCAAACGGGCGCCTAATTGACGGGACAAGAAAAGACCCCCCTGAGTCAGGAGAGCAGCAGTAAAGATTCGCTACCACTGTAGCCACAGTCACGTTGGGCCCACCTGTCGGGGCATCAACGCCCTATGTATCCGCTCCCCCTTGATCTATAAAAGGGGGGGACGCCGCTAGAAAACCTCAGGCTGAGCAAGAGCCAAGGCCAGCGGAGGATAGGTTCATACACACCACCAAGAATAATACATCTCCCAGTGGACGTAGGGTATTACGCTCCGGCGGCCCGAACCACTCTAAAACCGAGTGTTCTTGATTCATTGTCTCAGCGTAGATTCAGCCCCATCGCCTAGTACTTCCCCGAATACTCCCTCTCTGGGAATAGGCGGGTGCGCTCCGCCACCCGGCTGTGGGTACCCCTAGAATCCCCACGACATTTTGGCGCCGTCTGTGGGGAGGACAGGCGTTGGCTGGATTTTCGGGCTTCTGGGCCGTGTTCATCCTCTGCAATGGCGAGCGAGAAGATGAAGGAAGGCAGCGCCACACTCACTTCACATGCCATAGCACCGGCGCTCCAACGCCCTCGGTGCGGCGGCGCACGGCAGCGACGCCTGCTGTGCGTCGCCACTGCGACACCTCTGAGCCGGCGTGGCAGCGCGCAGCGGAGGCGCCGCTGCGCGCTGCCGCCCCTACGTCGACTCAAGGTTTTCTCTCAAGCAACGGCTACGCCTCCTCTGCGGTGGCATGGCGTCGACTCAAGGCTTTCTCTCAACATGGAGCCTGGAGTCGACGGCCATCCCGGAGGAAGTTGACCGTGTCGTCCTGCCGTCTCCAGCGCCGGAGATCCACCTCAGCGTTGCTCGGCGCTGCTGCAGACAGGACCCCGCCTCCTCGTGCGGGGGCCCCTGGCGCTAGCACCAAGGACAAGCCGGCGAACGACCGCACTTCTCCACGCGTCGCGCCGGTCCATCTGCTGCGCAAGCGCTCTGGTTTCCATCGGCAACGGCGACGGCAGGGGGAGGGGGCCTCTTCCATTCAAAGCCAAAGAATTTGTCTCATGCCATGTAAGCATGTGACAGCTCTTAGGCAAGAAGGGGTCCCCCGAGCTCCCGAAGTGATGCTGGATGATGCGGTTCAGGCACGTCCAGGGCGCCTTCACCTCCGAAGAACACGCTGTATAGCATGCAGCCGTAGGTTACTCCTAAAAAAAACTAAGAGAGTCCCTCCTTTGCAATAGCGTGGCGTCTACGTGTGTGTCCAGAGCGGTCAAGGTCCGACCTTGTAAACCCGACCTCTGGCCCTATCACACAAACAGGCAAAAGCGGTCCGGAGTGGTGGAGGTCCGACCTCATAATCCCGACCTCCGATGTATACCGTGACAACCACAATAATAAAGGAGACTTTCTTTTTCAAGTTTTACCTAGGCTCCACCCTGATTACATCTATTCGCCTTGGTTTAACTATTCTTTCCTCTTGACCGGAGTTTCCCTTATTGCTAACAATCCAAGTTAAGTTGCTGGCTTGTGGTCAGGTGAAGACACCCCTTCTAGCTGGAAGGCGGTCCGGACCCCTAGGGACCTGCTCTGGGGAAGTGGTATTTGTATCCTGGGGTAGAGAAGCTCCGCGTGGCTTAGCCTGGTAATATACCCTAAAGTTTACGTACTTCACTACCCTGTTACAAGTACTCTAGTATCCAAGACTGCTGTCTTTAGAGGTCCCGGGCTCTCTTCCAGTATAAGGCTTGGTTTCTTTGCACCTTACTATGAGGTCCGGTAACATGCTTCATCGGATTGTCAGCAAACGGTCGCTCCAAGTCCACTCCGGTGGCTCGCTCCGGCGGAGACCGCTCGCCACGGTCGCTCCAAGTCCACTCCGGTGGCCCGCTCCGGCGGAGACCGCTCGCCACGGTCGCTCCAAGTCCACTCCGGTGGCCCGCTCCGGCGGAGACCGCTCGCCACGGTCGCTCCAAGTCCACTCCGGTGGCCCGCTCCGGCGGAGACCGCTCGCCACGGTCGCTCCAAGTCCACTCCGGTGGCCCGCTCCGGCGGAGACCGCTCGCCACGGTCGCTCCAAGTCCACTCCGGTGGCCCGCTCCGGCGGAGACCGCTCGCCACGGTCGCTCCAAGTCCACTCCGGTGGCCCGCTCCGGCGGAGACCGCTCGCCACGGTCGCTCCAAGTCCACTCCGGTGGCCCGCTCCGGCGGAGACCGCTCGCCACGGTCGCTCCAAGTCCACTCCGGTGGCCCGCTCCGGCGGAGACCGCTCGCCACGGTCGACAAAAGCCAGGTCCGGGAAGCAGTGCTTGCTCCCTGGGCGATCCGAAGTCTGTGTAGCCGCTTAGCTTGGCTCCGTACCCTAAGCCTACACCTTCGTCGCCCCATGGAGAGCACTCTAGTACCTAAACCTAGCAACAGGCATACCGGCCTCAGGGGTCCGGGATGCCGCTCTCTCCGTAAGCATGCCAACGCAATCAACTTGCGTAGGAGCTCATCACGATGGTGGCCCCACCTGCGGGTTCGTACCTCACCCGAGGTGGGCCCGGGGGCCACTGTCGGTACCCCAGGACTGGGGTACCCCCTCTTGCTGTGTCTAGGCAAGGATCTTGTAGTTATCCTTAACTACATCCAAACAGCCGGACCCCTGCGGTCCGGAGTCCTGTTCTCCCAGCAGCGGCCTGGTCCGATCTTCAGTAGGGAAAGGTCCGGAGACACCACGTGTCCCGGAAAAGGCAGGAACTCGTGCGCAAGCAGTCGGGGCTCCGGACCTCCCCGAGGGTCCCGGACCCCTCATGGGGTCCCGGACCCCCTGTATAATAACCGGGCCCCTCGCTAAGGGAAGAGATCGACGCCCCGCGTCGGGGTGGTCCGGGGCCGCCACGTGTCTGCCAGACATGGCCGTTTGGGTTTCCATACCAATGTTCACCCACCATTGCATTTATTGCAGTAGGTGAACGTCTGCATTGATATGACAGAAGCTGAGGCGTTTCATTGACCAGGGGATACTATTGATCGCATATTACCAAGGCAGTGGAGCCGCCGGCGCCGCCCATACTGCGTCTACCAGATGGATACGACGGCTCAGCTTCGCCCATTATGACGCTACATAATAGCCTCAGCAGGCCACGCCGCAAGCTACGCTACTCAAACGGGCGCCTAATTGACGGGACAAGAAAAGACCCCCCTGAGTCAGGAGAGCAGCAGTAAAGATTCGCTACCACTGTAGCCACAGTCACGTTGGGCCCACCTGTCGGGGCATCAACGCCCTATGTATCCGCTCCCCCTTGATCTATAAAAGGGGGGGACGCCGCTAGAAAACCTCAGGCTGAGCAAGAGCCAAGGCCAGCGGAGGATAGGTTCATACACACCACCAAGAACAATACATCTCCCAGTGGACGTAGGGTATTACGCTCCGGCGGCCCGAACCACTCTAAAACCGAGTGTTCTTGAGTCCTTGTCTCAGCGTAGATTCAGCCCCATCGCCTAGTACTTCCCCGAATACTCCCTCTCTGGGAATAGGCGGGTGCGCTCCGCCACCCGGCTGTGGGTACCCCTAGAATCCCCACGACACAATATTTTATATAAACATACCTAACTCACATTCTACATTTTTGCTACGGTGTGACAAAGAGACCAAGGCCCTCATAACCGCGAGACACGGCGAATCGATCCGATTTAACCTTGCAAGGTGGACCTAACCAACACGGCTCGTATTTGCCCCGTCGGACAATACAAACCAACCATTCCCCTCCCCGCCTCGAACTACAGGACCGCCCCACCAGCGTATAGTCAGCCGAGCTCAACGAGAGACCACCAAAAGTAAATACATGCATCCCAATTCTCCGCGACTACTCGACTCGCCCTAAGGGGTGGGAAGGAGTCCTGTACTTTCGAAGTAAGGCAGTACTCGGCTTACCGGTTTCGACTACCTCCTACTCCCGGCATGCAGTTAGTACAATTCAATCCCCGATCAGCACTGCCACAACGACCGGTCCTTAATCGACACGGGCGGGACTAAGACACACAGGAACTCTGTCCTGCTGCCATACCTATCCATCATCCCCGCCCGGTCTCACATCTGCATATCCATTTCAATCCATTTCTCAATTACTGAAGTATAACGACAATAATGTATCTTGCGAGTAACCGGCAATTACTCGGCTTCTAAAGTTTTCCTATAACTCGGGAGTGACGAGAAGTCACTCGTCTTCTATCGAGAACTTATTAAACATAGCAGTTCTATCGTCCTATACATACTAGTACAACTCCAGGAATCTAAGGATCATGCAACTAGGGTTCCAATCAACTCCTGAAACATAATGCACAAGTAATAAAAATGTATATAGATATCATAATTTAAAATAATCGGACATGCACCGGGGCTTGCCTGGGATGAACACTGAGTCAGTGTTAGTTAGATGATACTCGCTTGGCAAGTACCTTCCTTGGGATCATGCACATCGGGATCCATCCATCCATCTTCTAGACGTGTCCACCATTCACCGTCTTCTGTCCTGGCTTCAACGTGACATCCTTCACGTGGTTCATCTATCGTACCTAAATGAAATGCAGCAATGCATATGTATGAATGTAAAGTTCCGAGTTGTTCAGTGATTTAGGTGTTATTATTTTTTTCTTCACGATAAAGTTGTAGTCTAACAAATAGCAAACAATCATATCCCATGGCAATCGTTTATAGAGTAGTTAACTACATTTCTAACTACTCATGGCATCACGATCAATCAGCACAAAAGAAGTTCACTAACTGCACAAACAAGCAGTAGTTGATTCCTATAACATGCAGGTCTTGGCTTACTAATAATTAAATAACTCAGTACATAAATAAAAACAATTTCAGCAACAATTATTCTAAACAGAAGGTACAAAGAGAAATCTGCTTTGTAAAAATCATGTCATTTCATGCATCCATTTAATCCGAACAATTCATTCATTCAAACAATTCCTAGAACAAGATTGAATTATACAAGTCAGACCAGAGCAAAACAGAAGCTGAAAATTTAACAGGAGGTCGACACAGGGATTAATTAGCTACTGTGAATTTTTCATGATTTTATCTACACATAATTAATTCTAAGAAAATAAACAAAACAGACATCAATCTTACAAGATTCATTTTTAACTTCTGTTCTAGTCATGAACTGGTGCTCAAACTTCATGGACAAGCTAATATATTCAAAAAGAACACTCAGAAATATTTTCATGATTTATCATGAATAGAAACTATTTACCATAATTAAAGTCTACTAAACAAACATTAAATCAAAGAAATAGCTACTCATGAGAACTGACCACGAAATTTTTATAACAACACTAGTGTCACATTAACAAACCACCATAAAAATTTCAGAGCATAACAAGGCTCCAAGAATTAATTAAGAAAAAGAATAAACAACTAGCCTTTATGCACCTAGTAACATAAATCTAATTTTCCAGCAAAAATTTTAAACTAACAACCAGCATATTATGATTCTACTGCATAGATCTTTACACAAGGATTCCAGAACAATTGGATTTGCTAATTTACGAATTTTCTACGAATTTCTACCGAATTTCAAAGTTTACAGCTAGAAATTACAAAGAAGTCCTTAAAGCACTATTCGTCTGAGTCACAGTCTATTCAAATAACCCCTGGACTTTCTTGAATTTCAACCCGAGGTCCTTGGTCGCGAAACAGAGCAGGGGCGGCGATTTCGGGCCCGATTCCGGCGGCAGGGCTCAACGTCGGCATGGGGAAAGTTGGGGAAAAGCTAGAGGGACTCGAGAGCTACCTCTGGGTGGTCTTAGAGCGCGAGGAGGTGGTCCGTGGCGGCGGTTCCACGGCGGGCGGCGGCCGGCGGCGGTACTGTGCCGCTGTGGCGGCGTTCCGGCGAGGCGTGGAGGTGATGGCCGGGCCTGGGATCTTCGTTGGGACGAGAGCAAACGGATTTGGGGGTTGGTGGGGGTCGACGCTGGCTCGAGCGGCGGCTCGGCGTGGAGGGGCGGCCATGGCCATGGCGGGCGTGGCGACTGGCGAGCGCTCGCAGGCAGGCGGCGTAGGCAAGCTCGGCCGGTGCGTGCGCGAGAGCGAAGAAGAGCAGAGCAGCACGGCGCGTTGTGGCAGCGAGAGGAGAAGTGGAGCACGGAAGAAGCTTCGTGCGACCGGCGTCGTGGCGTGCGCGAACGGCGCCGTGGCAAATTTGGCCACGGTGAGCACGCACGGGGAGGAGAGAGCTACACGTGTGGCTTGATAATTTTGACCAAATTTGAATCTTCAAATCGTGTTTAGCACTCCTAATTGAGGGGTGTTACAGATTGCCTGCCCGATGAAGTCTGGAAGGGCGTGAAGCAGAAGTACTGGCAGCTGGACACCTACCACCTCCCCGTTTGCCAGTCGGAATCAGAGTCGGAGTGAAATTCTACAGAGGAACGGGGGTATCTCCAATTTGCATCTGAAGTTTCTGAACTGTTTTTTGGCTAGTTCAAGCATGCTGTGTTAGTACAAAATAGCACCCTGTCTCAGTTAAGGAGCTGAACTTTCTTTCGGCGTGCGATGGTTTCCCTTTCGCATGTTCCTGATGTGTGCGTTCGGGCCGATGGGAGAGAATTCCCGTGGAAATTCAGTTCCCTGGCAATCATTTTCCTGTCACGTTGGAGTTGGAGCCGTGGTTCCAAACTTCCGGTGCACCTACTGGCGACCGCCCGACGACGTTCGCATCAAGTGGCCACTGTCAGTTCAGTTGTGTGGTGTTCCACGATCATTCTTACGGCGTTCCCGGCGCCCGGGCCGGCCGGTGAAGAGGACTGGCTGTCAGAGAAGCCTCGAAGCTGGAAGAGTACTAGCCACGAGTGCGTGAGTGGACCTTGCCAGGTCACCGGTCGATCTCGTTGGTGATGACTTGCGAGCAAAATGCACGTCGTTGTTCTGGAACTGAACCTTGTGCTGGCGGTTTCCCACGCTTTTCCACGTTCTGGAGCCTGGACGCTGTTTTTTTTCTTCTTCTGGTAATGATCTGCTCGCCCGGCAAGTAAGAGGAGAGCACTGCCGCTCGGACTCTCGGGTCCGGTAAGACTCCGCCTGTCCTCCGCCGCGCTGCAAGTTACGGTCACCACGCCGTCGTGCCGTCGCCCTCCGCACACGGACGCAGGCGTCCATCCGCATCCGCTCGTGTTCCCACGCGCGAGCACGCAACCGGCTACATTCCTCGGACCCGCGGGCGGCGACCGGCTCCGGTCGCCGGCGTTGCGCGGTGCGACACGGAACGCTTGTTTTCACCTTGGAATGTTGTGATCTCTCCACGCACTCAAGTCACAGCACGCACACACGGTGGCCCCATATTCTGTTGGTAGCGACACGGAACGGAACACGGCCCGCTCGGTGACGGGTAGGAGAACAACGGTTCAGGATGTGAGTCTAGACTTTCAGCACACTTACTGCTTCTGACGGGTGGTGTTCACATGAACAACCGATCACTGTTACTGCTCGGGTCAGTGAGCGCTGTGAAAGAACCTTCAAAGCTGGTGGTTCAAGCTTCTTGCTGGGTTGGCACCTCATTGGTTTTCCACGCTCCATCAGGCTCCGGATGCAGATTTCTCTCCCGCAGCCGCAACGAAATCCTTGCCCGGCAAGTTGGCCATGATGATGATCAGATCCTGTTCAAGACTTTTCGCCCTGCGCTGCTCCTGTCTGAGCAAGAAGAAATTTGGTTGGTCCTAGCTAGCAAAGCAACTACTTTCTCATTCCTGTGGGCGACCTTCTGGACGCCCAAGCGTACGCCCCCGTGAACGAGGCATGGGTTCTCCGTCTCTCCGCCGCCCGGCAGCTGCTCCATCAGAATGCTGGGATCTCCGCACCATCGCCTATCACCGCACGTCTGCACACGCGGGCCGGCGGCCGGCGCAGGGCACCCGGCCACCCCATTCCTCGAGCTCGTGAGCGGCGACGGGCTGTCGTTTGTTGAGAGAGCCCACGCGGAGTCGGGAGAGTAGGAGCAGTCGACAACGACAACAGTGGCAGCAGGGCCGGTTGCGCCTCCCCGGAATGGCAGCCGAGCCCCAGGACTTCCACCACCGGAACCCTTCCGTCGCTGGTCGCTCTCCGTGTGGTCCACCAAAAGGCTTTCTGGTTGGGTTTAGCTAGCCCCCGGCTGAACCTGCCACTGCACTCAGGTTCGTCGAAGACAATCGCACACGGAGCGGACCGGCACGGGATGGTCACGGTACCCAAAGCATCTGCTCCGTTCTTACGTGCTCGCACCAACTGCGGGCGAGGTCGCACGGGTGTGCGGGTGCTCGACGGCTGGAGACCCACCCCGCCGCCGCCGGGCGCTCGGCTAGCTCATTGCCGTCGTCACGGGGGCACGAGGCAGCGTCGCCGGTCGCCTCAGCATTGACGGTCGTGGCCTTCGCTTTCTAGAAGCAACGACCTCGGCACGCGACACCTGTCCCCTCGGCCACCCACCGCTACCACTGTCCACTGGATGTCTGGATCTGCCGCCACGCGCCTGCCCGCCCAACTACCTATCAGATCACGTGGCAGGAAGTGCGCTTATCAGTTATCACCCCACAGCTGTGAGCTGATCCGGGACCGGGATCACTTGTTTTCTTGAAGATTAATCGAGGTTAGTTTATGGATTCCCGTAGTGCCAGATGCCCCGATTAGCAGGCCGATACGTTTCACGATCGGCGCTAATTCGATTTTCTTTTTCTTTTTCGCCGAGCTCCTCTGTGTTGTTCTACCAAACTTGTGGTCCTGGGGTGGCTCGCTGCGTCATTAGTCCACCCTTCTTCTCCTGCGCATCCTGATTCCTGTGGAGGCGATGTGCCCACCGTTACGGCGTCACCACCGTACCTTGCAGTCTCGCACCCCCGTCCCCAGCGCCCATACCAGGCTACCAGCAGTAGGGTTACGTGTCATCATTTTTTCGTTGCAGACGGGCATGTAGTTGTTGCCACGTTGCCATGCCACGAGCGGTGGTTATCTGGCCGGTGCAGTATCAACGAACAGTATTGGGCGGGACGACAAAAATAAGATGGATGGCTTCTCTGGAATATTTGAACAGCGTGCTGATTTTACAAAATATTTTTAGAGAGTGATTGGATAGGGGTGGGGGAGATGACACAAAAGCCAACGAGAAGTACTACTTTTTAGTGGACGTTGTTGAATGTCACATACTATGTGCCATCGTTTGTTTGATCGGCTAATTAGAAAAAAAAATCTCACAAACAGACAGATTTTAGTGAAGATTATAAAAAATTATAACAACATAGCAGACGCCAACAAATCTCACAAACTTACTTGTTTCACCCAGCTAATAGCTAGCAGATAAGACTATCAAGATTCCTATAATCCAGGGATTCGAATACCCCAGATTATTCCTTCAAATCTTTAGTATCCATTTTTTATAGTCTCTATCATAACTCATATTTTATAATTTCTCTCCCATCCAAACAGCTCCTAACCTGTTACATTTGGAAGTGAAGGGTGTTTTTTTTTATTTCCCAGACTTCTTTCTTTTAAGCACACAGTCGTTGTTGATACGACTTTTTAATTATTTTTACGCGCCGTTTTCACTCTGGTACTATCTTTGAAAACTACATTAGTAGTTTGGGAATATTCTAGTATGGAAGATGCCCTAAATTCCTGGATAAGCCATAGCCACCGGCTCCTCTCACACTTGCTGTAGTATATGCGTATCGTTTGTGATTGAATTTCACACACGGAAACTTGGTTCCCTGCCCTAACAACGAAGAGTGCTGCTTTTGTCCAAATTTCACAGGGTGTGCTTCCAAGTTCCAACGCCTGCTGACCGGTGACCAGGGTTTACAAAACCGGTGGAAACCGGTCCGGTTCCGGTTTGGGCCGGTACCAAACCGGCCCAAATTCAAAATTCAAATTTGAAATCAAAAAAATGAAAAATTTCCAAAAATTTCCTAAAAATACTTCAAGGTGCGACAAATCTAATGGTGTTAAATTTTCTCAAAAATTCGTTCGTTTAACATACTTTTCAGACATTTAAAGTTAAACCAAAAAAGAAAAGAAAAAAAATAAGACGGCCCATTAAGGCCCACTTGGTAAACCGGTCAAACCGGCCGGTAAACCGGTCAAACCGGCCAATATACCGTTCCAAACCGGTTACACATGCGATTTTAAATTTGAATTTGAATTCAAACCGGTCAAACCGGCCGATAAACCGGTCTAACTGATTGAACTGAGTTTTTTGAATTTAAATTTGAATTCGACCGGTTTCCGACCAAACCAAACTAGTATACCGGTACCGGAACCGGCGGTTTGGCCGGTCCGGTCGGTAAATGAAACGGTGACACGATCTGTCCGCATCAGGTTGCCCGCACCGCAACCACTGCCCGGCGGAAGCCGTTCGTATCATTCCAGAACTTCTACTACCGCAAGTCCACGGCGCACGGACAAAGTGGAGTGGACCGGCGGTCAGGTAGTGGGAGCCCCCCTTTTCCGGAGTTGGCATGGTCGCGAGCGCACGGCACCGGTGCCGCGTCGCGGCCAGGCCGGTCGATCTACCTCGCCGGAGACGCGCAGCGCACCGATTTTTTCCGTGCGCGGGCAGGCCCTGGCCGCGCCCGGGGATGTCACGCCCAGGGGCGTGCCGTTGCCCTTGCTTTCACCCGTAACGACGCGCTCGCGTGCCCGGCGGACAGTCTAAACTGACGCGCATGCACGTTCGGATCGAGATCGACAAGGCTGCTAGCCTCCGTTTCCTCTCCTCGCCGTAACAACCAACCCATGGCAACTGAACTAGTAGCAGCCCAGCCAGCTTTCTTCGGCAAAAGCGTGTCAAGAAAAGGGGGAAAAGATCATTCCCGTGCGCGCGCGTGCGTTCCCGTTGAGGGCTTGAGGCAACCGGGCCCCCGGCCGTTCCTTGGACTCGACCGTGAACTACTGCGACTGGCTCGCTGACGCTGACGCCTGTCGGCTCGCGCAGTGGCACAAGTGGCGGCCGTGGTAGCACCTCCCCGTGACACACTACAACTAGCATAGTACTAGTCCAAGTTCTAAGCACTTTCTGGGTCGGAACGGGTCGCTCTCCGTGCAGGCCTGAGACAGAGCGTGCTGCGGAGATCGGTCGGGTTCACCGAACGCGGCCACGCGGCAGGCTCGCCTCTCAGCGCGCGGGTCTCGCTTGCGCACGCATCTAGCGCGGCAAGTCAGCGCGCTGTAGAAGGCAGAAGCACTTGCCCTGCCCTGACTCACGGGGTTATCGGGTAAAAACTGCTACTAGTAGGGTAAGCCACCGAGGCCAAGTTGTGTTCTTCCCTGGGGCGATGCGAAACAGGCTTCCGGTACCGGGAAGCGAAACGGCAGCGGATTCGGGCGGGGGCGGCTGCCGGCTGGAGCCCGCCGTCGGCATCCACCGGCTATCGGCGATGTGCCTTCATGGCCGTCGTCGTCACGGGGCCGCGCGGCACGTCAGCTTCGACGTTGCCGTCGGCGGAGATCTTTTGCTCGGTCGCGCTTCCGCTGCACTTCACCTTTGTCTGGAAGAATCGATGCGAAACAACTGTCGCCCGAGTGTATCTGCCGCCGGCCTATCAGCTTATTGGCGCGTGAAAAAGAAAAGAAAAGACCGCTTATCACTGACAACTCGACACAGCTGTTCCGGGATCACGGGGTTCTGGAAGACTAATCGCAGCATGTTGTGTTATTTAAGTTTTAAAAAAATAAAAAAGAGTTGCCGCGCCAGATTAGCAAGCTGATTTTATATTTCCGTGAATCGTAATAATATTTTGTTAATAATTTATTATGTGCAAATCAATCTCTACATGTAACTGTGCTTTAATCGCATTTTCGCAAATCCCCCTTCGACTCACCCTGCGCACTCCCTAGATGTTGATCCTATTCTCAGATTAGAAATTTGTATGCTTCCACTTCCACCCTTTTGGCTCACCTTGTCGTTTGCGTTCGACGATAGAGAACTCCCCCTGGACACAATTTCCTTTTGCAATAAAAAATGGGTTTCGAAATAAAAGCAATTCCCTTAGCCATGTTGGAGATGCATGGTTCCAGTACCATCTGCTGACTGGACTTGGTATTGATCCCAAAGGAAAAAAAAAAGACCGCACGTGGTATAGCATGCTACAGGACAGGAGCCGGTGTCGGTCAACGCAGCGTCGGCGAAGAACCCAGCCGGCGGACAGGGCCGGAAAGTCGCCGGCGACGGCGAACGTCGTCGCCTCGTTGGAGACGTCTATCGGAGATAGGCATTGCACGCCATCGTTCTGGACTGGATTGCTCTGCAGGCGGCCGCTGGCCGACGACGCTGGTGGCAGTGACACGGAATGCACGCACGGCTCGCTGATCAGGCAGGGGCAGGGCACAAGTAGGCACCATGCATGCATGGCACACCCCTCGTGATCGTTGTCAAGTCCTAGCCTCCTAGGACTTTCTGGACGGGAGCCGTTGCTGTCCGCGTGATCGATCCCTGGTTCGTTAGCCCGGCCGAACCCCGCCGGACACTGCATTCAGGCAGCGCCGCCGGTGCACACCGTGCACCGCGCACAGCCCCCACGCGGTGTAGGTGCACGACGGCCGAAACAATTGGCCTGCCCTCACGTGTTGCGCTAGATCCAGGGCCAACCGGCCAAGTCGTGCGCTCCTCTCTCGCCTTGCGTCAGCTCCCGGCGTGTGAAACTGCCGGTTCGAGCGGGAACGGCGGCCGGGCCGGAGCGGAGCCCCACCACCGGCCGGCCCGTCGGCGTCACGGGGTAGCTCTGATCTTTTTCCTCGCGCTTTTCCATTTCTGGAAGCATCCGCCGCGGCAGCTGCCTCCTCGGCGTCCACTCACACGCCTACCGGCCTATCAGCCGGCGGCGTAAAAAAAAAGTCCGCTTATCGCACAGCTGTCCCGGCCTCCCGGGGATCGCTCGCCGGTTTTTCGGGAAGACCGATCGTGGCCGGTTTTTATTTTAATTGCAGCCGTGCCAGGATCGCAAAGCCCGCCCGGCCGCTGCGTATCGTGGGAACGAGTGAATCGTCGTGGTCTATGCGCCTGCGCGTACAGTTCCTCTTCGGATTCCTTCTGTGTGTTCACTGCTACCTGGCTGCGGCCATGATCGTAAGTCCAGGTGCGCCATCACCTTCCGAAGAACCATACGCATCCAAACTGCTCGTGCTTTGGAGCTTATTACACCGTTTTTTTTTTTATGAAACGAGCTTATTACACCGTTACCACCATGGCACCATACGGTCTCCCTACGTACGTACAGCTAGAATCACAAAACAATAACCACCCACCTTGTTTAATTTCCGCGCAACCGCACTGTACCATCCGTGTTGGCGTATCGCCAGATCATTGTATAGTTACATTTGCAGTGTATGCTGAGAGTTTGTGAGCAAGTGGCTGATGGGGATTTATTTTTTTCCCTTGTTTGGTATTGTTGGTCCGCAACTGTTAGTGGGGAATTCATCATTTACTCTAAGAAAATACTAGGCATAGTTGAATTCGTCCCAAAACTATCGTGCGCTGCTACCAACACGGGCGGAGCTTCATTGTGGCCCCCCATGGCCAATGAAAATTCTCACTGCATGAACAGTAAAATGGTTAGTGGAGTATTTGTGAATAAGCATGTACATAGTACGTCTATGTCACCGGTATGACATTTTTAAGTCACCATGTTCTTAACTGGATCAGGATATCTTTTCACCTTGTCAGCACACGGAAAAGGCCATGAAGTTACAAGGACAGACGCAACAGCGATAGATGCATCCACCTATCACCAAACCCGGTCCAAGCACACCTGTGTGGAACAAACAATTTCCCGAAAATAAACCGCCAGCGATGCTTAACTAAAAAAAAAAACAAGAACGGCGAGTCAAATCGCCCAATCCTATAAAGCGACACCTCACAGGATAACCACCGTAGACTCCGCGCCTTCTCTTCCCCTGTTCCCCACCCTCACCCGACGCGCTTTCCCTTTCCCCGCACCAAGGCCTCGTGCCCTGCTACTTAACCTAACCCACCTCAGAACAATTCCCCATTCCTAGATTCCAACCAGCTCGCACGAGTCGGTACTGGATAGAGAGGGAGGAGGAAGCCAAGAACAAGCAGTCGTACTCGTCTTGCGCGCGCGTGGAGAGGAAAGATCGGATTTTGTCTTACGTTTGGTGAGCAGAGATGTTGAGGGCGGTGGCGAGGTGCTGCGGCCACTGGCCGCCGAGCGCGGCGGCGGCGGACGGGATGCTGTGGCAGACGGAGCTGCGGCCGCACGCGGCGGGGGAGTTCTCGATGGCCGCGGCGCAGGCGAACCTGGCCATGGAGGACCAGGCGCAGGTGCTGGCCTCCCCGTCCGACACGCTCGTCGGCGTATACGACGGACACGGCGGGGCCGACGCCTCCCGTTTCCTCCGATCTCGACTCTTCCCCCATGTCCAACGTGCGTTCGGTTGCTGTTTACTACTAGTATCCGCCTTCTTTTTTCTTGCCTTTGATCGTGCCTTGCTGATTCTGCGATTTTTCTTGTGGCAGGCTTCGCGACGGAGCAGGGGGGCATGAGCACGGAGGTGATCCGGAGGGCGTTCAACGAGACGGAGGAGGAGTTTCATACGCAGGTGAGGCAGGAGTGGAAGCAGCGTCCGCGGATGGCCGCCGTGGGCTCGTGCTGCCTGCTCGGGGCCATCTCCGGTGACACGCTCTACGTGGCCAACCTCGGGGACTCCCGCGCCGTGCTCGGGCGTCGAGTGGTGGGGGGCGGGGTGGCCGTCGCCGAGCGGCTGTCCAGCGAGCACAACACGGCGTCCGAGGAGGTGCGGCGGGAGCTCGCCGATCTCAACCCCGATGACGCGCAGATCGTTGTGCACACCAGGGGGGCGTGGAGAGTGAAGGGGATAATTCAGGTGAGAACGTGATGAATTAGCCATTTCATTTGATTGATTGGTGCACCCGTGGGACAATTTTGGGGGCAAAAGGTCACTGCTTGCCGATCGAAGTCTAGTACATGGTTGAATTGTAGGTCTGTTATGAAATTATATAGTAGTTCCCTAATTTATACTCCAAGATGAAAACATTATACTACCTTTGCTAAATGGGAGAAGCCTAAACCACGTGACCGCGTGAGCCAAGGGGATCTGGAACTTGGAATTTAAGCTATCTTCTCAAATTTTTAGTGGATTTTCAGTCAGTCAGCAAGTCTGAGAATTTGCTAACTTTGTGTTGTTCTTAGATCGCTGTGCTGTTGGTGATTTATACTAAAAGGGGCTAAAGATTACAGTATTGCAGAAATGAAACTATCGAAATGGAAAAGTCTTCCTCTGTGTTTTTAGGACTTGAGCTGGTTGATCATACAGAAGATTTTTCTCACCACTCTAAGAAAGAACACTGAAATGGCCGACTTTTGACTTTTCATATTTCGGGATCACTATTCTGCAAAATATCTTTAGGCTTTAGTTGCTGTACATAGCACAGTATCATCCTGTGAGGTTGGAAGTTGGGGCAGCATCTTCTGGACGTGAGCTACTTCTCTGTGTTATACGCTTCTTGATATATCCTGGGAACTAATGAACTTGTACGCCTTGTTTGATCAACTTATCTTTTTAGTTACAACTTAGCATAGTATCAAGTGGCCAACATTGGTGAATGTGAAAGTTCAGATAATAAGTGGAAAAAGAGAAATAACATAAGCTAACATGTGGTGATTGTGCTTTCAGGTGACAAGATCCATTGGTGATTTTTATCTGAAGAAACCTGAGTATAGTTTGGACCCCTTGTTTCGGCAAGTTGGTCCCCCTATTGCATTGAAGCGACCAGCTCTTAGCGCTGAACCATCAATTCAAGTTCGCAAGCTGAATCCAAACGACCTATTTCTGATATTTGCTTCAGATGGTCTTTGGGAGCACCTCAGTGATGATGCTGCGGTGCAAATTGTCTTCAAGAATCCAAGAACTGTAAGTTATCATCATTGGCCATTTCATTATGAGGTATTTCTCCATGTTTGTGTAGCTTGAAGTGTAATTAATTAAGTTTTCTCAAATTTTTGCAGGGAATAGCCAACAGATTGGTGAAGGCTGCCTTGAAGGAAGCAACAAGAAAGAGGGAGGTCAGGTATCGTGACCTGAGGACGATCGAAAGGGGTGTGAGGAGGCATTTCCATGACGATATCAGTGTTGTGGTGGTCTACCTCGACCGCCACCGTGAGCGCCGCCACACCAGGGTCATCGATTCTAGCAGCAACTGCACCAGCGCCCCTGTTGACATTTACTCATCCAACACACAATCTTATAAGAGCTGAACTCCATGTAGTGGGCTGGGCAGTGTTCGGCTATCCTCTGGCTGGTGAACTGCAGTTGCAGATCAGGGTGCGCGAACTGGGGCGCCATTGCCATTGGAGGAGCTCGAGATGTACATAGATAGTGTGTGTGCATGGCGATTTGATGCTGGAGAAGATCATCTGTTCTTGGATTGTGTAGCGTAATTGGTTAATCGCAGCATTTCTTGTTTCTTTTTTTTGGGGTCAAATTATGCTTAACCAGCAGTAAGCCGTCCACTGGAGCGGGCTTCAAAAAAATCTGTAATGCTGCAATACTGCAGCGTCGTGAGGTAGTTGATTAGGAACTGGAGGTTAGTGGAGACCAAAGAATATATGCTCTGCTTACAATCTGGAAGTTTGGTTGAGACATGAGATTTGCTTCAGAAAAGGTTGAGACATGAGAATCACCCTGTTCTGCTCCATCACCAGCCAACAGTGTTTTTCTCTCACACCACTCCAGCAGCCACTAGGCAGTCAGCAGTGTTTTTCTCTCACACCACTCCAGCAGCAGCCTCCAGCACAAGCACAGCGAACAGGGTGATAATATATACTCTTTGCCGCAGATGAGATGCGCTTATTTCATCTAGCATTACCGTTTGCCAGAAACTTGCTCTATAATGATAATGACAGATATACCTGGACTCGTTGAAATCCTATATAGGAGTATGGTAGAACGGAGCGTTCAAATCGCTCTCTGCATAATTACGCCTTCCATCTTGTGTTGCGCACATGCTGTCTGTGCAACAGCGTTACAATATGTTGCCCGTGGAAGCCGCCTTCCGGGAAGGAAGACGGACACCTTCCCACTGGGCGTCTCTTCGGATTCCCTGAGCCTAGAAGCTTCCTCGCCATTTCGAAACACGGGACCAACGCCATCTCTAAACCCCAAACCCTCGTTCCCTTGCTCAAAAAAAAAAAAAAAACTCGTTCCCCTTCGCCATTATCCGAACCCAGACCAAGCACCAAGCTCCGACCACAGAGCCGAGCCCCAAATGGCCGCCGCCTCCTCCATGCTGACCGCCGCGTCGCTCTCCTTCTCCGCGCCCCCGGTCTCGCGCCTCCGAGCCGCCCCTCCCACCGCCGCCTCCTTTGCGGCGCGTCGGCGCGCGGCGGCCGCCTCGCCCAAGGCCACGGCTGCGGCAGAGGCGGCCCCGAAGAAGAAAAGGGCGACCGGCATCACCCAGCCGAAGCCCGTCTCCCCGGCGCTGCAGGCAATCGTGGGCGCACCGGAGATCCCCCGCACCGAGGCACTCAAGCGCCTCTGGGCCTACATCAAGCAGCACAACCTCCAGGTCCCCGAGCAAAACCCTTACTTACTTGCCCTGTATCTGTAGTGTGGTCGGTGTAGCTTGTTTGTATGCGTAATAGTAGATACGCTTAATAACTGGAAACAGGAACTAATGTGGCATTTTACTCGGAAAGTGAAAGGTACCGCAGTTTAGTTGATGTGGTTCAGGATTCTATCAATAGTCACTGTAGGATTCTGCTAGCACCCAGGAGCCAATGTATCGATTAGCATTCTGCCAATAGTCGATGTATCGATTGGGATTCTGACAATAGTCACTGAATCAGTTATGATTCTGCTTGCAAACTAATACTAGCATTCTTGCTATATGCACAGCAATGCTTTGGTACTATGATTGGTTTTTGTTCGATGATTCATAGGTGAAGTAAACGAGGAGTCTGTATGATCTATCATTCTGTCTACACATGACATTTCCAATTAACTAGAATTCTGAAGTCTGTAGGCAGGCATTATGATTAAGTCACAATACATGATATTTGGGTTTAGAGAACTGATGCAGTTTGTGGCATTGTGGTCTTACATATAGTGAAGCATTTGATATGGTGTGTGGTGGGTGACCTTGTGATTGTAATGCTCTACTAGTTTGGTTTTGAGAAAGAATCAAAGAAAGAATTTTCTTGTGAATATAATTGTTCTCAGGATTGCTGTTGTAATTCCTATTTGCCTTCGTGTCTGAAAAGTCATCCCGATTCTATATCTGGAGTTTGGACTGGTACAGGTGCTCAGTTGTTTTGAATTGCTTAGAATCCAACTTCTCTTTTACTTCAGATTTCATAATATGATAAAGTTGTGAAACTTGTTAGTGAGCTAATTAAAAGGGTTGAACAATGGCCTGAGCTTCCTTTTCTCATTATTAAATATTGCCTGTGCCCAAATGTCCCATAAAATTTATGGATGTGCTTGGTTATGTACTGATGCATTGGGCATATTCACACTTTATCAAATCCAGTTTACCATGTGCACTCTCAGTTTCACTGTACTGCCTTGTGATCATGGGGAAGATACCACTCACTTTGGCAGCAGCTTTGCATGTTAGCTAGTAGTATAACACTTTCACCCTTTGCTTACAGGATCCTGCAGACAAGAAGGTGGTCGTTTGTGATGAGAAGCTGAAGGCCCTGTTTGCTGGGCGGGAGCGCGTTGGATTCCTCGAGATCGCCAAGCTTCTCAACCCCCACTTTGTGAAGTGAGGAGCCTCTTCCATGGAGTTGGAGTTACCCTAGATGGTTTCTAGCGATCTAGACTTTTAGAGAGTGCGTCGGTTGGCTTTTGTTGGCCCTTAGTTAGCTCGACTTAGTAGGATCATCTAGCTCTTCGCTGACAATGTTAGTGTGCCCCTGATGGTGGTGGTTATCTGAATTGCTGGTTATGTCCTGAACACCTTCAGCTCGTATGCTTGTAGCTCGTGTGTTGACAAGCTCTCGAGTTTGAGAATTGCGGAGTGCATTTCAGCTTTGTGGTCTCTTGCGCTCATTTCGCTGCTCTCCACAAAGTTGCATTCAGTTCAGCCAAATTGTTTTTTTTTTTGAGATAGTTGTAGATCGGTCCAGTTACTCAAATATACCGATGGGCTAAAATATATGAGCCTACTTGGTGGCTGGCCTGATCTAGGTTGGGCCATTATAGGTTCCGCCTTCGGTCTATCCCGCCCCAACTCTGTCAGGCCCATGCCCATCCAGACGCCCGGACAAATTCGTTTTTCGACAAATGGCGCTCGGAATTCGGAAATGAGGCCGGCAGATCGGCAACGGACTCGACGACAGTTCCTCACCTCACCCTGTCATCCAGCTTGCCGGAAGGGGGCTGTAAGCGAGGGGTGAGTTGTGCATGTGGTGATGGCCCCGCGGAGTTTTAATGTCTAACAGCTCTGTCAGCTAATAGCAACAGTAGGAGCTCTCCGCCGGTACCGAGCGGGCGTATTGCTAGACGCTTGCCTCCCTCTCTCTCTCCTCTCATCCACGTCAGTATCTGCCCGCTCCCAAACTACCACTAAACTTGCTCTAATCTAGGTACACGGATCGAACACCTTTAAAATGATCCTACCCTATGGAGCCGCGCGTGGCTCACCGAGCCGGAACCTGGTGCGCGCGCGCACCAGCCGTCGGCCGCCGGCTCGGCGCTGCCTGCGGCCTGCCAGCCGGCCAGTCTCCCTCCCCCACGCCCCCACCACCGAAAAGGATCAAGCCAGGACGAAGGAAACCGCGTCGCACGTCGCCGTCGGCCAGCGCGGCGCGCGGCTCCCACGGTGAGAGCTCAGCTCCGGCATGGCCCTGCCATGTCGTCGCGGCCGCCGGCCTCGATCCCGCCCCGCGGAACCGCCAAAGCCGACGCGCCCGCGCGCCTGTCTCTCTACGATTCCCTATCCGTTGGCGTCGCTCCGGCCGCCTCCCCTCCACCGCATTCGCCCGCATGTGCGCGGCCGCTGCCGTCCAAGCGCGCCCCGCCCAACAGCGGCACCCAGCGCACCGCGACTGCAACGTGCGCTCGGGGCCTGGGAGGAGCTAGTGCTGAGCACGCCGGTTCTGACAGAAAGTTTGCGGCGGATGGAACGGACGGCCGTCTGCTAGCTGAGCGTCCGCGCTGCCGGTTTGTTCTCCGCGTGTCTGATCCCGGGCGTACCAAACTCCAACGTAATAGATGTTTTTTTTTGGCGGATAGAACTAGATCGAGTAATAGATGCTTTCATCATGTAAGACCGTGCGTGTAAATTATAGGGTGGTTACTTGTCTTGTAAGGATAACATGTTCTCTCCTTTCACTTTACTCGTGCTCTCATCTTTTACCGCGCACGCGTGGTTTCCTTCATTCCTCTGCCCCCGCTTCACGCGACTCATTTGCATTGCACGCCACATTGAGCGCGCGAGCGATCGAGCATGCTAAGGTAAGTGACTCGAGCGCGAATGTTCTAGGCCTAGCTTGACGGGGGTCATTAGGAAATGTAGGACGGTGAACAGAGAACACTGATCTGACACCTCCCAATTACACTTGCCCGGCTAAAGGCCGTAGCAGTCCCACGAGCCACGCTAGCTCAGACGTGGGAGCACGATCGAGTCTCTTGACAAGAAGTGGAATAAGAGCTTGATGAAAAGGTTTGGCATGCATGCAGTAACTTTTTAGATCAACCGTGCGAGTTGACGCATGTACAGTGGACGGGTGTACAAAACTGTAGTACGTGCAACAATGCAACTGCTATCTTCAGTGATGTGGATTGGATGTCACTGGTTGAATTGATGAGGTAAATGCGGTGCTAGCTAGACAGCAAGCCAGCTACGAGGCGTTGCTTTCGATCCAGAGGACGACGGTGCCTGCCGATGCATGTCTCGGCTGGCTAGCCGCCAGACTGGGGTCAAGTCAGGTACGCGATCGGTGAGAGGGATCGGACGCGTATCTCTGGTCACTGGCCGCGCCTCCACACTTGGCACGCTCATGACTCATGAGCTACGCGTGTGATGCCTCGCCCGTTCTGGTCCCCCCAAATGGCGAGCGCATTTCTATGCTACATGCTCCTCCGGCCGATCCCCACGGACCAGCGGGCAACACACACTACTGTATGTACCGGACCGTCTCGTACTTTTTCCTCGTTCCCTGGCCATTAGCCGGAGACTTGCGAGAGTGCGCCAAGCTTAAAACTCTCGGCCGGCTAACCTTTACACGCACGATGACACGAGCGGTGTGCATGGCCTTACCAAGGTTCAAGCAAGGTGACTTCCCTTAAAGAAAGGTCAGCCAGCCTCTTTGGATTCCAGCTCACATCTCGTCTCAGTACAACACCACGACATGGGTCCATCCATGGCCTGTGCTGACGCCTCACGCTCACACAGGCCACGAGTAAAAAAGCTCTTTGCCATGCGAGGCTCCAGAGCGAAGAGCCCTCTCCTCCAGGCTCCAGCTGTTAGCCCCAACTACCCTCCCTGGTTACACCATACCGCCGCTGAGCAAAAGCCAAGGACGGGCCTATAAATCGCCCCAAAACCTCAGGCCACACACACCACTTTACCACCACAACACCCAGCCCCAGCAAACTCACACAGAAGCAGCAGCAGCAGCAGTGTAGTGCCTGCAGCAGCTGAGGCCAAGCAGGATGAAGAAGCTTCAGGCCACGGCCGCCCTGGCGCTCCTCCTCTTCCTCCTCCTGGCGCCTCCCGCGCTCCGTGTCTCCATGGCCGGATCAGGTATGGTAACCGCCGCCAGCTCCCATCTCACGCGTGTTGTTGAGATTCTTGGCAGATATATAGGAGTTCTGTGACGGCAAGCTACCTAACATGAGTTTTCTTCTCTTCTTGTTGGGCTGCGGCCGGCGGCAGGGTTCTGCGACGGCAAGTGCACGACGAGGTGCTCCAAGGCGAGCCGGCACGACGACTGCCTCAAGTACTGCGGGATCTGCTGCGCCGCCTGCGGCTGCGTGCCGTCCGGGACGTTCGGCCACAAGGACGAGTGCCCCTGCTACCGCGACATGACCACCGGCCACGGCAACCGCACCAGGCCCAAGTGCCCATGATCATGACCACTCACCATAGGCTAAGCACCCATATACATGGCTACATTCTCGCACACACCCTAACCATGACTCCATGAGCATGGATGCATGTGCATATATGTTTGTGCCCTTGAGAGATCTGTGCCCTGCGGGTGCTCTGCTTCCCACCTGAACCTTCTGGTTTCACTCGCTGCTAGCCTGCTCTGCTATGTACGTTGGGCAAGAAACGGAGCTGATGTGGTGATGGTATTAGTGTTGTATACTGGCCAGCTGGTAATAATGATGTGTATTGTGATAATAAAGCCTTGACTTAAGAGCTAGTAGATGAGATGCTAGTAGAGATCTTGCTGATTACAGAGTTCTCTTTACCCAAGTGTGCTTTCAGCATGCGGGTATTGTGTGACGGTGTGAGCTTTGGCCCCATTCCAAGGGAGGGCGGCATGACTGAAGCATGCGACGAGCGTCGGTGTGGCGCAGATGGGGTCGGCACTGCAACTGCAACAACCCCAGTGCTTCAGTTACTTCCCTGATGCTAGTGCTCACTGACCGCGACGCGTCGGCGACTTGTTTCCCCAACAGAGTGAACCAGCCCCCGCTGAACCGCCGCAATGAAGTCTCGAGTTGATGAGGTCTTTGCCGAGTCTGCTCACTGGCGCGCTGCGGTGCAGCTGGGCACCGGGAGCTCGGAGCGGAAAATGTGGCCTTGTGGGATGATCCATCGTTGATTGTTCCCCTACCCGTGAGCAGTAAAAACATGTCACCACAGATGGCAGGCAACGCCTGCAAATTACTGTCGAAGAGGTATAAAAGGGTCTGCTAGCTGCCTAGCTGGCCAGTGGCCACCACATTTCACAGTAAAACTTTTTTTTTGAAAAACTTCACACTAAAACTTATTACCGAACAATCAGGGCATAGATGCATAAAGCCAGGATGACCAAATGACCTGCATGTAGCAGGTAGCTACTTGCCTTCGGCAACACAAAGATTGCTACTTGCGCCCAAATGGGACCCAACTTTCTAGAGGCTGCAATATTTTTACTACGCTAGTGTACTACAGTACAGTGCTATATTGCTAAATGCAGTTCTATTGAGATTAGGTGAACCCGATTAACCCCTCGTGAAGAGTGGTTACCAACAGGCGAGCACAAACCTCTTCTGTAAAGCTATTTTATAAAGAAAGAAAAGATGACCTTCCCAATGTCATCAATATCTATCATGTTATTGGTGTAGTACAGAATAAGATAAGACAACCACCTAAAGCCGCTGAAATAAAGCCTCTCATCGTATTTGGCAAGAACCCCATACTTCTTTCACGCAACATCAATTCATATTATTGCAACCGAACATCAGGTGGCCACAGAAGTTCAGCGGCCTAACTTATTCCTCCCTAGTCCCAACTCACATTTCATATTGCACATATTTCTCTGAACATATTCCTGCACAAGATGCTTCCTGCCTAGAGATCAGGTTACATCAGACCCTATTCTTGCACAAGAAAGTGTAAATCCAGCAGGACGTTTTGGGGCCTGTAATCCAGACTAACAATGGACCCAGTACCAATGGAGTGTTATATGAATCTGAATCAAAATCTGAACAAGATATGATAGAGATGCTGAATAAGGATGGCCCATTATTTCCCAACTTCCGAATGCACTTTTGTGCGCAACAGATGACTCAAGCCCGTCTCACAATTATTGCACTAGCACAATAGATTACATATAGGCGACCAAAATTGAGCTCAAACTAACCAGAGTACATCAGTTCAGCAATGACTAGACTAACTAGGAACATGGAGTGATACAAAAGGATAATCACTTCAGTAGCATTTCGGCAATCTGAACAGCATTGAGCGCAGCACCTTTACGAATCTGATCGCCACAGACAAATATCTCCAACCTGCCACAGTGTAGATGATTAGGTTCAATAAAAAGATTCAATATGATATGTTAGTAGGGTATCACAAATTCACAATGCACTTCAGAAGTTCATAGCCGCAATTCTTAAACAGGATCCATACCCTCGGTTATCATCTTGTGACAAGTCCTGGCGAATCCTACCTACTGCTACGTCATCTTTATTTGATACCTGAAATATACAGGGTAACTTTTCTTTAGTAATTATGTTCATAAATTTCTCCACTGAAGACTGGACCTCTGTGGATGAAACGAGGGCGATCAGCAATAGTATGAGCAATAGTATATACACTTCTCTTCGAGAAACCCTCAGATATAAATTATATCATCAATGAAAACAATGTCCAGTTACCTCTAGAGGTGTAGGGAAGCGATTAGCTGCACGATCATCAACAATGGTAACACCAGGAGCAGCCCTCAGAATTTCTCTGGCAGTATCCTTAATACATATGCACAAAGCACACAAGTTCAGAAGGTGCACAAATACTACAGGTAGCAAGCATCATTTTAATTTTCATTCACACACTCAAATTCACATAAATAGACTGACCTACCTAGATGACAAGTATATGGTCCCAAGGAATAACCCACTAAGTGCAAAAAATGACAAAGAGAATAGTACAATACCAATAAACATACTGCTACAAACAATGTTTTTTTAATGCCAGCTGGCACATAGCATGCAGATACTAACCTCATTAAGTGGCTTTTCAAACTGTAGATTGACACTTTCAGCGTGCGCACGCATCACAGGAACCCGTATGCAGGTCGCAGTAACTTTCACATCCTTGTCGTTCTAGTAATGGAGGAGCTCAAAAGTCACAAGGCAACTCAAACTATCACAACGAGTGAAAAGTTTGGCAGAGAATAATGCAAACTTCATAGAAGTTGTCCGGAGTTCAGACTAATGAGACAAACACTTACCCAGATTTTTCTGGTCTCCTTCACCATTTTCATCTCTTCCTCATTATACCCATTTTCAAGAACTGGCGCATTGTGCGAAAATATATTAAAAGCATACTGCACAAGGGACAAAAACATTCAGCATGAAAAGTTCATAGCTAATTTAACATGATGTCTTCAGGATAGTGCAATTTGTAAGCATGAACAACCTGTTGTTTGAAAATGTTGCATGTTGGTGCCTTCCCTTCCAAGACCTAAATGAAGTAGATCACTGAGTGTGTAACCAAACAAACAATGCAGCTGGAAGGGCTAACATAGGGAAGGGGGGAAATTGTACCTCCTTAGTCTGCAGTTTAAGTTCTTCCATTGCTGCAGCACCAGCACCACTTGCAGCTTGGTAAGTGCTGACAACCATCCTTAACACCTGCCACATCCAACAAATAGCCATTAATTTGATTGCACAATCTACCCAACAAGCAAACAATACATGTTGCAAAAATACTGTAGCTCACGCATTCACGCAATGCACATGTATACCTAACTAGCCAATGTAATGCCTACTGCAAACATTAGTATGATTCATCAACTCCAAAGGTACTGGGCACATAATGCACGAGTTGTGACATCATCAATTAGATAATGCACAAAAACTCTTCAGAGAGACACAATTCTAGAATTGCAAAATACAGAAGAATGGATACTGTGCATCATTGTTGGCTAAAACTTCTCTAGTGCTAGTGCATGATTCTATTTACAAAACAACCTAAAAAGTGATAGTAATTTCACCAAATCGTAATACGATATTTATGTTCAAGCCTGATAAAAGATGAACTGATTCATCTACAAGATCGCACCAAGCATAATTCTGTGAAAGACAGCACTTCTATTTGGTACAGGAAGCAAAATTCCAGAGATAAATGTTTGGTTTCCGCCATCAAATAGCATTGATTGCATATCTCTTCAGTATCAGCCACCCCTCGCCTCAAAGTTACTTTGCAAAAGGGTGAAAAGATGACGCTTTTGACATCCCATAAAGTGCCCAAAGGTACCTTGGCGTGGTGATGGAGCGGGGTGGCCGCCATGAGGCAGATGATGGTCGAGCAATTCGGATTCGCCACAATCGCGCCCTGCCCCAGCCGGACGTTGGCCATGGCCTCCGGGTTGACCTCGGGGATAACGAGCGGCACCTCGGGGTCCATCCGGAACGCGGAGCTGTTGTCCACGACGACGGCGCCGCTGGCGATGGCCGCGGGCCCGTACTTGCGGCTGACGCCCCCGCCGGCGCTGAAGAGCGCGATGTCGACGCCGTCGAAGGCCCCCGGCGCGGCGAGGTCCTGGACGGTGTACTCGCGGTCCTCGAAGGCGAGGCGCTTCCGCGCGGAGCGCTCGCTGGCCAGGAGGCGGAGGCTGCGGTAGGGGAAGTCCCGGTCCGTGATGACGCGGAGGAACTCCTGGCCGACCGCGCCCGTGGCGCCCACGATGGCCACGGAGGGCCCGTCCTCGCGCAGCGCCATGCGGACGGTGCTGGGCCGGCGGCGGGGGCGGCCGGCGCACGGCGCGAGGAGGTGCGGGTGGCGGACGGCGGCGGCGGCCTGCATTGTGGCGGCGCGCGAGAGGCCGAGGCGTGGGGGTGGGTGATGGGGTTGGCGCTGTCGATTGAGCTTGATTAGGGTTTTAAGGGAGGCGGGTGCCGGATGGGGTGGGGGGTTTTGTGGGCGCGCACAATCCGTCTCCCCATCCGTGGACGCCGGCGGCTGGCGCGTCCCGTTTCCGTTGCGATGGCCCACGGAGACGAAGGCCAACTTGATCTTTTCCTGCCGCTGTTGCATTGTTTCTGGCCAAGCCGGGATCTCTCAGAACCATGCTCCGCAACCGCCGCCGTGAATCTGGTTTTGTCTGTTGCGGCACATTGCCGTAGCTGCCGGCGTGCTGTGCTGTGTGGGATCCAACATCCAAGCCCAAGCTAGGTTTGGTCTCAAAAAAAAAAAAAGTCCAAGCTAGGTTAAAGCATGGAAGTTCAGAACGCTACACTGCGCACCGTGAATATGTTACATGTTGTAAGTTCTGGTTAGTGGTTTCTCCTCCAACCATCCAAATGACATGGATATGACAATGCCTCAAGCTAAAATACATAAATGCTGAGCCTACCAATACCCATGGTTAACCAAACCTGTGGGAACCGGTATCAAACCGGTCCAAATTCAAAATTTAAATTTGAATTCAAAAAAATGAAAATTCTCAAAAAATTTCTAAAAATACTTCAAGGTGCGACGAATCTAATGGTGTCAAATTTCTCAAAAATTCGTTCATTTAGTATAGTTTGCGGGGATTTGAAGTTAAACAAAAAAAACATGCATACAAAAATATACAAATACAATGTAAAAGTAGTACAAAAGAGGGTTGGAGGGTTCATTTAGACTAAAACATGTTATATAAACATTCATTTAGTATACTTTTGCGGGCATTTGAATTTAAACCAAAAAAGAAAAAAAAAATTGAATTTAGCGGGTTACCAGTCAAACCGACCGATAAATCGGTCAAACCGGCCGGTATACCGGTACGAACCGTTTGCACAGAGGATTTTAAATTCAAATTTGACTTCGACCGATTTGGACCGGTTTGCGGCCAAACCGGTCCGGTATGCCGGTACCGGACCCCGCCGGTTTGACCGGATCGGTCGGTAACGTAAACCCTGCCAATACCACACCAAAGCTTTATTTCTACACAGTTTTATTTATAGCCTAGTGTTCGGTTGAGTGTCATGACTATCGCAAGATTCACTTTGTTGACACCCTCCTTTTCCACGTGTATGACTAACTTCACCACACTTTATTGTTCACACTTTCTTCACAAATGGGATTAGAATTTCAAGGGGTAAAGGAAGAACAAATAGATAGTAGTGTTCCTTCTAAAAAAATAGAACAGTGGGTAGGCCATTCAATTCCATTGGGCCAAAATTAACACCATTACTTAATTGGGCTTCCGGCCTTCCGGATTTCCGCTCAGCCCTTCCGGACAGTATCGCAGCCCAGTCCATCTCCGCGCAGCCGTTTCTAGAGGGTCCTAGGTCACTCGCCCCAGTTCTCGGCTGTTCCCCTTCGCTTCGCTTCCCTTCCTTCCCCTTCCTCCCGCCGCGACGCGAAGCCGCCAAACCTGCAAGGCGAGCTCGCAGATTCCCACGAGCCCCGCAGCCAAATCAACGCACAGCGATCGCGAGAAATCTTCCGCATAGCTTGTCTCCTCCACGAGTGCTCCAGCCGGCAATTGTTTCCCCACGGCGTCAATGGCGAGCTCCGGCGATGAAGGGCGCGTTGTGGTGGACCTCCGTTCCGCGGCGGAGTCGGTGGGTCGGGCTGGCGACGAGGAGGCGCACGATGCGCCGATCCAGGAGATCGAGTCCCTATGCATGCGCTGCGGGAAGAACGTGAGTGCCCCCGTAGCCTACCTCTCGTTGCCCGTCGTTCCGTTCAGTTCGATTCAGTGTGTCTGTAGCGGGTTCTGAGGCCTGTTCCTTCGCGTTTCTCTGTGGTCAGGGCACAACGAGGGTGATGCTTACGCTGGTCCCGAACTTCCGAGAGGTACGTGGTGTGCCTTTTCATGGCCTGAGCTTCTTAGTCCTTACTCTGATTATTATTGATTGGAAGGAGCCGTGAAATTTGCTTTTGTGAATCTGTAGGTGATTCTGATGTCCTTCGAGTGCCCGCATTGTGGTGAGAGGTAATGATATGTCCAATTTTTTATTTACTGAAGATTTGTGCCAACTGTAGGAGTGGTAGGGCTATTATGAGCATTTGGTGGATACTAATTTCAATTTGCGCACAACTGCACCAGAAACAATGAGACTCAGTTTGGTGGTCAGCTTCAGCCGAAAGGATGCTGCTATCGTTTGAAGGTTCCTTCTGGGCAGAGAGAGGTAAGACTTATGCATAGCAGTTATCTCTTGTTCATTATTAGTAAAATTAAGCCCTCTTGTAATATGTTGTTACAATTATACCCCAATCCATAGTTTAAAGTCTATGACTAACTAGTGGGACTGGTGCAGATACTGAACCGCCACATTGTCAAGTCTGATTCAGCGACTATCAAGGTATGCTGATATTTGATTTGCTGATAATCTACAATAATTACGTACACTGCTTTGCTTTTTGTAACTTCTCACTTTACTCATGTACAGATACCAGAACTGGACTTTGAGATTCCTCCAGAAGCTCAACGTGGGACATGTTCTACTGTATGTTTCATTGCTTGCTGCATTTGATTTGTTCTGAACAGTGTTATCCTAAACGCTAAACGGTAAACAGTCGGTCACCTACTGTTTAGCTCATTATTCGGACAAAACGGGTGTTTAAACGGGAAAAACGGCCGTTTAAACGGGAAAAACGGCCGTTTAAACGGTGAAAACAACCGATTAAACGGAAACGGTGTGCCACTGTGTAGTGTTTAAACGGTGTTTAAACGGGCTAAACGACTGTTTAGGCGAACAATGGTTCTGAACAGGATTATTTGAAAAATATTTTCATCCACTTCTAGCTTGCTTATTCATTTACTTCGAAATTCAGGTGGAAGGGATTATTATGCGAGCTGTGGATGGGCTGCAGGCTCTTCAAGATGAAAGAAAGGTGAATCTTGGCACTTTGTATGCTTGGCTTTTGGAATTTGAAGTAAGCCATGTTGATGTACTGATGTATTAATTATCTCCTGCAGAAAGTAGATCCTCAAACGGCTGAAGCCATTGATCAATTTTGCTTGAAGTTGAGATCTTTTGGGTCTGGAGAAGCTGCATTTACCTTTATTCTTGATGATCCTGCAGGAAACAGTTTTGTTGAGAACCCGTAAGTTTGTTTTGTATACCTCAGAATTCATATTATTTGAGATCTAGAATTGATATGACTTTGGAAAACACTGTTGAAGGATCATAGTACAAATATTGAAGCTGTTTGGGATTCTCTTTCTTCTTTCTTTATGATAACATTGTTTACATTTTCTTTTTGCATAACCTATAGTGACACTGATTTGAATTACCTAGATTGTGCTATTAAGAGACTGTAGGTAGGAAGGATAGTAATAGTAGGTATGTTTTCGTTAGTGCCCCCTGGCGTGCATTTTTATTTGCGCATTGATTAATGCTTACAAACCCACAGGAATGCTCCATCATCAGATCCTTTGCTATCTGTGAGATTCTATGAGAGGACACGAGAACAGCAAGCAGCACTCGGTTTCCTCGCTGAACCAGAACAACCTGGAGAGGGTGTGCTGCCTGCTTCAGCAGTGGGATCCAATTCTGGTGGGTTGCAAAGCGAGCCCCATGGCTCAGTTGGAGCTGCTGCAGGTCGTCGTGCTATAGCTCAGGGCAACCCTGATGAAGTTGCGGCAGCACTATGTAGATACTCAGCACCAGAAGAGGTACATGTACTTAGTTGCTACCAATAATCTCACCAAGAACTATATCTGTTTTCACCTTACACATTTCATTTGGACAGGTCGACGTGTTGCCATCAACATGTGGGGCCTGCGGAAAAGAATGTGTCACACGTTTCTTTGCTACAAGTATCCTTTTCCGCCGCCTCACATTCATCATTTTGTTGTGGAATAAATTAGAAAGAGTGCATGTAATGTCTATGCTGCCTTCATATTATTTGCATGATCAAGCTTGGAATGGAGCACACATGAATCTCTTACCTTCGCGTGCAACAGTTCATAGTTGAAACCGTCCATTGGATTTTTTTTTCCTTCGGTGTTAAGGTAATAGCTGTGATTAGCTATTAACTAGGCTCAAAGGGTGCGATGATTTAAGAAACAGTTTGTTGAAAATGCAGGTCTCTCTGAATTACTCGATTTTTGATCCTACGTGTATATCAGAGTAACTGATATTCCTGATAGCCTACTAAAGCTGTTCAATTAAGTTTGATCATTGTTGGTTGATCCATATATGGTATTTGTCATCTGAACTGGTGAATACTACTGTTTTGGGATGGGGCTATACTGGGTAATGAACAGGGCATACATGCCTTTTTTCTAGATGTTTTTAGCTTTACGGCACTTGAACAGGCATAGTTTGGTTGGGTTTGCAATAGCTGCAACCCTTTGATTAATTCCTAAATATAGGCACAAAACATTTAAGTGGTTCCTTTCTGCTGTTTAATGCTGCAAGTAAAACATATTTGATCCTTGACCTTTCCTAGAAATCCCATATTTCCGGGAGGTGATTCTTATGGCGACAACATGTGACTTGTGTGGTTACCGCAATTCAGAGGTGAGTTTCATTTAGGGTATCTTACCTAGATTGTTTTGTAAATAAGATTTGAAATTACCTGATCGGTACCTTTTGACAATTTTGTGAACTGAAAACCTTTCTTCTCTTTGTTTTGATCAGCTGAAGGCTGGGGGTGAAATTCCAACTAAAGGAAAGAAAATTACTCTACGTGTTCAAAATGCAAAAGACCTGACTCGTGATGTCATAAAGGTTAGGATGCTTCCTGTTTACAGCAAATCGCATGCTCAACGCAAGATTTATGACCATATGCATAAGCATGTGTATATTAAATTATTAATGTTGCTTTAGTACTAGAACTAAATATTATCTGGCATTAACAACCTGTTATCCCGTCAGAAAAATCGATTACAATATGCAAATCCTTCAGAATCTTACTGTATGATGGCCATAACAAGTAGCTGTTGGTGTATTCGCCTTTTTCTGGGTAAAGACCTTTAATATACAATGTACAACCCCCCCCCCCCCCCCCCCCCCCCCCGCGGAATCTCTGAGGTGGTATCTCTTTACATTTTCCCCCCCTTACACAGATCTCATAATTTGTAATTTTTTTTGGAGCCGCATACTTTGATTAATGTTGCAACTACAGAAAATTTTCAAACTGTATTAGATCCATCTTGCAATATACAACCGTTTTCATTTGGAGCGTTTTTTTTTTCAGTCAGATTCAGCTGGTGTGAAAGTACCTGAACTTGAGTTGGAGCTCGCAGGTGGAACATTAGGTGGTATTGTCACAACAGTTGAAGGTTTAATTGTGAAAATATGCGAGGGTACGTTTGCCTCATTTTATTCACCCATTCACCCTCTGCTTGTCACCAAAATGGTATGCACATGCTTATTGAAGCTGACCAGAGGATCTGAATGGAACATGTGTTTTTGTTTTCTTCCTTTTGTGGGGGTTTACAGCTCTGGAGAGGATACGTGGATTCCAATTTGGTGATAGCACCCTTGAATGGGAAAAGAAGAAATGGGATGATTTCAGGAATCGACTATCCAAGGTAATTCTTTGTTTTCTAGATAGCTTTGTGAGGAAGGTTTTATCATTATTGACTCAATTTGTCTATGTGTTCTACCAGCTTCTGAGTTTGCAAGAGCCCTGGACTTTGATTCTTGATGATGGACTGGCTGCTTCATTTGTAGCTCCAGCTACAGACTCGTTAGAAGATGATAAGCAGCTAACTAGTAAGTTAACCTTATCAATGACAATGAGACAGATAAAGTACATGATAGTACATCCCTTGATACCTAGAATGGTTATGACTTCATAAACAAATGTGTTGCACATCCCTTGATACCTAGAATTTCTGTTACTTTTGAGGGAATATTTTCTTTGCACAGCACGCGAACTGATAGAATGTATGCGTAAATGTATTATTACTTGTTCGTATACTGATTGTGTTGTTCTTTGCGGATTGCAGTTGAGGAGTATGAGAGGAGTTGGGAGCAGAATGAGGAACTTGGCTTGAATGACATGGATACTTCCTCGGCAGACGCTGCTTACAACACAACCAAGACATGATTGTAGTAGCTTGTAACATTACATTTTCACTTGTTTACCTTGAAAAAAACCGTGTGTAATGTGTTGCATGTGACAATAAACATCGAGCATTAATGTTTGGCCAAGGGTGTTCTGAACACTTTTAAGTTTTTTTAATCGAAGGACAAAAGAAGAGAAGGGAGTAGAGAAGACTCGTACAAACCCCTCGCCCATTCGGACGATGCTGCCTTGTATAAACTATGGATATCACATAACAGTTACTTTACACGCTGCCACTCTGATTACTGATTTTGCAGGGCTGCATGAGATATTTAAGGCTTTGTTCGGATGGAATTGAAGGGGATTAGGAGGGATTAATAAATCCCTAGTTAAAATCCCCCTTCCAATCCCTCAATTCCCTTGTGAAGGGATTATCCGAACAAGACTAAAAAGGTGGTGTATATAGATCTCTTCCCGTTTGTTAATCTTGTTAGCTGCTGTTGTTTTTCATACTGAGGGAGTATATTTGATTTCATACTGACGTAGAAAAATGCAAATCTTTTTGGATAATTTCTTACGCGAACGCACCTTTTCGAATCGTAAATTTGGTCCAGGGACAGGCAATCGTTAAAAAAAAATGTAACAATTTTTTTTTGTCGTGCCTCCTGAAATCATGTTCCGGGCTTCGAGCAGCAGCAGCGAATCATAACCATCGAAATCCTATCAAACGGTCAGCAAACAACTGCCATGTGCTGCGGTACAAAGTGGCAGCATTGCGCATTCGGAATTCCCCCAGCTTGGAGCAAGTCGAACATCCGAAGAAGCATCACCCACGCAGCCTCGCGAAGCAAACGACGGGGAGATGGCTTCGGCGGCAGCGTGGGAGGGACCGACGGCCGCGGAGCTGAAGGCGGCGGGGGCGGAGGCGATCCCCGGCGGCGTGAGGGTGAAGGGGTGGGTCATCCAGTCCCACAAGGGCCCCATCCTCAACGCCGCCTCTCTCCAACGGTACGAGCCGCCCACCTTAAACCCTAGCCCTTCCGCTCTCTGTTCTTCCGATTCGCCCGTGTAGAGAACTAATAATTAGACTGGAACTCGCAATAGGTAGAACATCACGATTTTAGTTGTAACGCTGCCCTGAATCTGATCAATTTGTGTGTACTTTTACTTATTTTTTCTATAGAATTCATTTATCATTTTGTTTTTCTGTTCATCTTTCATGGAAGTCTCCCTATTTATATTAGTCGTACCATGCTTATCCCGGCATTCAACTTCCACATGGTGCAAACTGAAAGTAATATTTGGACCGTGAATCCTCTCCACAGTCTCATTAGTGATAATTGATCATCAATCAATGGGGTAAATATACCAACTTCTGTTTTGTTACACTTAGTCAGAAATATTCGCAGAGTAATGATGGAGTTGTTGGGATCTTTGCTTCTTAGATGTCCAAACAGGAAGCATGAACAGTATGAAAATGATAATGAAAATAGGCACTTAATTCTCCAGTAAATAATCAGAAAATTCAACTCTTTACACGGTGGAGAGAGTTACACGGTGGAGAGAGGGGGCTATTTATACCCTTGGCCCTCGGCCAGATATCCCCGAATTGCCCTCCTCCAACTCATTTACAGCTCACAGATGGTTTCAAGGTAAAATTACACGGTGAGAGGTGCACAAATTCGACCTTCTCACGTATTCACGTTTCACACGCACGCCTACTCCTGACGAAGGTTCTGAAGACCTTCGTCCGGGTTGCATTCTGCACTCAATATCCTTCGGGTCTCGAGAGCCTTCACAGGTTCTGGCCTTCAGGCTTGTGCTCCTGAGCGATCAATCGTCACCTTCGGCCTCCCGAAGGTGATCCTCTCGATGCTTTGCAGGTTGTGGTCTTCAGACTTGTACTCCTGAGCGATCAATTGTCACCTTCGGCCTCCCGAAGGTGATCCCCTCGATGCTTCACAGGTTGTGGTCCTCAGGCTTGTGCTCCAGAGTGATCGGCCCTTACCTTCGGTCCCGAGGGTGGGCTTCCCGGTCCTCGGTGTCTTGGTTGGCACCGAGCACCCTTCGGGCGCTCTTGTTACCCAACACCGGGGCCCTGCAGACAGGTTAGGAGATGTTTTCGAGGCTGGGATTAACCTCCAGGCGCATTCCCGAAGGTCCAATCCCCAACAGTAGCCCCTCGAGGGCGAGGTCCGAAGCCGACGGTCCGAACCCGCGTTAACGAAGAAGATTGCGCGTAACCTTCGGGAAGCTCCCGAGGGAAAACGTCTCCCGAACCGTCGGCTGCAACGGTCGGTTTTGGTTGTGTACGTGTCAGGCTCCGATTGCGTCGCTTGGGCGGCCGACTCCTCGATTTTACCGTTGGTACTGTTGCTTTCCCCCGCCTATATAAGCGGAGGGGGGGGGGGTAAAACCTGTGCCCTCTTGAGCTTTACTTACCTTCGACGCTTTTTGCTATAAAGCGCTTCTTTCGAAGGTTCCGCTTCGTGCAGATCAAGCTGCTTGTTTTTCTCGGTGTAAATAGATTAGCGGTTCATGGCCCGCACTAGGCAAACAACGAGGTTAATCAAAGGTTCGTTTGAACCCTTTTTTCTAATTTGCCTTTCTTCGCTTTTATGTAGATATGGCATTCATTAAGAGGGCGGTTCTCCGCGCAGACTCTGATCCCGTTGAACATCCCGAATGGTCCGAGGCCTCGCGTCCGCCAGCCCAACAAGAACAGGCCAGCGGCAGTCTTTCGGGGGTTTCAGCGAGTGTTTCTGACCTACTGGCTCCTGAGAAGCGTAAGACTTTGCTCTTCGAGCCATCTGTCGTCTCTCAGAGTACGATCGATTTCTATGTTTCAAAATGATATTTTCTCGAAGGTGTGTGTCGCCCTCTTGGCCCAGAGGTTTTTCCGGCGCCTCGGTCTGGAGAGGTGGTGGTGTTTAAGGATTTTTTTTACCGCTGGGTTGCGCATTCTGATGGATCCAGTAGTTCCGAAGCTGTTGGAGCCATTCAATGTGAAGCTTCACCATTTTACCCCGAACGGGATAGCAGCATTGTCCAAATTTTTGTGGGTTGCGAGGACGTTCGGAGGTGGGGTGTCCGTTGATGCCTTTTGTAGGCTCTTTCAGTGGCACTGTCAGCCTCGGAAGGTTTTTGTGGATGATGATGATGAAGAGAGTGAGGTGCAGAATGGGTGTTGCACCTTCGTCCCTCGCAAGTCCAACAAGAAGACAGGCTTGACGAATGTTGTGCTTGCCGCAGCCTAGAAAAACAAATGGGAGGGGAATTGGCTGGAGTACTGGTTTTATGCCAAGATCGGTTTTCCGGATCCCAAGGGCTCGAGCGAGGAGAGGTTTTTGTTAGCTTCGAGGCGTTCGATCACACTTATCAACCTGCGTACAATAAGCGTCCGTCAGGTTTTAAGCCGTGTGTGGAAGCCTTCATGACAACTTGCCAGGTTTGCGGCGGTAGAGATGTGGTGGAAGAGTTTTTGGCCGCGGGGATTTGGCCTATGTTCGCTGGTTGGGCTCCTCGAGGGTTCGAGCGAAAGCGTTTTGCTGGGATGGAGTATGACTTGACCTCTCCAGTTTTTGGGCTTAGGAGGCCCGAAGGTTCGAGCGATGAGGTGATTGTTGCCGAGTTGGAGCGGGAGGCCTCGGACATCTTGGGGCCTTGGAACAGGAAGGAATATTTTTCCTTGGTCGAGGTTTGCAAGAGGAACCTTCGTTTGAACAGATGCTTGGCAGAGATGGGCGTGGAGTACGGCCTTCGGCCGGTGCCTGCGGGTGCGGTTCCGAGGATGACGCCTCCGGGCAATGTTGGCTCCGAGGTGGCGTCGAAGAAGTCCAAGGGCAAGGCTAAAAAAGAGGAGGTGGGGACTTCGGGCGAAGGTGGCGGGGGGGGGGGGTGGTCGGGGTCGCGGAAGGGGGAGGAAACCTTCGAGCTCGAAGGCTTCGGTTGCGAGGGCCGAGAGCGCTAAGAGGAAGGCGCGGGACGAGGAGGTTTTTTCGGGAGATAGTGGTACGCCCTCATTTATGGAAGAGCTCATGGGGACGGTGGGCGGGGAGATCGTAGTTCCCGAAGGGAGGCTTTTTAGATCCCGTTATGATCTTAGCGATGAGTACGGGACCATGCTTTTTGGTTCCGGCCGTCGGGTTGAGGTGACGAAGGCACTGATTAACCTTTATTGTTCCCCCGAAGGTATAACGAAACGCCGGAGGATTCAGAATCTTGTTAAGATTGGCGCCAAGCCTTCGGACATTCCGAAGCCGCCTGAGCCGAGGCCCACCGGGCCTGCGTCCGGTGCTCCGAAGGCTCCGGCGCCGATGACGGCGGTCGCCACACCTACCCTTGCAGCGGGTGTCGAGGAGGGAGAGGTTTTGGTTGGTGAGACGCTGCTCTCTCTCAGGGGCAGGGATTTCCCAAGTGGGTCCTCGGCTCTACCTTCGGATAAGGAGGTGGAGATGTTGGAGGGGTTGAACTTCGACGAAACCGGTAAGCTTTGTTTCCTTATTTTTATGAGCCCTTGGTTTGTTTGTGACCTTAGAGGAACCCTCTTTTTTATTTCCTTCGCAGCTGTGTCTGCGTCGATGAAGCAACTTTTGGCTGTGATGCACGGGCCTAGCAGGACCGGGATTCTTCCCCCGGAAAAAGGTAAGTTGGCGCAGGGTTCGGTTTAGCTTTCGCTTAAGTTTTGTGATAACCGAAGGTGACCTTGTGTTTGGTGCAGAATTTAATGCAGCGGTGACGGAGACGTCTACCTCCGATGCTGCCTTTATTGTGGCGGAACTGAGCAAAAAACTTGGCTTCGCTAGCCAAGCTTTGGTGAAGAAGGCTAAGGCTGACGAGGACCTACGGGTTAAATGAGCCAACGAGAGGCTGAGCCTGGCGGAGAAGCTGAAGCGGGCCGAGGCGGAGGTTCAGTCTCTGAGGGATGAGAACCGGCAATTAAAGGTCAAGTGTTCGAAGCTAGAGACAACTGCCTCGAACAATGAGAAGGTTCTAGAGAGCCTTCGGAAAACTGTTGAAAGGGACGCAAATGAGAAGGCTGCCCTCAAAGGGTGGATCACCGAGTTGGAGAAGGTTTACTCCAAGGTGGATGAGCTCAACCAGGTCTTTACGGAGGTCGCTGCCCGGGCCGAAGGAGTGTACCAGGAGTACAGGAAGGCTCTTGCGGCGCTCGGTGTGGAGCCTCTGCCCTTGCCTGAGCCGGCCGAAAGTTCTCAAGTGATCTTTCAGCTTTTGGATTGGATGATTTCTGAATTTGAGGGGCTTGGAGAGGTGATGAGCATTGCCAACGATAACGCTGCGTTCGTCTCATTCGAGGGACTTGTGGGTAACCTGCTCCGTGTCGGCGCCGTTGACCTCTCCAAACTCGAGGGTTTGTCCGAGGAGTTGGCCAAGATCCAGGAAGTCAAGATTGCATATTTTGAGCGGTTCTGGGAGCCTTCGGGCAAGGTCGCCGTTCGGACTCTTGCAGCCGCAGCTACTGAGGTAGGGTTGATTCCATGGGCCCGCCCTCCATTTTTTTCTGCTTGTTTTTTATTAAGCTTTTCTGTTTGCGCAGGAGCCGATTACTGATCAACCTTCGGAGAACAATCAAACGTCTAAAGTCCGACAGTCTCCTTCGGGGCATGACGCCGGCGACTTATCGGGGGCTCAGGTCTAGAGATTAGTTTGTAGGTGTTTGTTTTGGGAGCTTATGTACTTGGTTTGTAAACATTCCCATGATGCAGGATGTGAACAATGCTGTGCCATTGATGAACTGGGAGGCTTTCAGCCTTGCTCGTCCCGGATGCAGCGTGGCAGAGTACTTGTGCTGGTCCGGTCGTGATTTGTTGTAACTTTACCGTGCTGACCTTCGTTGTGACTCTACTCAACCTTCGCGCTGTTCTAGCAATTGTTTCTGACAATGCTTTGTTTTGGGTATCCTTCGAGGTGCATTTTGGTGTGCATCCTTCGTGATGCTTTTCTCAGTGCATCCTTCGGGTTGTTTTTTGCATCCTTCGAGATGCCTTTCTCTGTGCATCTTTCGAGATGCTTTTGGTGTGTGATAAAAACGTCTCCCGCGAGTTTGGGGACTGCGAGTCGAGTTAGGCCTTGGTGAGGGATGTGCAAGGGGAGTTTCAGGAAAAGCGTCTCCCCCCTTCCTTTTGGGTGGCTCATCGAGGCTCGTTTTCCGAAGCCTTTGGTGTGCTTCGTGTGATATGTGTTTAGGGTTTTTTAGAAAAACGCCCCCCCTTCCTAGCACATTTCTCCCGAAGGTTCGTTGGGGGGAGAGAGTCTGGGAGATGCACGCAGGGTTTTCGGTTTTGGAGAAAAACGTCTCCCTCCTTCCTTGCGTGTCGTCGTCCCGGACGATCCTTATGATTGTTGCGTTTGGTAAGGAAAAGCAACTTCGGCAGAAGATTTGTCGGTCTTGAGTAAGAACGTCTCTTCATTTTGTTGGATGCTGGCTGTGTCCTTCGGGAAGCAGGTTACTGCCACCCAAAGCAACGTTCGTTAGGGTTGTGTTTTTTGGAGAAAAACGTCTCCCCTCTTTCCTGGCGAATCGTTGCCTGCGAGGCAGTTTAAGTTCCTTTTTGTGGAACTTTGATAGATAGTTTGTTCACTGTCGAGGCAACGTGCGCAAATTTTGTGTTTTGGGAAAGAACGTCTCCCCCCTTTCTACGAACACTTTTGCCTCGAAGGGTTGTCTTCCCCGTTGTATTTTGGTTAGGTTGAATGATGGATGCCGAGAGTTCGAAGAGAAAAACGCCTCCCTCCTTTCTGGTATCCATCTTTCGGTTTTCCGAGGGTGTTTTGTTTCACACCTTCGGGAGATCGAGGTTCCTTGGTACTTGGTGTGCTCTTCCCTTCGTTTAGAGCCGAGGGTTTTTGGATTTCTTTTGATAGGGTTGAAGCCTTTTTGGCATTTGTTTGGTACTTATTGCTTTTTGGTGCCGAAGGTTTTTTGGTTCGGGCCTTTTGAAAGGCCGAAGGCCCTTGGCGTTTATTTTGTACCTGTTGTGCCTTCTGTGCCGAAGGTTTTTGGTTCGGACCTTCTGAAAGGTCGGAGCCCCTTGGCGTTGATTTTGCACTTGTTGTGCCTTCTGTGCCGGAGTTTTTTGGTTCGGACCTTCTGAAAGGTCGGAGCTCCTTGGCGTTGATTTTGCACTTTTGTGACTTTTGGTGCCGAAGGTTTTCTGGTTCGGACCTTTTAATAGATCGAAGCCCCTTGGCGTTTATTTAGCAAGCACTTATTGTGCCTTTGGGTGCCGAAGTTTTTTTTGGTTCGGACCTATTAAAAGGTCGAAGCCCCCTGGCTGTTGTTTAGCAATCACTTATTGTGCCTTTGGGTTCCGAAGTTTTTTTTGTTCGGACGTTTTAATAAGTCGAAGCACCTTGATGTTTATTTAGCAAGCACTTATTGTGCCTTTGGGTGCCAAAGGTTTTTTGGTTCGGACCTATTAAAAAGGTCGAAACCCTTTGGCATTTGTTTAGCAAGCATTTATTGTGCCTTTGGGTGCCGAAGGTTTTTTGGTTCGGACCTATTAAAAGATCGAAGCCCCTTGGCGTTTGTTTAGATAAGTATGCAAAGTTTGCGAATTCTGCATACTTTGCTAACTTACTGTTTTAAGGAGTATGTCGATGCTTGCCGAAGCTTGCCATTTGGGCTGCTTAGGCGAAGAGGACACTTTTCTTGGGGGAAATTCATTTTATTGAATTAGCTTACAACGGGTCCGCCTCGTCAAAAACCTCACCTCCGGTGTGGAGTTTCCCCGTGTGAGGAAAAGAGTACGGCCCTTTACAATGTAAAGAAAAAATGAAAACAGCTACGGAGGTCCGCAATCGCTTATAGTCTTGCGATGCGGCCTTTTTACATGCTCATATGTAGTACTTCTTGAAGCTGTCAGCATTCCACGGATGCTGCAGCTCGTTGCTTTCGGCGTCAAACAGGTGGTAAGACCCTGACCTGTTGCTTTTGGTCACTAGGAAAGGCCCTTCCCACTTTGAGTTAAGCTTGCCGGAGGTTTCGGCGTTTGGCTTTCTTTTTAGGATCCAGTTCCCGACTCCCGACTGTGATGTTCTTTTTCACAACTTTTTTGTCTCTCCATTTCGTGATTTTTTGTTGATACTTCTCAAGGTTCTCCGAAGCTTGAAGGATATCTAGTTACATAAGGTCCTTGTCGCTCGATGGTATGGCCTCGACTTGGTGAGTCACCCTTAGGTTTCGGTTTTTAAGCTCCTCTGGTGTCATTGCTTCGACACCATAGAGTAGCCTGAATGGGGTGAGCTTCGTTGTCCTTGATTCTGAAGTGTTGTGGGACCAGATGACCTTCGAGAGTTCATTGGCCCATTTGCCCTTTTTTTAATCAAACAGGCACTTTTTGATACTACCGAAGATGATGCCGTTGGCTCTTTCGACGACCCCGTTGGATTGTGGGTGGTACACCGAGGCGAAGATTACCTTCGTGCCCACACTGTAACAAAATTCTCTGAAGAGCTGTGAATCAAATTGTTTGCCGTTATCGACAGTGATCTCCCTTGGGACCCCAAACCTGCAGATGATGTTCTGCCAGAAGAATTTTCTGATTGTTTCTGATTTGATGTTGATGAGTGGCTTGGCTTCGATCCACTTTGTGAAGTACTCAACAGCAACTGCTGCGTACTTGTAATTGCCCTGAGCTGTGGGTAGAGGTCCCACTAGGTCAATTTCCCATCTTTGAAGAGGCCAGGTCGGAGGTATCAGCTGAGTTGACTCCGAAGATTTAGAGGACTCTGGGCTCATCATTTGGCATGCTTGGCATGTTTTCACTATGTGCTGAATGTCCTTCAGCGCCGTTGGCCAGAAAAATCCTTGCCTGAAGGCTTTGGAGACAAGTTGTCTGAAGCTAATGTGGGATCCGCAAAACCCGGAGTGAATTTCCTTGAGGAGCTCAATTCCTTCGATTGTCGAGATGCACTTTAACCATGGGCTGGTGACGCCTGACTTGAACAACTCGCCCTCGGAGATGACATAGCCCCTCGCTCTCTGGAATATTTTCTTCTCCTCATTCTCATTTGGCAGCTCGATGTTTCCCCTAAGGTACTCCATTATAGGTGTTCTCCAATCTTCGGCTGAGATGACTGAAACTTGTTTTTCTTTTTTCGGCTTGACCGAACCTTTGAATCTGTTATAACTCTGAAGTTTTGATGGCCGATGGCTTTCATTTTGCGAAGGCCCAGGAGCAAAGCTTCATACTCGGTGGTGTTGTTGGTTGATGATTCTATGTTGCCGAAGCTTAGGCACGCTGCATATCTTGTTTTTGCTCCCGAGGGAGATTCTATGATTGCAGCGATGCCTGCTCCATCGATGCACTAGGCTCCGTCGCAGTGCACGATCCATGTTTCGGTCGAAGGTTCCTCCTTGAAGATTGGGGATGTCCAATCAACGATGAAATCTGCCAATACTTGTGATTTGATTGCCGTTCTCCTCTCGAAGTCAATGTAGAACTCGGAGAGCTCCGAAGCCCATTTGGCGATTCTGACTAATGCTTCTCTGTTCGTGAACAAATCATGTAGAGGTTGATCTGTAACTACGATTATCTTGTGAGCTTCGAAATAATGTCGAAGCTTTCGAGCAGACATAACTACTGCATATGCAATGTTCTCTAGCTCTGAGTACAGAAGCTTCGAGCCTACAAGAGCTTCGGATACGAAGTAAACAGGTAGCTGCTTTTTCTTTCTCTCAACTTCTCTCTCGAGTACAAGCGCTGCACTGACAGCAAAATAGGATGCTGCGATGTACAGGAGCAACACATCCTTCGGATCAGGCGAGGTCATTTTGACTATGTTCTGGAGATGATTTTTGAGTGCATGAAGGGCTTCGCTTTGCTCGAGGCCCCACTCGAATTCCTTCGCATTGCGAAGGACCTTGAAGAATGATAGGCTTCGGTCAGTGGAGCGAGGGATGAATCTGTTTAGTGCTGTTATCCTCCCTGTGAGTTTCTGAACGTCCCTGATGGACCTGGGCTCCTCCATGTTCCAGAGCGCCTTCACTTTGTCAGGATTTGCTTCGATGTCTTTTGTTGATACGAGGCATCCTAGCACCTTTCGTTTGTGAACTCCGAAGATGTACTTGTTTGGGTTTAAGGATAACCCTGCTTTTCTTAGGCTAGCGAAGGTTTCAGCCAAATCTGCCACATGGTTGCTCCTTATTGAGCTGGTCACAACAATATCATCAACATAAGCCAAGACATTTCTTCTGATTTGGTGCTCTAAAACCACCGAAGGCATTCTTGAAAAAGATTGTCCTGCATTCTTCAATCCTTCGGGCATCCTCACGAAGCAGTAGGTGTCGAAGGGTGTTATGAAGCTTGTTTTCTCTTCATCTTCTTTTCTCATCCATATCTGATGGTATCCGGAGAAGCAATCCAGCAGAGACATCAGTTGACTATTTGCCGCATCATCAACGACTTTGTCGATTCTTGGCAGTGGGAAGTCATCCTTCGGGCAGGCTTTATTGAGGTCAGTGAAATCGATGCACATGCGCCACTTGCCATTCTTCTTTTTGACCGGCACTGTGTTTGCCAGCCATGATGCAAGAGCTTCGAATAACGTTTGCATCTAACTGTCTCTGTATTTCGGCTTTGACTGCCGCAACTTTCTCATCTATCATTTTGCGAAGTTTCTGCTTCTTCGGCTTGATGTTGGGGTTGATATCCAAGCGATGCTCAATGATATCTCTGCTAACACCCCGAAGGTCACTAGCGAACCATGCAAAAACATATTGATTTTTGTGTAGGAACTCGAGAAGCTCTTTTTCTTCCTTGGACTCGAGAGTTGCATTGATAGTTACCATTTTGTCAGGAAGGTGCTCGTCTAGGGGGATTTTCTTGACTTCGCAATCTTCTTCGAAGGTTGCTTTTTCTTTGTCTTTCTGCTGCTCTTTGAAGGTGTGGGACTTGGATTCGGTCCGAAAGTTGTGGACATTTTTCTGGCCTGAGGTGTAGCCCCGCTCTATGTCTCTTGCAAGCTGCTGGTCGCCACGGACAGTGATGACCCCCGCAGGTGCTGAAATCTTCATGCATAAGTACAGTTGGTGAACAACAGCTTCAAACTTGTTGATGGTCCCCCTTCCTAGGATTGCTCGATAGGAATAGGGCATCTCTACCACATCGTAGGTGATATGTTCTGTTCTTGCGTTGGCTGTGTCACCGAAGGACACAGAGAGTGACAATTTGCCGATTGTATTAACTCTTTTTCCTCCGGATCCCATTAAAGGGATTTCCGAAGGCTGAAGCAGGCTTCGGTCGATGCCCATTTTGTCGAAGGTGTCAGAAAAGATATCTGCAGAACTGCCAGTGTCAACTAGTATTCTGCCAATCCTCCAGCCCTGAATATTTGCCTCGATGACAAGAGCATCTGTGTGTGGGTAGCTGATGAGGTTGACATCTTCTTCGGAGAAGATGATCGGAGAGTGTGACCACTGGGTTCTCTTGGTTGGACCTTCGGAGACGATGCAATGGACTTGCCTGAAGTAGTCTCTGCGCTGTCTCTTGTTTTCGAAGTCCAGTGTGGAACCTCCGGAGATGGGCATGATCATCCCGAAGGTTGGTAGTGCCGCGGGTTGGCTATTTGTGGTTTGGTTTTCTTGTTTTGGTGGGTGGATTGGGGGTGGTGGTAGCTGCTCTTGTGTTGGCTGAGCTTGGGTGGTGGGTTGACTGGGTTGCGTTTGAGGGTTTGGCTGCGGCTGCCAGTTGTGGTTGTAGTTGTAGTTGAATGTGGGTGGGCGATATGCTTGGGTAAATAGGGGGTGGAACGAAACAAAGGTTGTGTATACTGTATTTGTTGAGGTTGAGTTTGTGGAGTCTGAGGCCATGTAGTATGCCCAACTAGTTTGGTTTTTTTTTCGGACTCCATTCTCTCAAGGGTCTTCTTCTCCGGGCACTGATTTGTTCTATGATCAGAGTTAGACCCGTGGAAGTGACAGAAGAGTTTTTTGGGCTCACGCGAAGGTCCGCGACCTCGGCCTCTTCCTCTGCCGCGACCTCTGCCCCGTGCTCCGGACGAAGGTTGCTTGTCATTTGTGTGTTGAGGTTCCGACTCTGGTGGTATCATGAAGGGATCAAAGGTTAACTGTTCCTCATCATCTTGTGAGGGTTCCACAGGTAAAATGAGTTACTGAGCTGGCTGTTTCTCTTGCTGACATGTTTGCTGATTGTATTTTTCTACCTGACGCATAATTCTTCTTTGTTCTACCCTTCTGCGGTGGTCGGCATCTGACTTCGCGTACTTCTCTGCTTCTGTATAGAGCTCCTCCAGGGTCCTTGGGGGCTCTCTTGTGAGATGAGAAGCAAGCTAGCCAGGCAGGAGACCTTCGATGCATTTCTCAATCGCATATTTCTCTGGGAAGTTTGGGATGTGAGCCTTCTTCTGAACTAACCTCCGGAAATAGTCATAGAGGCTCGCGGTCGTGCTGTGGGCACTTGAAGTCTTTCACAGTGTTGGTATTTAGTCTTCTGAAACCCTAGAAGTCCTGGAGGAGCCTTCTTTTCAGCTGGTACCAGTTATTGATTGATTGTGGGGGAAGGTATGAGTACCAATTGACCATAGAACCTTCGCAAGCCATGACGAAGAACTTGGCTATGGTTGAGTCGTCACCTCCGGCCGAAGCAATGGTTGCTTCGTAGGCCCTGAGGAACTGGGTTGGATCAGTTGTAGCATTGTACTTGGGGAGCTGTGTGGGTTTGTAGCCGAGCGGCCATGAAGTTCGCTGCAGAGCGACTGAGAGTGGCGAGGTCGGGTCAAATGAGAGGTTGACCGGTGGTGGCCTTCGGTCTTCATTGTGAGCGAAGGTTGTCTGGTGGATGACGCGGTTTTCTTGTTGGGCAGAACCTTCGGGCATTTCTTGGTATGTCCTCTGCAGATTCTCGACTTCTGCCTCAATTTCTGCTAGTTTGCGCCTAGCCCCGGCTAGCTTGTTTGCCTGGTCCAATGCCCTTTTTTTGGTGGCGAGCTGAGCTTCGATGTTTCTTTTCCTCATTTCAAGGGTCTTGAGCTGGAGTGCTGCTTCTGTGAGCTCCGCGGATTGGATTTGATGAGCTTCGGTGTCTTCGCTGTCTTCAACCGGATCTCCATGAAGACCAACTTCGGTGGTGATGTCTTTAATTTGTGGATTGACTTCTTCGTGCTGTGGTGGAGAGCCGTCGAGGACAGGGTCAGGCTGAGTGGAGTTGGAGAGATGCGGCTATTTATACCCTTGGCCCTCGGCCAGATATCCCTGAATTGCCCTTCTCCAACTCATTTACAGCTCACAGATGGTTTCAGGGTAAAATTACACGGTGAGAGGTGCACAAATTCGACCTTCTCATGTATTCACATTTCACACGCACGCATACTCCCGATGAAGGTTCTGAAGACCTTCGTCCGGGTTGCATTCTGCACTCAATATCCTTCGGGTCTCGAGAGCCTTCGCAGGTTCTGTCCTTCAGGCTTGTGCTCCTGAGCGATCAATCGTCACCTTCGGCCTCCCGAAAGTGATCCCCTTGATGCTTCGTAGGTTGTGGTCTTCAGGCTTGTGCTCCTGAGCGATCAATCGTCACCTTCGGCTTCCCGAAGGTGATCCCCTCGATGCTTCACAGGTTGTGGTCCTCAGGCTTGTGCTCCTGAGTGATCGGCCCTCATCTTCGGTCCCGAAGGTGGGCTTCCTGGTCCTCGGTGTCTTGGTTGGCACCGAACACCCTTCGGGCGCTCTTGTTACCCAACACCGGGGCCCTGTAGACAGGTTAGGAGATGTTTTCGAGGATGAGATTAACCTCCGGGCGCATTCCCGAAGGTCCAATCCCCAACAGGAGTTTATGTTTTAAAAATCTGTGCCACTTTAAAAGTCACCAACGAACAAGGACACCATGATTACTAGTTAATAATGGATCTGTCCAGTGAGTACTGGTACTACGTCTGTACAGCCTTCAGCGTTCTGAAGGTTTTGCTATCAATAGATGAGTATTGCTCTCTGAGAAAGCTAATGTTAATTTCTGTAATGCCTACTCTGTTCTTCTTCAGCTTTGAAGATGAACTTCAAACAACACATTTACCTGAGATGGTTTTTGGAGAGAGTTTCTTGTCCCTTGAACATACTCAAACTAGTATCAAATTTCATTTCAACGCACTTGATGCACTCAAGGCATGGAAGGAAGAGGCATTGCCACCTGTTGAGGTCCCTGCTGCAGCAAAATGGAAGTTCAGAAGGTTGTCTATAACTGTACTTCCTTTGTTTACTCAAGTCCTATTGCTGAGCATTTGTAGTGAAAGATGTTGGGTTAGCTTGGCATCACCCTGTTTCAAAGCAGTATATTTGGTCTTACAGTTTGAACTTTGAAGCTTTGGTCAGAAGTATAGATTTGAACAAATATAATTAAATTCATATCATTTATTTTTGTTATGCATAGTAGTGCAAACTATCAGGTGTTTATTTTGGTCTTAGCTGAAACGATTTCACTATTTCAGGTATGAAAATATCATGTCTTAACTTGCAAGTTTACTAAAGAAGGCCTCTTGTAACCTTATTTCTTGCAGTAAGCCTTCTGATCAAGTGATACTTGATTATGACTACACATTTACGACGCCATACTGTGGGAGTGATGCCGTGGTTCTGAACTCAGGCACTGTATGGACAGCTAATCTGATTTTAAAATTTTAGATTTGTTCCTTTCCCTTTCACTGTTTTACTGGTGTGGTTCGTTGACAAATATCTCTTGTTTCTTACAAATTTCTTTTCCAGACACAAACAAGTTTAGATGGATGCGGCACTTTGTGCTGGGAGGATACTAATGATCGGATTGACCTTGTTGCCCTTTCAGCAAAAGAGGCAATTCTTTTCTACGATGAGGTATGGAAATGGAACAGATAGTTCATGATTTATCTATATACAGGCTCGCCCCTGATATGATGTATGTAGGTTATCTTGTATGAAGATGAGTTAGCTGACAATGGAATCTCATTTCTTGCAGTGCGAGTGGTAAGTGAATCCCAGTTATGCTTATTTGTGTTCTTTTCCCTTATTTATAATGTCTGTATGACAACATTGTCTTTCAGTTCAACTAATTTAATATGATTCTTGGTTGTGTATGTGTAGAGGGTAATGCCGACCGGTTGGTTTCTGCTTTTGCGTTTTTGGGTATGTTCTACTGCCTTGCATTTTGAACTCATAATTTCCGAGGGCAATGTATTATCATATATAAGATGGAACCTCTTACAATTATTAGTGATTATATAACAGGTTGACCCTAGTGTGCACCTTAAGCCAAGATTTTTCAGGAAGCCTGTGAATACATGGATTACTTCTTATAACTAAACAAGAAAAGATAAAACTTCTGAAGAGGCATATAATATTATCAAGGCCTAAATTTGAACTTTGAACTAAAGATCCACAAAACAGACATATGTTTGTGTAATAAGCTTGTAGCAACAGCATTCGCCCACATTTTGGACACAAGTTTTTAACATCTGCAGAATCTTCATGATTCTTTTCTACATACATGACTAGCTTGTCCTTACTGATAATTGCCTGTCGGCATAACAGCTTAGGGTTGATGGTGTACTGATGAGATTGAGGGACACTCGATTACATTGTTCTTTTGGAAATTGTGGTGAAGCCAAACCAGTGGTACTCCGTGAATGCTGCTGGAGGGAAGCAACATTTGCTAGTCTGTCTGCGGTAATGCCATCACTCAACCAAGCACCTTCTTTGAATAAGGTCATGTTGACATTGTGGTAATGTATTTATCTTTTATCCCTAACACAGAAAGGATATCCTTCCGACTCCGCAGCATATGCAGACCCGAATCTTATTGCCCAGAAACTTCCTATTGTGATGCAGAAGACCCAGAACCTGAAAATACCCAACTGACCCAAATGCTCCTTGTGTACATCATGACACTTATATTGTGGCCTCTTTTGCTTGCCACATGTTGTAGGTGCACGCTTCTGCTACATTAATATTGATTGAATATTTGAACTTCTTGTTATAACCCATCATACCCATGTCGAGTTCGCTTGTTGACTGCTCGTCTCGTCATGCTTGAATTGGTCCCTAAACCCTTTGTCTTCCATACAAGTTGTCTTTGTTTGCTAGGGTAAAACATGCTTACATTTGATGAAATCGTGCTCACGAGAAGTTCATTCAGCGCACGGCCACACCGTGAATGGAGATATTCAGACTATCAGAGCTTCTGAAGAACGCCACACATAGCCTCACGAGTCCTACACATGGCCTCCAGCGGAAGAGCCATGGGCATCATCAGTCCGCTGCCCTCGCTCATGTGGACCTCCATGCCATGAACCCTGCTCCAGTGGACGCACTGGATCAGCGACCCCAGCGGCAAGAGAGGCCCGACTCCGAGCAGGGACAGCAAGAGAATTTATACGGAGTATTCCAGGATCAACGCGCCGCTGCTGCTCACACACACTCCGTTCGCTGGCGTCCTCTCCTGGCATCGGCCGGCGCCTTCACCCGCCATCTCGCGCCGCGCTCGCACCGCCGGCACGGCGACACCGCGTCGACGACGTCACACCACGCTGCGCCGCCGGCCACGGGCAAGGTGCTCCTCCTCCGGAACGGGCTGCGGGCGGAGCGAGACGAGAGGAGAGAGGCTGGGTGGAAAGAGGCGCACGGCCCGCACCTTGGCGCAGATGGTGCCCGACCCGACATGCTCCCGACGCGGCGCGTGGAGAGGAGCTGCACCGCGGCGATGCGGCGGAGGTCGCGCCAGTGCGGGCCGTAGCTCGCCGTCCCCAGCGCGGCACCGTCGACGGTCACGAGCCTCTGCGAGCAGCGCGCGTTGCATTTGCCGGAGCCATGACAATGTAATCAGCAGAAGATCACATAACCACGGAGTATACTCTCAGACAAGAGCTAATTGTTCATACTCCCTCCGTTCGGAAATGATCTACATATTTTGACTAGAGAAAGTCAAACTTTATAAACTTTGACTAATAATTAGTTAAATTATATGTATAATTAGTTTATAAAATTTATGTCAATACATATGTATTCAAAGAGGTTTTGAGATGACATTGAGTTATTCGTAATTGACATTATATTCTAAGAGTGATTAATAAGTCAAACTTTACTTCGAATGACTTTCTCTAGTCAAAATATCTATATCATTTCCGAACGGAGGGAGTATTACAAACCCGTCTACTAGTATAATTTACAGATCGAGGATCCCTTCGAGGTCATACTTTATTCAAGAAAGCACACACTATCAACCATGCGTAATAATTCCACCAAGAACCGATGATCCCCACGAAGAACTAGCAGACCATGTACCAGAGTACACAGACGCGAGACGTTCCATCAGAGCTCCTCAAGAACGTGATGCATAGCAGCACGAGGCCTGCACATGGCCTCCAAGGGAACGGCCATGGGGATGGTCAGCCCGCCGCTCTCCGTCATGTCCACCGCGGCGCCGTCCACTCTGTCCCAGTCGAAGCACTGGATCAGCGAGCCGAGCACGAGGCCGACCGTCCGCAGCGCGAACGTCTCGCCGGGGCACTTGCGCCGCCCTCGAACCGCTCCGGCCTGAACTCGGCCGGGTCCTCCCATGCCGCGGGGTCCCGGTGGATGGCGTACACGTTCACCAGCAGCATCGTGCCGCGGAGCACGTCGTAGCCGCCCACCTCGCAAGTCCGCCGAGGACTCGTGCGGCAGCAGCAGCGGCGCCGCCGGGTACAGGCGGAGCGTCTCGTTGATGATGCTCTGGAGGTAGCCGAGGCGCGGCACGTCGTCCGGGGTGATCAGGCTCGAGGTGCCCACGGCCGCGTCGATCTCGGCCTGCGCCTTCTTGAGCTTCTCCGGGTGGTTCAGCAGGAGCGCCATGGCCCATTCCGTCGTGGTCGACGTTGTCTCCGTCCCGGCGCCAAACATGTTCTTCACGGAAAAAAAAAAGGGTGAAAACGACAGTTGGTGTCTCAGTAAGATGGAATTGCTAGCTCAATCATTCAGGAAAAGTGGACAACGATGCTGGCGATCTATGTCACTTGGGAGTATGGGATGACAGAGATCACATTAACTTGCAACACAAAAGAAGAGATCACATTGATTTGGGATAACTTTAATTTGTTAAGAGTAAAATTAAAGCAGGTTAAATATTAGTAAGAAACACTCACCGCGCACAGCGACTTGATCATGGTATCCGTGTAGAACTCCGGCTCTGACTTCTGCAAAGAGAGCAGCACGGCAATCATGCTCTTCTTCTCGTCGCCGCCGCCATCCTCCTCTCTCCGCCGTTCTGCGTCGATGAGTCGCCGCAGGAACACATCCCTTCGGCGACATGTCCGTGTCGGCGTTGGCCTCGGTGCGGGACGTCTTGGTGCGCGCGATGGTCTCCATGAGGACGCTGAGGGAGAGCTCGAACAGCCTCCGCTTCAGCTGCACGCGCGCGGCGCCCCCGGGCGCGGGCGCGGCGGCGCGGCTCATGCGGCGCACCATGGCGCGCACCTCGGCGGAGATGGCGGGGGACATGCAGGCGACACGGTGCGCGGAGAGGAGCTGCACGGCGGCGACGCGGCGGAGGTTGCGCCAGTAGGGCCCGTAGCTGGCCATGGAGAGCGAGGCGCCGCCGAAGGACGCGAGCTTCTGCGACGGGAACAGCGGGCGGTTGGCGAAGGCGACGTCGTGCTCCGTGAAGCACTCCCTGGCAGCGTCCGGCGAGGACACCATCACGGCGCGGCGGGACCCCATGCGCATGTAGAACACCGGGCCGTGGCGCGCGGCGAGCCGCGCCAGCGCCGCGTGGAAGGGCGTCTTGACGAGGTGGAGGTAGCCCAGGAACGGGATGGCCGGAGGGCTCGGCGGCAGCCGCATACTCTTGTTCTTGCCATTGCGGCTGGCGAGACCTAGGAGACGATGGAGGAGGAAGAGTAAGACTATGGAGAGAATGGCAATGTTGGCCGCCGGATCCATGGAGCCTAAGCGTGTTGCATTTGCACAGCTACCAGCTAAGCGCCTAAGCCATATGCCCGTATATATAGAGGAAGAAGTGACGAAGACTACACGTATGTTCTTTACCCGTATATGAGAAAAGAAATCTCCACCGTCAATGGTTACCTCCAACCTGCAAATCGTAGCCTCTTGCTGTGAATCTCCACCATAGTCTAAGCACCGTCAAATTAAATGCTACTCCCTCCGTATTAAATCTAGGTCGTTTTAATTTCTTTTAGATTTATAGTATTTGCTATGCATCCACATATAATATAAATATAATATAAAAATTTATAAAAATCAAAATGACTTACATTTTAGAACAGAGGGAGTAGATAGTTTTTAATTGTAGGTGTACACACGAAGTAAGTTCAATTATTTTGCGAGGAACATCATCACTACTCGCTCCATCTCAAAATAAGTGCATTTCTAGAATTTGAGTGAAGAGATTAATGTTATATGCCCCTATAAAGATGTAATCATTGCATCTTTGAGAGAACAGAAATTTAAAAAAAAAGTAAATTAAGAGTTAATTTGTCCCATTTGTAGATAACTACTTATTTTGAGATAAATTTTAAATTCTAGAAATGCACTTATTATGGACAGAGGGAGTGTCAGATAATCTAAGAGGTGCAAATTCTATTTTCGACCAAGCAACAAAATCACATGCAATTCCTCTTCTATTTGATCAATTCTAATTGTGTAAACAGTGCGAGAAATGCAAAAGAACAGAAACACGGTAGGGACGGGACGGTGACATGCAACTATGCAAGTGGCAGATGTTTTTTCCGTCTGGTTTGGCCTCACTCCTCTTATGGACCCCGAGCTAGGCTAGAGGGCGGCTGCAGTTCTTCAATTTGGCTTAGGCTCTGTTTAGTTGGTGAAAAGTTGTTGTTTTTTATACTGTAACACATTTCATTGCTACTTGATAAATAATGTCTAATTATAAACTAATTAAGATTAAAAAAATTCATCTCGTGCTAATCAGCTAGACTGTGTAATTAGTTCTTCAATTTGGCTTACTCATTGGCGAAGCAATGCTGGATTCTGCAAGAGTCCTGACCGTCCCTCGATGAGATGGCTAGCTAGGTCCAGATTGCAGGTAGGAATTTCCTGACCGGCTAGAACACGGTCGCCATCGTTGTTTCTCTACAAATGGCAAAAGCATCCAGCAACCCGGCCCTAATTAATCTCCGATTTCTTGCGAAAACAGGCCATGGAATCCATGTCACAAACACACCGATGCAGGGCACACTTGGGTTGTTGTTGTTGTCTCAACAGAACAGCAGCCGTTAGATCCGCCGCTGGGGTAGACCTGACGCTGACGGGCAGCTGCAGTTCAGGCGCGCGATGCCTTTGTCTTCGTAGGCTGTGTCTCTATGGCAGCCCCTGCAATTATATGTGGGCTCACTTTCCAACTTGGGCTCTGACTTGGGTCGAGATGTCAAACAATATCAAAGGAAAAGATGGCCGAAGTATAATCTTCCACAGTTCCACTTACTTCAACTCATGCGAAAAGGCACGTAGCATAGTGGTTACTAGGACATCAGCGCGCTCCGCCGCGCCCACAGTTCAAAAGCTAAAAAAAAACTCTCTCCCTCTCTCTCTCCCCGTTATTATCCGCGACGCTCTCTCCCTCCCCCACACACTCCGCCGCTGCGCCGCAGAGCCGCCGCCGCCCCCGAAGTCCCGCTCCCCGTCTCCCCAAGACCCGCCGCCGCAGCCGTCCCTCCACCGCAGTCCGCCTCCTCACCCGGGCACTGCCGTCGTCCCTCCCCGTGCAGCCGAGCTGCGGTCCAGTGGCTCCTCCACCGTGCCTCCACGCCTCGTCCCCCACGCCGCGGGATGCTCCTTCACCGAGCCCGGGAGGGGGCGGCCGGGATCTGCCATGGCGAAGGCCGGCGGCGGGACGGAGCAGACGGCGGGGGTCGAGAGGAGGGGAGCCCTGGAGGGGGCGGCCGAGATCCGCCATGGCGGAGGCCGGAGGCGACCAGGATGGAGCGGGAGGGGGAAGGGGGCGGGGACCTCGGCGAACGACGGCGCCGGAGGGCGGAGCGGGCCAGATCCGCCACCGGGATGCCGCCGGTCAGATCCCCCGCCGACGGCGGGGTGGAGCGGACGACGGGGTCGGAGGGCAGCGCGGGCTGCTGTGGTTGGGAAGGAGGGAGAGAGGGGTGCCGCCAGGCGACGAAGAGAGGGAGGACCGGCGGTCGGCGGCTGACGGGCGGGCGCAGGGCACGGAGGCGGTCGGCGGCTGGCGGACGTGGACCGTGGCGCTGCGACCGCAGCACGTGGGCACGACGAATCCACGGGCTGCGTCGGGCGTCCTCTCCCCGGCTCCTGGGGGCACGTGTCACGCTGGGAGCGCCCGGGCGCTCCCAGCGCTCCCTTCCCACGCTGTATAGTATATAGAGTACTAGAGTATAAGGAAATTGGGTTTGGTGGCACCTAGTGGGCGATCGTGCGCTAGGATGAGTCCGCGGCGAACGCGTGCTGCGATCTACTACTGGCGCACAAACCCAGCAATTAGCTACCGGCGCATACAAATTAATTGGAGTGCGTGCACAGGCAACAGATGATGTGTTTTTCCTGTCTAGCTTTGATTATTGTTTCTCTTATCTAGCTTCTGTTAGCACTTCGGCAGATTTTTTTTGCTTTTCTCTTTCCCTTCCCCTTCGGGACAACGGGTGTGTGGGAGATAATATGGGTGGGGAATTACTTTTACACCTATATGGATGTAGAAGAACTTAAAGAATGTTTTCATATATCATCTTAACTATTTGAAGAAAGAAGAATCGGCATTGAACAAGATAAAAAGAAACATCAAAATTAGCTTCGTGAGTTTTAATAAAAAAAAGTAAAACTCTATACAATATGTATTATAATATTTTCACATACAAATATATAACCACCTTAAATTGACAAAAAAAGTTCAAATAAACATGGGTGGGGTATTCAAAAACTTTCTACATCTCGATTTTTCAAAGTCACATGTCAAAACCTTGGCACATATCAAACTTTCAAGTAACACTATAAAATCTTTGTACTTGGAAGTGAAAGAGTTTTATACTGTATATTTGAAACTTTCTACATCCCTAGCTTTCAATGTGCTACATATCCAACTTTCAAGTCACATGTCAACCAGTGCACGCATAATAAAAAACCTTTCAAATAATATGTTCAAATGTTTGTACATATCAAACTTTCAAATAATATTTTAAAATATTTGTAATTGGAAGTAAAAATCTTTCAAAATTATTTCAAACTTCATATATCTCCAGCATTGAAAGTTCTTACGTCTCCAACTTTCAAATCACATGTTGAAAACTTTGTACCCATAGTTCAAAAAATTTGAAATCATATATTAAAAACTAAGGTTGCTAAATGCACGTAGATGAGTGTAGCGAAAATGGCCTCTCATGCCATATTTCAATATAATGTTTTGGCGATTGATGACACACGCAACACTTGAACTAATGTGTTTGCTTAGATGATATACTCAGGCTTTTAGGTTCAAGTGATGACAAAGAGAAGAGAGGCGAAGCTAGGCCCGAAGGGCCGCCCCTACGGTTGAACCGACGCCAAGCAAATTACACACGTCGGTGCATTGACTTGAGCACGTCTGGGAGTTTTAGTATCACCGGATGAACCGACGTAAGGCAAAATGTACTCATCGGTGCAATGACAGAGATGGCCTGCGGGCTAGGGTTTGGCACCGGATGAACCGACGATAGGAAGTTTGAATACGTCGGTGCAATGGCAGAAGCAGACCAAGGAAAATGCATACATCGGATGAACCGATGATGCACCGGTTAATGGCGTCGGTGCAGTTGTCCAGAGAGTTTGTTTTTCAAGGATCAGAGGACAGTTGCACTCACCGGTTAAACCGACGCTAACATTACATACACCGGTCGATTGCGTCGGTTAATTGCCCGTACACGTAACGGCTAGTTTTCAGTGGGCAGTTTAGTATCACCGGTTAAACCGACGATGGCGATTTGGGGAGCATCGGATTAACCGGTGTTAAGCACATTTCTGGCAGCTTTTCTCCAACGGCTATATTTGCTTGTGCTGCCTATATATAGCCCCAAGGCCGCACCATTTGAGAGTGCTGGAGTTCAAGGAAGTATACTAGAGCTAAAGATCATCTCCAACCACCATAGAGCTTCATTGTACATCATATAGGCTTAAGCACACTTGTTAGAGTGCTTAGTGCTTGATTAGGGATTAGTTCTTGCGAGAGCTCCCTTGAGAGAAGTCTTGCTGCGGCAAGCAAACACTTGTACTCGTCGTGTGACCCTCCGACTTGGTGTGGAGTGGCAACGACACTTTGTGCGGGGAAGGAGGCCCCTACTTGGTGTTAAAGCTCCAAGATAGTGAAGACGGTGCCGTGGTGACGCTTCGAGATAGACGGTGGTGGTGACCTCGTCTTTGTGACTTGGCGTCACTTAGCCTTTGCTTGTCGGGAGCCTTGGAGGCGTGGCAAGACGGTGATCAAGCGAAGAGACTCGGCATCCCACTTGTTCTTTGTGAGCAAGTGGCCGTGGACGTAGGGAGGGACTTTGGTGTCCTAACCGAACCACGTTAAATCGTGTGTCTTGGTGTCTTCACGGGAGTTTGCATATCCTCTCCCTTACCGCTTTACTTACCGCATTACGTTTCCGCATTTACTCTTTCTTGCTTACCTTTACTTTCCTAGTTAGTTTGATTAGGATTGGCTATAGGTTGCAAGTCTTTTGGGGTAAGTAGAGGGTAGCATAGATAAACCTTAATCATAACTAGCATGTGTAGGACGTGTTAGGTTTATCTTATGCAATTAGATTGAGCCCTAGGATAGAAAAGCGATTAGCGACCCTATTCACCCCCTCCCCCTCTAGGGTCGGACACCCCGGTGATCCTCACAATGAGCCTGGAATAGCACTTCGTCGAACACTAGTAAAAACTTTGTACATATCAACTTTTAAGCAATATTCTAAAATCTTTGTAACCGAAGATGAAAAACTTTCTACATCTCCAATTTTAAAATTTACACATGTTAAAAATAGTGTGTTCCAAATTTATGAACTTCATACTTTAAATTCAGGAACTTCGAAGCCATTAGTCAAAAACTTGTTAAAAATGCTAACTCAAAATTTTGCACTCCAAAATTCAAGAACTTACATTTCAAACATTGTACTATGAATATACAAAATTTTGTAATTTCAAACTTTACACTACAAATGATAAAACTTTGTTTTGAAATTGTAGGTTCATATAGGCTAGTTCACCCTAATAATGTAAAAACTTTCGTATGCATCAACCAAATTTGCCTTTAAATTCTGAAATCCAAGAACTCTGTAGGCCTAGATAGTATAATTACAACTGAAAGCTAACAACTAAAAAACTCAATGACCAAAAGGTATTGTTGAATGTAAATTTTATTAACTTTTGAATGACATATTCAAAACTTTACACATGATTTTGTGAAACTTTCAAACCACATACCAAATAGTTTATACCCTGAACTTTCATGTTACATATTTCAAACCTTCCTATTTAAGGATAAAATATTTGAAATGTGCTAATTAAAATATAGTATTCCCTACTTTCAAGGTATATGTAGGAGACTTTGTAATTGAAATCGAGAAACTTTTGACTTTTAATGCTACATAACAAAAAGTACATGAATACTAATATCAGGTAAAACTTTGACCCCATATGTTGAAAACTTTCAAACATGAATTCTAAAATTTTAAGCCAACACTTAAAAGAACTAGACAACATATATTGGATAAATCTTTAGACATGTATGTTGAAAGCTTTCAAGAAGGAACCCTAAAACTTTCAATAATATATAAAAAAAACTTTGATTGAAAGTATAAAAAAGAATTTTGAGCCCACCATAATCCTATATGCACATGAATTGATTGTAGCTCAGCTTGTAAGGTTGTTTGTGGTGGAATGTATCCATCCAAAATCTGAGTCCTCAACTTAGCATATGTGCTCGTATTTTTTTATATTTATTTTAGGAATACTGATATTTTCTTTCAGTGGTAGGGGATGCATCCATTGACAACGAGATGTCTGTAGTGACTTCGTCGGTCTTGGGATTTGCTGGCTCAATCTCTCGGATGTGCATATAGAGGTAAGGCTGCATGCATGTATTTATTGGACGAGTATACGACTATACATACATGTAAGTCTGCATCTATACTGTGTTTCGTAAAAAAAAATTATACACACAACACTAAAACTAAGAAAAAAGGGTGAAAAATAATAGGCAAGAAAGAGATGATGTGAGGAGATCATCACTCGAAGTAGTTAATCTGTTTACAGAGTCACGTGACGTAGAACTAGAAAACTAGCACCGTGTTCGGCGGTTGAGGAGCGGGCTGCTCTTGCCGGCGGCAGCAGCAGCCAGCAGCAGCGAGCAGCCCACAACAGCCCACCGAACGGCAGCCAAGCAGCCCGCCGAACGGCAGCAGGAGGCAGCAACTGCCGGAAGCAGCCCGCTCCTCAACCGCCGAACACGCTGTAGATCTATTGGGAAGGGAACTGTTCGCCGGGACATGCTAGCAGTGCACGCACGCTAACTAAGGAAATTGGGTTCTGGATTCAATACTCAACTTCTCTGGGAGTAAATATTCTTAGATTTAGCGGCGTTATGGTTTCAATAGTAGGCGACGTTTCTGTCGACAGCGAGGTGCCTGTGGTAACTTCTTCAGTCTCCGAAGATGCTTACAGGGGTAGAGTTTGTCTTCATGCGTTCATAAGGATGACATTTGTGAGTGTCTAATTTATACTATGTAATTTAAAAAAAAACAAACTTACTTCCACTCATTTCCTTACCTGTTAATTGATTCACTTCTGACTTTCTCCAAGAAGAAGATTCAATTCCACTTGGAGAGTTCAAGTCAAGGAAACAAAATGCAGACACTCGTTTCGTGCACCCGGCGAACATGAGTTAAACAAGACAACCAACTGAAGAGCACATAGAACCTACACTCAAACAATATCTAGTTGTTTATATTATAAATTAGATAATAATTTCACTATAGCCTGTCGTAATTTTATTTCTACCTACGTACCTTTTGCATCGACGACATCAAGTAGATTAGACCACACCATGTGAAATCGCCTGATACATCCACATTGGATTCTAATTCAGAGACAATGACTAGAAGTGGAGTGGGAAATTTTTATCTCCCATAACACCACATGCAAACAACTTCAAAACTTAAAAGTTATTCAAATTCTGATTGCATAGTATTTATTTCAAAAAGATTTTCAAAATAAGATGTCACTTGCATATATTTTGATAATATTTTTAAAGACACATAAATTGCTTACACAGAATAAAAAAATATTAACATAAATTAGTAAAAATGCTTAATTGACTCGCCAAAATTTCCTATCATGGATCATGCAATACCACCTACCCTAACACAATTAATTGCCATCATCCTCTAATCATACCATCCAATCTATCTTCTCAATATCAATATCAATATCAATATCAATATCAATACCCACTTAACTGGATTCAGGTGAGTCAAGCAACAATTGTAAAGCCATAAGCATTTTTACAAAAGTCATGAGCAAATTAGAATGGACTAAAAAGTATTTTCTCATGTAAAAAATATATCATTAAAATATTATTGGGGTGGGGGTCTTGTTTTGAATGTCTTATTGAAATGGGTGCGCTCGTGTTACTGGATTTTGATTTTTGGACGCTCAATTTTGAAATTACGGTCTTTTATATGTTTGAAATCATGTGAAACCTATCCGTTCTCTTTCTATTTTCTCATGTAAGCATGCATGTGCTGACACTATTTCTCTTTTCCATACATGCAGACAAGACTACGAGCTGATATGGTTTAGTAGAACGAAAAGTGGATTGTGTAAAGTGTAGGTGACCGTACGAACCGCTTATATTACGGCCGGCCATAAATTAGCTGTATCTTACAAAGTAAACTCCTATATATACACGTATAATTTACAGATACTCCCTTCGTTTCAAATTATAAGACATTTCAACAATCTTGGAGAGTCAAAGTTTTTTTATATTTGACCAAATTTATATATTAGAGTAATGATATTTATTATATAAACTAAGTATCATTAGATTTTTTATTAGTTATATTTTCATAGTACATCAATTTGATATCATAAATCTTTATATTTTTCTCTATAATCTTGGTCAAACTTGAGATTGTTTTGATTCTCCAAATTTTTTTAAATGTCTTATAATTTGGAACGGAGGGAGTAGGTCGAAGATCCCAACGAGGTCACACTTTATTCAATAGAGCACACACTAACAACCATGCGTATTACCCCTGACGATCCCGCAAAGAACTTGACCATACTATACCAGACGCTAGATGTTTTTTTTTGGCAGCGTATCCTATGGAAACCAGCTATCCTGTGCAAACTTTGAAAACTTCAATCAAGACCATAGAATGCTCATCCGATGGCTAGAGACAGAGATGGATTATTTTGGCACTTAAATCCCCCCACTCATCCCATCCTAATTCCAAATTTTGCAAATCACCCCAAGTCGATTCCACGTCTAGTGTTGCCTGTGTTGCAGTCGCCGCCGCCCACCGCGATTCGGCGCCGCCGCCGCCCGTCCATGAGTCCCCTCTGCCCATGATCCTCCGAGCCCGCCCGTGATCCGGCGACGCTGCCTCCCGACCGTGATCCGCCGCACTGGAGTCCTCCGGCCACCCCTGATTCCGACGCACCCACCAAGGTGCTGCTGGTGAAGAGCTTGTGGCGGGAGGGGAAACTCCACGAGGCGTCGCCGGCTCCACACGGCACATGTGGACGGCCAGCGCCACGGACCTGATGAAGATGCTCGACATCTACTCCGGCTGCTTCGCGACTGTCGTTCCGTCTGAGTGCCCAAACTGTCAAGAGTTTCCGTCTGAGTGCCCAAACTGTCAAGAGTTTGATTCAATCTAGCTCTACCTTATGCAGTGTTGTTGACCTGTCGTACAACGTGCTCAGAGCTCAGTGCCATTTTATTGCTCCCCACGGAGAAACCAATTGGCTGATGCCTCTGTTCTTGTTCTTAGAGGTTCGGAACCAGGCAACTAGACAACCAGGCACTCCATGGTGGCGCACCACGGCTGGACTCCGTAGTGTCGCCGGACTCCAATTCAAACGGCAGACAGTGCACCTCGGCGGGAGGCGCACATGGCGGGATGGAGTCCTGGAGGCGCACGGGTGGGGGCGCGGCCATGGCGGCGAGCGGCCTCGGCGGGCCGTAGATGACGTCTCATCGGCTGGTTCGCGGACAGGGGCGCAGGGAGCGGTGGCCAGGCGAATCGACGCGGGGCGGTGTCACACAAAGCGACGAGCGGAGGGCACATGAACGCGAGCCATCGCTCCGGCAGCCAAATGAATTGATGCCGGTGTTCCTTGGAGGTGGAGCGCTCCGGCGGCTCCCTCCGCCCGCAATCTCCCCAGGTCAGGCGCCCGACGCCCGCGAGGCCAGATAGACCGCGACTCGGCGCCAGACGAAACAATGGGGAATCGACTTGGGGGGTGATTTGTAATATTTGGGATTAGGATGGGATGAGTGGGGGATTTAAGTGCAAAAATAACCCACTCCTGTCTCTAGCCATCGGATGAGTATTATGTGGTTTTGATTGCAGTTTCTAAAGTTTGCACAGCATGACTATGACTGGTTTCTATAGGATACGCTGCTTTTTTTTTTTCCATCAGAGCTCCTCAAGAACATGCCGCATGGCCGCACGAGGCCTACACATAGCCTCCAGCGGGACGGCCCTGGCCATGGTCACACCTCCGCCCTCAGCCATGTCGACCTCGACGCCGTCCGCCCTGCCCCAGTCGAAGCACTGGATCAGCGCGCCGAGCACGAGGCCGACCGTCCGCAGCGCCAGCGCCTCCCCGGGGCACTTGCGCCGCCCCATCCCGAACGGCATCAGCAGCCGGCCCTCGGCCTTGCCGTCCTCGAACCGCTCCGGCCTGAACTCGGCCGGGTCCTCCCACGCCGCGGGGTCCCGGTGGATGGCGTACGCGTTCACCAGCAGCATCGTGCCGCGGGGCACGTCGTAGCCGCCCACCTTGCAGTCCGCCGAGGACTCGTGCGGCAGAAGCAGCGGCGCCGCCGGGTAGAGCCGGAACGTCTCGTGGATGATGCACTGGAGGTAGGGGAGGCGGGACAGGTCATCGGCGGTGACAAGGCGGGAGGTGCCCACGGCCGCGTCGATCTCGGCCTGCGCCTTGTTGAGCGCCTCAGGGTGGTTCAGCAGGAGCGACATGGCCCATTCTGTCGTCGAGGATGTGGTATCCGTTCCGGCGCCAAATAGGTTCTTCACAGGGGGGAAAAAGAGGGAAATGACAGTCAGTGGCCTTCTACTTTACTGATGCCGAATTGCTGATCATATAATACAACATTTTGGTTTACAATAATGGCCACTTGTTTCAATTGTTAAGGGGAAAATGAGACGGTAATCCTCGTGATAGGAATCACATTTAATTTGGGTCAACAGAGCTGGTTGATGATCACACTCAACTGGAGTACGTACAATCGCCGAAAAGGGTTGATGATTTAACTAACCAATGAAATGGAGGTTTAGTAAGTAAGAGAGGTAATGTAGTAGAAGAAGCACTCACCATACAGAGCGCCATGATGGTGGTTTCAGTGTAGACCTCCGGCTCCGACTTCTGTAAAGCGAGCAGCACGGCGATCATGCTCTTGTTCTCGCCCTCGCCGCCGTCGTCCATCCTCCGCCGCACCGCGTCGATGAGCCGCCTCAGGAACGCGTCCCTCCTGCTCACGGTGGCGAGGATCTTGTTCCTCACGCCGAAGACGTCGAGCCACTGCAGCACCGGCAGGTAGTCCCACCGGTTGGCCGCGCCGAGGTACGGGATCATCTCGTCGACGATCTGCTTGAACTCGTGCGCCTCCGGCGACATGTCCGTGTCGTCGGCGTTGGCCTCGGTGCGGGACGTCTTGGTCCGCGCGATGGTCTCCATGAGGACGCTGAGGGAGAGCTCGAACAGCCTGCGCTTCAGCTGGACGCGCGCGGCGCCGCCGGGGGCCGCCGCGGCGGCGCGTTCCATCCTCCGCACCATGGCGCGCACCTCGGCGCAGATGGTGGGGGTCATGCAGGCGACGCGGTGCGCGGAGAGGAGCTGGACGGTGGCGACGCGGCGGATGTTGCGCCAGTAGGGCCCGTAGCTGGCCCTCGACAGCAGGGCGCCATCGAAGGACAGGAGCCGCAGCGACGGGGAGGGGGAGCTCGGGCGGTTGGCGAAGGTCACGTCGTGCTCCGTGAGGCACTCCCTGGCGCACTCGGGCGAGGACACCACCACGGCGCGGCGGGAGCCCATGCGCAGGGAGAACACCGGGCCGTGGCGCGCCGCGAGGCGGATCAGCGCCGCGTGGAACGGCGTCTTGACGAGGTGGAGGTGGCCGAGGAACGGGACGCCCGGAGGGCTCGGCGGCAGCTTCTGCGCGCCCTTGCCCCTGCCGCCGCCGCCCCGGCGCCCCAAGAGGTAGTGGAGCAAGAAGAGGAAGGCGACGGAGAGGACGGCGATGTAGGCCTTATCCATGGCTTATTAGGTCTCTGAGCGATTGCTGATTGCAACTTGTTTGTACGCTATGGCTCCATCCTTCATGGCGACTGGCACATATACTAGCTCACACCAAGGCTGAAGAGTTGACATGGATCTACGACTACTTTGAAGCCTAGCTAAGTTTGTCGAATGATTAAGCATACGCAATTGCTGATGTATGTGTACACATACGGAGGGAGCCGTGGGATGGTTCCTCTGTGTGTGTGGTGTAGTAAATTAAGCTCACGATCTGCACGATGTTGCGGTGCGTGGATGCGTATTTTAAGCACTGTCTTCCTGGAGGTCGCCGTCGCGGCGCGTTCTGAGCTTCTTCCCGGGCTCGCAAAGGCCAACCAGCACTTTCCTAAAAAAATGAGGGCCAACTAGCACTGGCCAGATCCGTACCACTAACACCAAACTTTGTATGTCATTGGGAAAGAAGAAACTCGATCCGTAGGATTAGTTAATCGCATGATCACGACCTGTCGATTCTTTTACAAGTAATTTTAATTTGTTCTAGGTGAATATAAGATTTAAAGATAATAGTGATCAAATCGGACGCCAGCCTAGTCAAAACAAATGGAAGGATGAGAAAGAAGGCCCCCGCGTCGTCTCCCGTCGGGGGTGACTCGGGCGGCGCCCTTTCTCACAGCTAGCCTCCGCTCCACCGACGGAGTAGCACCGGAAGCTCGTGTGCCTGCTAGAAAAGAGGCGGCGGAGCTTCTCCCGTTGGTCTGGGGTGCTCCCACACCTAGTCATCGACGTGCCGGCGCCAGGCTTGGTGGCAGCGGCTCGGAGCTGCAGATCCGGCGATCTGGGGACCGGATCGATCGGCTGCCTCGAGGTCGAAACTACGCGGGGCCACGACGAGGCTGGCCTGGGGACGCGTTGGCGGTGTGGCCAGGGCGTGCAGCAGCACTTGCAGAAGTTGGTGATACGGTCAGAGTATAGCGGGACTTGACGCAGTTCCTGCACGCTGGGTGGCGCCCGTCGAGCGCCTCGTCAGCGCAGTCCCGCACAAGCTCTGGGGCGGGTTGGACCTGGTGCACCCGTTGTAGGTGTCGTGCTAAGCACGGCCATGCGCTCACCGTCGCGGCCTCCGATCCGCGCGCTCTCCGGTCCGTGGCTTTCAGCGAGGGGTAGAGTTAAGAGGATTGCGAGAACAGCCAGCGCGAGGAAGCACATGGGGAAGTGGCCTCGCCTTCTTCACGTGCGAGGAGAAGCAGAAGCATGCTACGACACGAACGCAGTGGGAGTGCCTAGGGAAGGACTACATCAAGCCCTTGGATGCCTGCTGCCTCTGCCTCAGGCCTCTCATAATGCCCCGAAGGACATGCCTTCTGCAAGGACTGCATCCTCGAATGTCTCGTCACCCAAAAGAAGAACATCAAGCGCAAGCTAGCAGCTCTGCCGGATCAAGTTCCTCTGAAGTTGTTCCATTTACCTCAGAGGCACGTCGAAGCTGTGGCACCGTTCAATCAGCATCCAACGGCAGCACACTCGAAGGAGCGCTGCGCTGGTTTGGCCTGTTAGAAATAATCTATGTTTTCATGTAACGACTTGTACACAGATTATATAAGTGTATAAGCGAATCCTAATGTGATACGCATAAGGATGGTTAGTCCTAGAGATAGATGTAGTTTGAACCATATTCCTCGTATCACAAGTTGTAACAGAACTCCATGTAAATCACGCCGGGATTGTTGTAGCCTGGACTATATAACATGAAGCCGTGGTAAGCCGAGTTTGGCTATCCACGTTACCGTCTAATCTTTCATGGTATTCAGAGCCATCTTCTTCAATTGCATCTACTGCCATGGCTTCTACTTCCTCCAACGCTGCTGTGCTGTCCTCTCTCGGGCCTCAAGTTTCAGAGAAACTTACCCGCGACAACTACATCCTATGGAAGGCGCAAGTTCTACCTCCCATCCGAGGAGCACAGCTTGAAGGGATCCTAGATGGGACCACTCAAGCTCCGCCCAAGACCATAGAGATCATCAAGGATGACAAGACCAAAGAAATCGTCCCCAACAAATTGTATGCAACTTGGGTAGCACAAGATCAGCAGCTGCTCGGGCATCTGTTCAACTCCCTCAGCAAAGATGTCCTCGGGCAGGTGGCAACTCTGACCAAATCGGCAGAAGTTTGGGCTGCCTTGGAAACCATGTTCTCAGTGCAATCTCGCGCACGAGTAACAAACCTGCGGATGCAGCTTACAAACCTGAAGAAGGGAAGCATGACAACCGCAGTGTACTTCAGCAAGATGAAAGCTCTAGGAGATGAGCTTGCTGCCGCGGGCAAACCTGTCCCTGATGATGAGATGGTGTCTTTCATCCTCTCTGGCCTAGGGATTGAGTATAACCCGATTGTCTCATCTGTTTTGAATCGGACAGATGAAATCTCTCTCAGTGATTTGTTTGCACAAGTCACAGCATATGAAACACGTTTGGAGATGTTCCAAGATCAGCACTCCAACTTTGGAAACCAGTACCAGTCATCAGTGAACTCGGCGTCAAAGGGGCGCGGAGGAGGCTTCAATAATCGTTGTCGCAGTCAAGGTCGTGGCCGTGGCCGTGGTGGACGTGGTTCTGGTGGGCAAGGCAGCCCCAATGGCACCAGGATAGGAGGACAGAACAACAATGGCGGCAGCAATACAAAACTCAGGTGCCAAATTTGTGATCGGGCTAACCATACAGCACTTGAGTGTTGGTACAGGTTCGAGGAGGATTACCAGCCAAGTACCAAGATGGCTGGAACGGCATCAACAGGATATGGAGTCGACACGAACTGGTATGTTGACAGTGGCGCAACAGACCATGTTACAAGCGAGCTTGACAAGATGACAGTGCGAGATAAGTATTCTGGACGTGAACAAGTGCACACTGCGAGCGGATCAGGTATGGAAATTTGTAACACTGGTCATGCAACTTTACATACCCCAACTTGTGATCTTCTTCTCAATCATATCCTCCATGTTCCAGGAGCCCATAAAAGCCTTGTATCTGTTCATCATCTTGCTACTGATAATAATGCATACCTTGAATTTCACCCAAACTTTTTTCTTATAAAGGATCGAGCAACGAAGACAATCCTTCATCGAGGAAGATGTGAAGGAGGTCTTTATCCGCTTGTCACAAATCCTTCAGAAGCAAGCCAACCTAAGCAAGTCCTTGGAGTTAGTAAACCATCTACATCAAGATGGCATAGTCGTTTAGGTCATCCAGCTTTACCTATTGTTAAAAGTGTTCTTAGAAATAATAAACTTCCCTTTGTCAGTGATAATGATAGCTCAGTTTGTGATTCATGTCTGCGTGCAAAAAGCCATCAGCTTCCCTACTACAAATCTAATAATGTTTCCGCTGCTCCACTTGTTTTGATTCACTCGGATGTCTGGGGCCGGCTCCTGAATCTATTGGCAGGCATACCTACTATGTGAGCTTCATTGACGACTATAGTAGATATACTTGGATTTATCTTTTGAAAAGAAAATCTGATGTATTCCAAGTTTTCCACAACTTTTAGAACCTTGTCGAAAGGAAGTTTGGTAGAAAAATTCTCTCTATGCAAACAGATTGGGGAGGAGAATATGAGAGGTTGAGCTCCTTCTGTGAAAAAATAGGCATTGCTCATCGTGTATCTTGTCCTCATGCCCATCAACAAAACGGCTCAGCTGAAAGAAAACATAGGCATATAGTGGAAGTAGGTTTGGCTCTCATTGCAAATTCTTCTTTGCCTTTAAAATTTTGGGATGAGGCGTTCCTCACTGCAACCTATCTTATAAATCTCCTTCCTAGCAAAGTCATTGATTACCAAACTCCTGTTGAACTTCTCTTGCATGAGAAACCAGATTACTCTTCCCTTCGCATTTTTGGCTGTGCATGTTGGCCAAATTTGAGGCCGTTCAATCCTAGAAAACTTGCTTTTAGGTCCATCAGATGTGCCTTTCTTGGGTATAGCTCTATGCACAAGGGATTTAAATGCTTAGACATCAAATCTGGACGTGTCTACATATCAAGAGATGTTGTGTTTGATGAAGCTGTCTTTCCTTTTGAGAGTCTTCATGAAAATGCTGGTGCACGGCTGAGACAAGAGATTTTACTCCTTCCTGAACATCTTTTAAATTCCAATGTTGGGGCTGTAGATTGCATTGATCACATTGTTACTAATGACCATGACCATAATGATTCTGTCTCGAGTTGTGACTATGATACACAGGATTTCTCTGCAAGAAATTTGAGGCACACCAGAGAAGATATGGGAGCAGAAGAACAAATTGGTGCAGGTACAAACTCCATTGTTGATACGCCTGCAGCTGTCAGTGCTGGATCTCAAGCGGATTCGCCCGTGCCCGGATCACACAGGGGGGTAGGACTGCCTGGACCGTTCGGGACTACAGGAGCAAATCCGTCGCCATCAGCTGTTTTGGACTCGGCTATGGGGAGCGCTTCACATGGCGACACGGTAGCAGAACCAGCGCACATGATTCCTCCAACGGAATCCTCTGTGGTTTCTCCAGAAATTGCTGATTCAGCCACAGCTCCTCAACGTCCAAAGACAAGATCACAAAGTGGGATCTCCAAACCTAAAACTTATACTGATGGTACTGTTAGATATAGTATGCTTACTTCTACAGGAGAACCACGAGATGTTCATGAGGCACTTGGTGATGAGAGATGGCTAAAAGCTATGGAAGAAGAGTTGGGCGCACTTCACAAGAATAATACTTGGCATTTGGTTCCTCAGCAGCAAGGCATAAATCTTATTGATTGCAAGTGGGTGTTTAAGGTCAAGAGGAAATCAGATGGCAGTGTTGATCGCTATAAAGCCCGGCTGGTAGCAAAAGGTTTTAAGCAACGATATGGAATTGATTATGAAGATACTTTCAGTCCAGTAGTAAAAATCGCTACTATAAGATTAGTATTATCAATTGCTGTTTCAAGGAATTGGTGCTTAAGGCAGTTGGATGTGCAGAATGCGTTTTTGCATGGTGTTCTTGAAGAAGAGGTTTTCATGAGGCAACCACCAGGTTTTGAGAGTGCAAAATTTCCTAATCATGTCTGCAAACTAGATAAAGCAATCTATGGTTTAAAGCAGGCACCACGGGCTTGGTATTCTCGTCTCAGTACAAAGCTATATGATCTTGGTTTTAAAGCATCGAAATCTGATGCTTCCTTGTTTATCTATTTCAAGGAGAATGTGACTATTTTCATGCTTATTTATGTTGATGATATAATAGTCACGGGCTCTTCTCCGGAAGCTATTTCAGCATTACTTCAAGATTTACGAGCTGACTTTGCCATGAAGGATCTAGGAGATCTCAATTATTTTCTAGGCATTGAAGTGAAACTGACACATGGAGGCATTGTACTATCACAAGGAAAATATGCATGTGATATTCTGCAAAGAGCTGGAATGAAGAAGTGCAAGCCATCCCCTACACCTCTGTCGGCCACTGAAAAATTATCCAAGGATGACGGAGAGCTTCTGTCTCCTGAAGACAGTACTAGATATAGAAGTATTGTGGGAGCCTTGCAATATCTTACTCTTACACGTCCTGATCTGGCTTTTGCTGTCAATAAGGTTTGCCAATTTTTGTATGCACCTACCACTGTACATTGGTCTGCAGTCAAACGAATCTTGAGATATGTAAATGGTTCGGTTCATCTTGGGATAAGAATCAGCAAGTCCAATTCAACTTTGGTAAGTGCATTCTCCGATGCAGATTGGGCAGGAAATTAAACCTTGATGATAGAAGATCAACTGGAGGTTTTGCAGTATTCTTTGGTAGCAACTTAATATCCTAGAGTGCAAGAAAACAGGCCACTGTTTCAAGGTCAAGCACAGAAGCCGAGTATAAATCTCTAGCTAATGCTACGGCTGAGATAATTTGGGTTGAAGCTTTGTTAGCAGAATTGGGAGTGAAACGACAACAAGCATCATGTCTCTGGTGTGATAATTTAGGTGCCACATATTTATCAGCAAACCCAGTGTTTCATGCAAGGGCAAAACATATAGAGATAGATTTTCATTTTGTTAGAGAAAGAGTAGCAAGGAAGCAGCTACAGATTCGATTCATACGGTCACAAGATCAGTTAGCAGATGGTTTTACAAAGGCTCTACCGGCAAGAAACTTTGAAGAGTTTAAAGTCAACCTTAATCTAGAACACAAACCAGGTTAAGGTTGAGGGAGGTTGTTAGAAATAATCTATGTTTTCATGTAACGACTTGTACACAGATTATATAAGTGTATAAGCGAATCCTAATGTGATACGCATAAGGATGGTTAGTCCTAGAGATAGATGTAGTTTGAACCATATTCCTCGTATCACAAGTTGTAACAGAACTCCATGTAAATCACGCCGGGATTGTTGTAGCCTGGACTATATAACATGAAGCCGTGGTAAGCCGAGTTTGGCTATCCACGTTACCGTCTAATCTTTCATGGCCCAGAAGCATGATGTCCCGCCTGTTTGCTTTGGCCCATTTGCTAATCAATCCGGCGGTAAAAATTGTGAGACCGATGGAAAATGCGGCAAGCCGATCAAACCGGCGCGAGACTGACGGAAAAGGGCGGGAAGAGCGCCTGGCTATCGCCTCACCGAACGCCTCACTGGACAGCAGAAATTTCTCTGCACTGCAACCTTTGTTGCAGCTCCTGTTAATGCCACGGAGCAAGAAGATTCACGACCTCATCACGAACAAGGAATCACACGAGGCAGCCTGGAGAGACACAGGAGGAGAGCCAGAAGAAGATGCCGAGGAGATCAGAGAGAAGGAAATGGAAATCCAAATGGCGCTGGAGGAGGATGAGGAGGCGGACGTGCACCGCATCCGCCTCCTGGAGTTCCCCGGCCGCGCGGAGGCGTTCGAGCTGGCAGCCAAGTTCTGCTACTGCATCAAGCTCGACCTCACGCCGGCCACCACCACGCCGCTACGCTGCGCGGTCGAGCATACGAGCTTCTCGGCGGCAGCGGCGGTAGCAACATCGAGGCTTCTGTTGACGCTCACTAACGATTATTTCTAGAATCAATTTGATCAGAAAATCATGAGAGTTTGCATTTCTTACACATATCCTTATTCAATAAAGTCCCTAAACCACACTTTACATTTTAGAAAATGCAAATTGTATTTTGGAACTAATATGCAGGTTGCAAACACATTTTGAACCGACATAAAATCACAAAAAATATCAAAGCAACGATTCAGGCTCAAATGGACCACATGTAGCCCAAGAACCCAATTCAGACAAGTGAAGACAGGCCAACCCCAATGTGGATCAGACAAGGAGACCTAGGACAGCCTGCCAGAAGAAGTTGGAGGCGGTTGGTGGCCCGGGCAGGCCGACCGACCTACTAGGTCGGCCGACCTGGCCCGTGGGCCCCACCGCCTCAACCAGGGCACGTGGCATCTCCCCATTGGTCTCTTAGGTCGGTTGCAGAGGTTCTCACCCGTGGCTCCCTGCTATAAATACAAGGGGGTAGAGAATGAGGACACACACCACTTTCTCTCCTCTCTTGCTCATCTTGCATAGTCTTTAGGCTTAGTGGAGTTTAGGAGAAGTCTAGGAGTCATCGAGTCGCCGGAGTTGCTCGAGATTTCTGGTATGGGTTCATCTCTAGCTCTCTCTTGTAATATTCAGTTGTTTGTAATAGAATTAGACTATGGTTACCGATATCTGCTCGAAGTATGTTCTGAGTTGTTGGATATATGCTTCTTGATATGGTTGCGTTATTATTCAATGCTTGCATTGTATGATCACCCTGTGCTGGAGATGGTTAGTATTTCGTTCTTAGAACTCTATCAACTGCTCCAGTATTCTATGATTGCTCTAGTGTGATGTCTGTCCATCCGGAGGGTGGGGGCTCCGCGCGGGACACTAGAGTATCCCTTACTAGTGTAGACATGGTGTCTAGATTAGCTAAGAGTTGCTGGATGTCAATTATACCCACGGTTTGTAGAGGTAGCCGGCAGGTGGTGACAGCCCTGTCCGAGCCCGAGTAATCCTCCACATTCGGTATGGGGGTAGGAGGTACATAAAGTCGCCGGGGTGTACGGACTCCTCCGGTTGCTTCGACAGTGATCTCCCTATTGTGTAGTTTAATCTCTGACGAGCTAACCAATGAGAAAGTATATATATATAGCTAGCCTAGCACAGTTGACTCGAGCTCTAACTTCTGCCTTGCTCCCGGCCTAGAGCGTCTTTTATCTTTCTTTTATTTATTTATCCTAGAGGGTAATTTGTGTGTGTGTCACACTATCTTCTACTATGTTATTATCTTACCCCTGTTTATGCATGAGAATATCCAATCTAGTTAAAATTCATCAACTAGTCTATATCTCTTCACCCACCGTCTTTCCTGCGGAAATATAAATGACACCCCGGTATACTCCCGGGTAAAATGCTACAGCGATATTCCATGCGCTTGCGAATTTATTTGTGGTTCATGAAATACCTACTACCCCAATTGACATATGCGGACGTCACCACTATTTCCCGGTGGTGACGTTGGTTGGCGACAACAGCTTCTCGGCGGCCGATGGCGGACGGCGGGATCAGACAATAAAAGCGAGAGCTGCATCGTTGGGCGCCGGTGATCCGCAAAGAGCAGGGTGCGACGGTGGCGTCACTCCACAACGGTGCACGGCGGCAAGAGAGCTGCGACACCGGCATTGTGGCGGCGGCGAGAAAACACCCAGCATCATCATCGCGGAATTGTAGTCTTGGCTATTTCTTTATGGGCCGATAACTAACATGGGCTCAGTGCTTGGACCAAGTCCCTTGATTCCCATAGATGCCGTCAGATGCTGAACGAATAGCCAGCAGCCATTTACATCACGCTGAGGTAGCTGTGCCAACTTCAGAGGAACCGGATCCGCTTTACACCCCCCCCCTAAAAAAAACACAAGCTAGTAGCTCATGAGGCCGACGTGCAGCAGAGTGGCGCGCAGGTCAAGACAGGGTGGCGGCCGACGCAGCTGTGCGGTTGCTGCATGTAGCTGACAGGTCGGCTTCATGAAACTTGGTCAAGACAGGTGGCAGCCGACGCAGCTGTGTGGTTGCTGCATGTAGCTGACAGGTCGATGCCTGTCTTCATGGACCGCGTGGGGCTGAATCGGCCATGGATCTGCGCTCCCCACCGATCCCGCTACTCCTCATGGATCTACAAGCAGCAACTACCTCATGGAGGTGTGGTCTTCCTCGTTCGAGCTCGTTGGCAGCCATGGTATGGATGTATGCGGCGGCGGTTCCGAGCAAAAGCTCTGCCTCCAGCTTAGGCCGGTGATGGTGGCGTCCTTAGATGTCACACCTCTCGTTGATCATCGAAGAACCCGCAATCTACCTTTTCCATGGATTCTCTCGGTAGCCTTACTTTCTCCTGGTGAAAACCAATGATCCGCTCTGCCTCATCAAGCAATGTTGGCGTCTTGACGTCAAGTCCTCGTTGGAGGCATTGTCTCGCGAAGATGGGCATCCCAAACTTCATGGTGAGGTGTTGTGGTTGCTGCTAAAATTTGAAGCTTGTTCTTCGTGTGGTTGTGCTATTCGCTGTTAAGCCTCATTTTCATCCTTGTGCTAGGATATGGTGTTGTTATCTGTGGTTATACTTATACCACAATTTTTCCTTGTGCTATGGTGTGTTGTTTGACACCTAGTTTAGCTAGGTAGGTTATCGGGGTTTTAACCAGTTTTCCAAAAATTAACCGAGCATTGAAGAGTTTTGTTTTATTTTCCCTAAAAAATAAGGCTTTGATAGGTGGTTTGCCACACCACTTGAATACTATTCAGGCGGGGATGCTTTACCCTTCTGCGACCATTAAAAAATGATTTAAAGAAACTGCAGCATATGGACCAGGGTTGAAAGGGACAATGCCATCCTAGTGCTTTAAATTATTGAAAGTCTGATATATTGATCAAGTAAGAAATAGAACTGCACGCCTTAAGAAAAAAAAAGGAAATAGGCCACACAATGCCACTGCACCACTCAACTCAATTCAGGTCAAGCAAGGGACTTCGGCCGGTTGGACTAGAATATCAGCACACGGCGAATTCAACTCATTTAATCAGACAAATCCAGCAGGTGAGATTGGACATCACAAGCCAATCAACCCAAACCCTACTTCCATAAACCAATAGCCTGCAGCACCACTACCTCGTTGCATCTCGACACCATCCATCCTTGGGGGACTTTTTTTTTGGGGGGGGGGGGGGGGTGGGGGGGGGAGGGCTTGGCCGTAGCACCCTGGTCCCAGATCAAAAACCCAAACACCAAAACGGACCATTGGGCCTAACATGGATAGCCAAGCCCTTTTACCAATCTTTTCCCTTTCTTCTAACTTTCCAGCTGATTCTTCCATAGGCAGTAGTCGAGGAGAGGCGACAAAACTACACGATCGTCTAAACACGCTGTTTTTTTAGAAGGAAAATATATTGATCTTAGCGCATTCACAAATAGGACCCCAAAGAAAAGGAAAATTACAAAGAAGTCCAAAACTCCTGTTCATCTTCCTCGAAGCCTTCAAAGATCCGTTCGTCACCGCCGCCGAAGCCGCTTCCCAATCGTCGTCGGACACCAGAGCCAAACTCCACAAGGTGGAGGCCGCAGAGGAGGGCTTACTTCTAGGCGAATCAGCCGAGTACACTGCCTCCCAGACGCATCGGCCAACTCTCGTACCCATGACGCATCCTTCGATTCCACCGCCGGCAACCCGAGCAAAACTCAAATTTTCACCAAAGATCATCTTCCTCGAGATTAATAGGGTCAACAACATCATCACCTGAAGAAGACGACGATGCGCCGGCCCTCGACTCCTGGATATGTCTCCCCAGCCTCTCCGTTGACGTCGGAGTAGATTGCCATCGGAGAACAGAAGAGGCTGGGAGAAATTATTCCGCTGCGCCGCCGTTGCTTCCGCATCGCCGGCGTCACCAGGAAAAGCAAGCCGCAGAGGAGCCACACTCCTCCGGCAAAACCTAACTCCACCGCCGAACATCGACGGCGAGCAAACCCTAGATCTAGGTGGACTCGACTAAAACCCTACGAAAACAGGCGATCTGTTGAAGAGACGGACCCCGCTCCTCGTCACCACCGGCAGCGAGGCCGGAGGCGAGGGAACGGGGGCCGCAAGCGGCGGCGGCGGCGGCGCCCCTCGGCTCCTTTCTTTCGCGAGAGGTCAAGGGCAAGCGGTAAAATGCGTGAAGAAACAAAGAGGTCGTCTAAACACGCTGATTAGGATACTCACTGAGGACGAATTGACAGCATTAGGGAATGGAGTCCAATGGATGAACACCTCTGAGAAGGTAAATGACATCCTCCTCGGTTCATCACGTCCCAACTACTCTCTCCGTTCCAAATTGTAGGCCATTTGATTTTTCCAACCTCAAATTTTACCACTCGTTTTATTTAAAAATTTGTGCAAAATATTACTTTTTTTGTTGTAGCTTATTTTATCAATACAAGTTCTTCAATAATGGCTTAAATTTGACCAAATTTTTAAATAAGATGAGTGACCAAACTTAGGGTAAAAAAAGTCAGATGCCCTAAAATTTGGAACAGAGGGAGTAGCAAGTTTTTGCCACATCGATCAAATGTGATGGCATCAATAAGAATTTTTTTTGTACAAGTTCTTAATAAAGTCTGAATGTTCACTTCTTAGAACTCCCATATGCCAAATCACTTTGCATTGTATTGCCCTAATAATAGTTACACAAAAGACCGATAAAAAAATTATACAAAAGCAATCTGCGGAAGATCACACAAATTGCTAACCCATCTACATTCAAACAACCCCTAGTTGTTCATAAAAACCCCTCTACACACGTAATTGAAGGAAGATAACTGCTCATAATAAGCTTATTTAGTGCCGTAGACACACTGTCATCTAGGAGTATGCGCACTGCAAGTGCAACTCCCTATAGAAGAAAGCTTATTCCAGCATGGCGATTTCAGAGCTCCTCAAGGACATCCCGCATGGCTCCCCGAGGCCTGCACATGGCCTCCAACGGAATGGCCATGGGGATGGTCAGCCCGCCGCTCTCCGTCATGTCAACGACCTCGGCGCCGTCGACTGTGTCCCAGTCGAAGCACTGGATCAGCGTGCCGAGCACCAGCCCGACCGTCCGCAGCGCGAGCGTCTCGCCAGGGCACTTGCGCCGCCCCATCCCGAACGGCATCAGCAGCCGGCCCTCGGCCTTGCCGTCCTCGAAGCGCTCCGGCCTGAACTCGGCCGGGTCCTCCCACACCGCCGGGTCCCTGTGGATGGCGTACACGTTCACCAGCAGCATCGTGCCGCGGGGCACGTCGTAGCCGCCCACCTTGCAGTCCGCCGACGACTGGTGCGGCAGGAGCAGCGGCGCCGCCGGGTAGAGCCGGAGCGTCTCGTTGATGATGCTCTGGAGGTAGCCGAGGCGCGGCAGGTCGTCCGGGGCGATGAGGCGGGAGGTGCCCACGGCCGCGTCGATCTCGGCCTGCGCCTTCTTGAGCTTCTCCGGGTGGTTGAGCAGGAGCGCCATGGCCCATTCCGTCGTGGTCGACGTGGTCTCCGTCCCGGCGCCAAACAAATTCTGAGAAAACGACATGCAGTAAGATGGAATTGCTGGTTCAATCATTCACTTCAGGAAGAGAGGACAGCGACGTATGCTGGTGATTTGTGTCACATGGGTGTATGGGACGACAGAGATCACATTGACTTGACATGAGTTTGTTCAAAATTAAATGAGGTTAAGGAACACTCACCGCGCACAGCGACATGATCATGGTGTCCGTGTAGACCTCCGGCTCCGACTTCTGCAGAGAGAGCAGCACGGCGATCACGCTCCTCTTCTCACTGTCGTCGCCGCCGCCGCTCACTCTCCGCCGTTCCGCGTCGATGAGCCGCCCCAAGAACGCATTCCTCCGGTTCACCGCGGCGACGAGCTTGTTCCTGACGCCGAACACGTCGAGCCACCGCAGCACCGGCAGGTAGTCCCACATGTTGGCCGTGCCAAGGTGCGGCACGACGTCGTCGACGATCTGCTTGAACTCGTGCGCCTCCGGCGACATGTCCATGTCGGCGTTAGCCTCGGTGCGGGACGTCTTGGTGCGCGCGATGGTCTCCATGAGGACGCTGAGGGAGAGCTCGAACAGCCTCCGCTTCAGCTGGACGCGCGCGGCGCCTCCCGGCGCGGCCGCGGCGGGGCGGCTCATGCGGCGCACCATGGCGCGCACCTCGGCGGAGATGGCGGGGGACATGCAGGCGACGCGGTGCGCGGAGAGGAGCTGCACGGCGGCGACGCGGCGGAGGTTGCGCCAGTAGGGCCCGTAGCTGGCCATGGAGAGCGAGGCGCCGCCGAAGGACGCGAGCTTCTGCGAGGGGAACAGCGGGCGGTTGGCGAAGGCGACGTCGTGCTCCGTGAAGCACTCCCTGGCGGCGTCCGGCGAGGACACCACCACGGCGCGGCGGGAGCCCATGCGCAGGAGCAACACCGGGCCGTGGCGCGCGGCGAGCCGCGCCAGCGCCGCGTGGAACGGCGTCTTGACGAGGTGGAGGTGGCCGAGGAAAGGGACGGCCGGAGGGCTCGGCGGCAGCCGCTGCCCACCTTTACTGCCCTTCCCGTTGCCATGTCCCTTGCCGCCGCCGCCCCCTCCAACACGGCCCACGAGGTAGTGGAGCACGAAGAGGAAGGCGAAGGTGAGGACGGCCACGTAGGCCTTATCCATGGCCGTGGAGCAGGAGAAGCGGTGGTGACTGACGAGCTCCTGAATGATTGATCGCTACTTGGTGTTTGTATGTGGCGCCACCCTACATGGCTCCACATTTATACGCCAAGATTCAAATCGTCCGTCCGATCCGATCCACAGGAGCTTGGAGGCTAAGATTGTCTTTCTAAATTTCGCAGACGCAATGGCTGACGTCTGGGGAGGATGATTGATTCATGTAGCTCCGGATACGAGCGATCCTGCCAGGGAGACGGAACCGGATCAGCTGACGTTGGGGCTGCTGACATTGGGTCACTGTCAGCGGGCCCCAGCGCTAGTGGGCCCCACATGCAGTGGCTCAAAGTCAGCCACCGCAACTGCAGCGGATCTCAATCCCAGGGAGACTGGGTAGAGACAGCGAGGTGCGAGGACATGTGAGAGGAGCAATGGATGGCTCGCGCTTTCCAGGACGGCGCCCCTCGGCATCTTCTCCCTGTGGTGGTCGCAGTGGCCAACTCGCACTGCGAGATCTCGGTGTGACTGATGGCTGACTGCTTTGGGAGCAAGAAACTATGATTGGTTAATTCATCTGGGGATTTCCATTCCGATGAATTTACTCTCCGGGTCCGCGCGTGCCTGGGGATTTTTCCCTTAGACCGTCCACAGTGGAGGGAGCAAATACACTGTTTGAGCTACTAGCGACGTCGCCGGCTGCATTTACTCTCCGGGTCCGCGCGTGATCTCCCGTCGCGAGGGCTGTGCGTCTACTGTTCATCGATTAAAAAATGAAATCGTTGGCCCGAATCACCCGCCGTTGCGGACGCCCTTACGATGACTCGTGCAAAAGCGATCCTGAGTCCCAGGGTTAACCGAACCGTCGGTAACCGGTCCGGTTTGACCGGTTACCGGTCAAACCGGCCCGGCCCGGTTCCGGTTTGGTCCGGTATGAAAACGGTTCAAATTCAAAATTTAAATTTGAATTCAAAAAATGAAAAAAAAAACTCAAAAAATTCCTAAAAATACTTCAAGTTGCGACGAATCTAATGATGTCAAATTTTCTCAAAAATTCATTCGTTTAACATACTTTTCGGGCATTTAAAATTAAAACAAAAAAAGAAAAAAAATGAGACGGCCCATTAAGGCCCACTTGGTAAACCGGTCTAACCGGCCGGTATACCGGTTACACATGCGATTTTAAATTTGGATTTGAATGCAAACCGGCCGGTAAACCGGTCAAACCGACCGGTATACCGGTCTAACCGGTCGGTATACCGGTACGAACCGGTTGAACTGGGAAGTTTGAATTTAAATTTGAATTTGTCCGGTTCCGACCGGTAACCGGCCAAACCGGACCGGTATACCGGAACCGGAGGCCGGCAGTTACCGGTTAGCGGTCGGATTTTAAAACCCTGATCCTGACCACCCAATTCTTCCGCAAGTAATGGCCCCGTTCGGATGGCCTGAAAATCGCTGGCTGGGCTGGGCTGATCAGCCAGCCCAGCCGGCGCAGCACCAGCCGCGGCAACCGAAAACATGGCGGAGCCTGGATTATCTACGGACTATCGCTTTCACATGTCACTCGGTGCGTTCAGGTATGCGTGTACTTTCGAGCTCCTACAGAATCTGATGGAGCAGAGGATCCCTCGTCCAGTCTTTCAGGAACCAGGGCTTTCGCCTGGCGGGACCGTGCCGCCGCCGTGTCGTCTTCCGCCTTGCGCGGATGGAAACCAGCCAGCACGGGAAACCAACAAACCGAACAGTATGCTAGTAAGGTGGATACAAATTCAAGGTGAGCAGAGTCGGTGCACCGTGCGTACGTATTGGCGGGCAGAGGCGGAGAGGCCACTAAGTCCGGTGTCCTGGAGTGTGGCGCGGTCGTCATCAGTGTACCTGAGCCGGTGAGGAAGTCGCAAACATGTACAGTTAATACTTGATAGGCCGATGAGCGTTTACTGTCTAGACACCGCGCATATCATCTGGAGAGGAGGAGAGAAAACCGCTGTAAACAAGTCGGGCGTCCTGGAGTGCCGCGGGTCATCACTGTACCTGAACCGGTCACGACATGAAGTCGGCTACACATGCTGCACAAACGCAAATCAACTGCGGAGCTCATGTTTTGCGGCTCCCGTCTTCGCAGCCGTTGGATCTGACTCCCGCTCCCACTCCTCCCCTCTCTCGCTATCAGAAAAATTATAAGATAGAAAGTACAATTCAACCCCATCATATATACTCTTGCAAAAAACCATTCTAGTTTTGTACGAGGCAAACCATCTGTCAAAAGAACGGTATGAAGCTTTATAAGATAGAAATAATATACTACAAAAAAATATATTTCGTGATGCATCTAATGATACTTATTTGATATCATGAGCATTGGTACTTTTCTTTTTATATAAACTTGCTTAAAACTAGAACTGACTTAATTTAGAACAAAACTAAAATAGTATTGTTTGGCACACTTCAATCAACATGCATAGGTCATGTCATATGGCATGCGTTTTTTTTAGCCGGACTCTGCTCATTTTTAGTCACTATCTCTAAGATATCTAACTCACGTTAAATGACAATAAATAAAGCGTTTTTTTGGTGAGGTTCTATGCATTCCCATGACTTTTACATCATGATACAAGTATCCTGAGTGTATGACGGTATCTGCGCAATGCGCAGATAGTGGTTTCTAGAAGACTATGACACGTGGCACTTTCGCTTACGTCATGGGTTGCGTATGCAAAACTAAATGCCAAATGGTACCGTGCTCCATCACATCCACAGCACCGCAACAAATCGATTCCCGGAGAAAACAAGCTTGCCACTCGCCACTCGCCACTCGCCACTGCCCAACTCTCGGAAGGACATCCATGGCGCCGGCAGCAGCCTATGTGGCCATCCTATTCCTCTCGTTCCTCTTCCTATTCTCGCTCCTGGGCCACCGCCGCCGCAAGATCAATGGCGAGAGCAAGAGAATGCCGCGGCTGCCACCGAGCCCGCCCACCATCCCGGTCCTCGGCCACCTCCACCTCCTTGGGAAGCCGATCCACGCCGCGCTCGCGCGCCTCGCCGTGCGCTACGGGTCGGTGTTCTCCCTCCGGCTCGGCTCGCGGGAGGCCGTGGTGGTGTCCTCCGCCGCCTGCGCCAGGGAGTGTTTCACCGAGCACGACGTTTGCTTCGCGAACCGCCCGCGCTTCCCCCTCGCAGCTGCTCGTCTCCTTCGGCGGCGCCACCCTCCCGATGTGCGGCTACGGGCCCTACTGGCGCAACATCCGCCGCGTGGCCACGGTGCAGCTCCTGTCCGCGCACCGCGTGAGCTGCATGCTCCCCGTCATATCCGGCGAGGTGCGCGCCATGGCGCGGAGGATGTTCCGGTCCGCCGCGGCCGCCCCGCGGCCGCGAGGGTCGAGCTGAAGCGGCGGCTGTTCGACGTCCCGCGCCGAGGCGGACGGCGACGCCGACACGGACATGTCCCCGGAGGCCCAGGAGTTCATGAAGGCGCTTGACGTGTTCCTCCCGCTCCTCGGCGCGGCCAACGTGTGGGACTACCTGCCGGTGCTGCGGTGGTTCGACGTGTTCGACGTGAGGAGGAAGATCCTGGCCGCGGTGAGCGCGAGGGACGCGTTCCTACGGCGGCTCATCGACGCGGAGCGGCGGAGGCTGGACGGCGGTGGCGGCGGCAGCAGCGGGGAGAGCGACAAGAAGAGCATGATTGCCGTGCTTCTCTCGTTGCAAAAGTCAGAGCCGGAGGTCTACACTGATACCAGTCATACCCCACCATCATGGCTCTGTGCGCGGTGAGTGCTTCTTCATCCCTTGTTATTCTTGCACTACTCATTTATATGAGTCTGGTTTAGAGAAGGGATTAAATTCCATTGTTTCAAAAAAAAGAGAGAAGGGATTAAATTCCTGACAAGTCAAAATCCCTCCAATACCCCTCAATCCATTTAGAGGGGATTAACCAACAAGGTCTTAAGGGCCCTGTTTGGTTCACACTACGGTTCCTAGTGCACACAATCTAAGAAAAGAATCTTGTATGCATGGAGTGCTAAATGAAGTTTATTTGCAAAACCTTTTTAGAGATGGGTATAATTTTTCGTGGTGAATGTAATGATGGTAATTAATCGATGATTGGCTACAGTGATGCTACAGTAACTATCCTCTAATCACACGGTCAAAGGCCTCATTAGATTCTTCAGGGTTCTAGAGCTGGTTTTATAAACTGGCTTTGTTTAACACTATAATTAGCGGTCAAAGTTTCCTAATACACACTAGTACGGGGAACCAAACAGGGCCAAGGTGCAGTGGCTCTCCCGTCACTACAGTTTTAGTTGCCACAATGATTGATGAATTGGTTGGTTCTTGGTCAATCATCATATTGGAGGAGATAAACGTTGGCATGGAGTAGTAGCCACACTTAGATCAACTAGCTTGTAGAACGTTTATCCAAAATCAGCAATCACTAGCAAAGTTGCTTTTCTCACGTTTATTACTAGATTAGATTTGTATGCCACATCATATTTTTACTAAGGTTTTTGTTTAGATCCCATCTTCTAAAGCAATGTGACTAAACTTTAGTCACTTTAGGGACTAAAATTCCAAACAAAGTGACTAAAAATATTTTAGTCCCATTATCCCCTAAAAAGTAACTAAAAGGAGGAGTTGAGTAGGCCTGCCTCTCATTTTTAGTCACTTTGTTTAGAACTTTAGTCCCTTTTAATCACTTGGTCCAACAGGGGTGACTAAAATCTAATCACTGCTTTTAGTCACTTTGTTTTAGTCACTTGATCCAAACAGTATATTCGAGCTTATCACTTGTTGGGAGAGCCCAGCATGCCATCATGAGCCTAATTGGTTTGGTGTCAATTTTTGCTAAGCCAAAATTAGAGCATGCCAATAAAATTTGGCTACCAATTGTTTAATGTCTAAAAATTGATACTTCGATGTCTGTGACCAAAATAATGGCAAGGTACTAGAAATTTTCTTAAACCTTACAAGGTGAAAAGTATTGGTTGCCAATATTTTGACACCCAGCCAAATGAATATCTAACTTTCCTTCCAACATTTTGGTATTCTATGATTTTGATAAGCCAATATTTTGAGTTGACATGATTTTGGTTCCGTACAAATTAGCATCACACCAATCAGACTCCCTATCTATGTGAAGAACGCAGCGCCGCGCCTGATAGATGATAGTACAGCAACAAGGCTGACTAATCGCACGCCCGTGCAATTCTGTCTCGGTAACTTACAGAGCATGTTCAGCGCGGGAGCTGAGACGACGGCGACGACGGCGGAATGGGCGATGTCCCTGCTGCTCAACCACCAGGAGGCGCTCAAGAAAGCGCAGGCGGAGATCGACGCCTCCGTGGGGACCTCCCGCCTGGTCGGCGCCGCTGACGTGCCGCGCCTCGGCTACCTCCGGTGCGTCCTCAGCGAGACCCTCCGGCTGTACCCGGTCGTGCCGACGCTGATCCCGCACGAGTCCACCGTGGACTGCGCCGTCGGCGACCACCGCGTGCCCGGCGGCACGATGCTGCTCGTCAACGTGTACGCCATCCACAGGGACCCGGCGGCGTTCAGGCCGGAGCGGTTCGAGAGCGCCGGCGCCGACGGGCTGTTCATGATGCCGTTCGGGATGGGGCGGCGCAAGTGCCCCGGGGAGGCGCTCGCGCTGCAGACGCTGGGGCTGGTGCTGGGGACGCTGATCCAGTGCTTCGACTGGGCCGCGGTCGCCGGCGCCGGCGAGGTCGACATGGCCGAAGGGGTCGGGATCACGCTCCCGAGGGCTGTCCCCCTGGAGGCAATGTGCAAGCCGCGCCAGTGTATGGTTGATGTCCTGCGGGAGCTGTGATGTGAGCTTCCAGTGAATGGTACTTTGTAATGGACGAGGACGACGAATCATGGATACCATACCGTGGGCTTTGTAATAAAGCAAGTCGCAACTCGCAAAGCAAAGGGACTGTTTTGGATACATAGGGATTTAGCTTTAAATTATTACTCATTCATCCCAAAATTTTTAGCCCATCCAATGAGTGTCGTATGGTTTCCATAAAAAATGTGAGTATGCACACACATCTAGATATGAGAATGAGAGAGAGAAAGTGATGCACACACATCTAGATATGAGAATGAGAGAGAGAAAGTGAACATTAGCCATGGATCTAAATTCGCCCATGAATCTAAACAATTTACTTTGAGCTAATTTTTAGCTTACCAATTTAAAACTAAACAGTAGCTCTCAAAATTAGCTCTGGGCTAATCTTCCAAACAGGATCAAAGTGAGCTGAAACTTTTCTTTTTTTAAAAAAAGTCGGCCGAAACGTGTGCGCCCGGACTCCAACGCAACATATTTGGTTTCTAGCCTCCGGATAGCCCGATAAATGTTTCTTTTATTCTTCGTTAGATTGGGCCTAATCAGCAAAATCAGGCCCGAAAAGAACTAATTATTTGGCTCACCAAAACAACGTAGCGAGCATTACATTTTGGGCTTTCTTGGCCCAAAACAAATGTGAGGCCTGTGATAGTTAGGTTGCCATTTTACACTTTTACACCCTCTTCGGTTTTGAAGCAGAGTAAAAACCGAGTTTGAAAAATAAACAGAGAAGGTCCTTTTGTACGAGGCCGACTTTTCCATGGTCCTTTCGGAGTCACTGGTTCCTTGCCTAGCCTTTTGGAACCACTGACCGACTGGCGACTGGTCCTGTCAAGCTGCTTCGCCCAAAAGCTATGGAAGCTGATCATAGTACTGCATAGTGCATACTTGGTCGGGATGAACACTGCAATCTCACAGTCACTCAAGTCTCCAATGGGTCATGAAATGGGGGTGGTTTCGCTCTTGATCTCGCCAGCAACTCGAGTTTCCAATATGCATCACCACGAGTCGAGACGGGGGGAAAAAGAGAGCAAGAAATGGCAGAGATAATACAGAAGTTGATTGAGGCATTAAGCACCGTGCAGTTCCAACTTCCAAGGACGGCAAACCGATTACCAAGATCAAGCACAGATGAAACCGGATATCCCCCATGCAAGCAACAGATACCGAAGCCGTCACCGCAGCACTGCTCCCAAGCAAGCATCATCGGCGGCAGCAACTTTCATTCAATGCCTGTCGTGAGGCGGGACACCACGGAGACATTCGTGCCAAAGATCTCGGCATCGTCGCATCGCTGTCTTCTCTCTACTAAGCTCGGACGCTCAGTACAAGAGGATGGAGTAGTTCTAAGCTTAGTACTACTCCTAATGAAGAAGCTAAAGAAAACCTCCTCCAAAATATACACACCCCTGCCTGCTGCGCTGTGGCATCTGCGGAAATAGGGTTCATATGGATCCCTGCGCCCTTTTCCAGCAAAAGCAGCTGCTGCCACCTCCCAAAAAGTTTTACTTTAAGCAAAAGGTGATGGGAGTACGGGAGCTGATTAATGAACCCCCCGAAATAGCCCGATTAGATCCATAACCCCGCACATAATCTGCAAAGCTAGCAAGTCTGCCGCAGTCAGCTAGGCCAGGTAACCGGGGTGGCCACGAGCGCCAGGCAGCGTTCCGGCAGCCGCCCCCTTGTTCTCCGCGGCCGCCTTCGCCACCCCCGCCGCCACGGACCAGAGGTCGGCGCCGTTGCCGTGGCCGTGCCCGCCGCCAGCGACGTGCTCCGTGCACGAGATGGGCACCAGGCACAGCCCCCGGCTCCTCAGGTCGCTCGCCCGCGGCGGCTCCACCACCGTCCCGGCCGCGCCCTGCTGCGCCTGCGAACAATGCAGCGGAGTAGCACGAGCACAGCAGTTAGAGTCCGTAATCACCGGAGGTCATCGCCAATCGAGCTTTCATCAGAACGAAAGAAACACTAATGAAGTTTGGCTTGGCGTCCGGCGCGGCTTACCGGGGCGTGCGCCGAGGCCGGCAGTCGCTGCATGTACGGCGAGCTCAGGGCCTGACACGAAAAGCGACCGGAGCCAGTAAGTCCCCAACAGTAACGTGTACCAGGCCAGCAGCGGCCGTCACAGTGCGCGGCCGTCACAGTGCACGCCGGCGCGTACACGCAAAAGATACAGACATCACTGGGATGCATAGACATGGCAGGAAGACTGTACGAAGTATTGTGTACCGCGCCCAGAGAACATTGGAGAGAGAGGGAAGTAAATCAGCGCACCTGAACCTGGTCGTGCAGGAAGCGTATGTATCCCAGCGCCTCGTGCAGAACGGAAGCCGTATCAGACTGGCAGCGCCAAAGCAGGTCGGTCCATGCAGTTTACATCAACCAAACCGTCAGTCAAAGGTCAAAAAAGAGGCAGGGCGACAGTGTTAATCGACTGGACTTAATTAAGTGCTGCTGTAAATACTCCTACTAGCATGCATGCAAACAAGACTACAAGAGGACCGTGAGGTCTCTGCGTCTACGCATTGGTGACTGCTCAAGCATATCACTGGTATCACTGACCACTTCCTCTGGCCGGTTCAGAGTAGATATGGCAGGAACGCTGGCGATCTGTGTTGCGCGGAGAGCAGTCCCGCCGTGTTTAGTTGCGCGTTGTAAAATTTTTGAAAAAACATCTTTCGAAGTACTAAACATAGACTAATTATAAAAATAATTACAGAACTCGTCTGTAAATCGCGAGACGAATCTAGCGAGCCTAATTAATCTGTCATTAGAGGTTATTTACTGTAGCATTAATGTAGTAATTTAGCATCTAATTACAGCCTAATTAGGTTCATTAGATTCGTCTCGCCATTTACAGACAGCAGTCGCAATGTGTTTTTTATTTCGTCTAGATTTAAGTCTCCATGCAGGTGCCGGAAAAAAAATTTGGAATTTTGATTTTTGTAACTAAACACAGCCCAAACTCTATATGGAGTCTAATTATATTTATACTCCTCTATTTATAATTTTTTTTCTGATATAACATCCTAATTATTGAAGAGAGAAGAAAAAAACAAGACTTGATTTCTAGATAAGACTTAAGTCTACGTGCTCTTCGATGCCAAAAAACCAAAAAGACTTGCATTGTAGAAGGGACGTGGAGTGTTGTAGAAGGGACATGGAGTACATGAATCTTGTGATGGAAGAAAAATAATAAATAATTTTATATATAGAAACTACTATTACATATTTTACATTGAAAAGTATAGTTTCTTGTGATAGAATCTTTAAAGACTATGACTCTGTGACTACCCTGAGCAGCCTGCTTGCTTTTGCTGGTGGCTCAGTTTTTATTTACAGCAGGATAATAAAGGGTGCGGTGAAGTAAACAGCTTTCTACTTCTACGGGCGCGCAGTTGTTACGGCTTGCACTAGCATGGAAACGCGGAAAGGCAAGTACAGGGAGCGAGTAAAGAGCGTATCGCCATTCACACTTTCTGACCTTTCCGAATGGAGAAACCAGCTGCTGCAGAGCTATGATCCTCTCCCCGAGCTTCTCCTTCCTCACCTAACAAAAGTTAAGTTTTTTGTTGACCGATTTCGTACTGGCTAATCGGCTAAACAAGAACAGCTTGCTAGTTTTCTGAATTAAGGAAGAACAGGACACTAGTTTGATCTACTGATCGAAGTGCCAGATTGGTCCACAATTGATTAGCAAACCTTTTTTTTTTAAGAAATATAAGCAAACCTTACTACTGGCATTCTAAAGCAGAAGAATTGAAGAAAGCACAAACCTTGGGCCTCTTGTTCGTAGCTGCAGCAGTAGTAGCAGTAGCAGCGGTAGCAACAGCAGCAGGCGCAGCCTTTCTTTGATCACTGCTTCTTGATCCCTTCTTCTGCACAAGAACCAACCCAACCAAGAATTAACCGACCAGGAAATTTTCTAGGAGTATAATAGAGAACTTGCAGCGAGAATGATTGTTGGTTCATCACTTGACAATGCAAGAAACCATCAGGTCTTTTCCTCAGACATAAAACGACGATCAGGTTTGCAGTAGCAACGATTGCCTCAATACTGAAGACGCACCTTGAAACCCTGTGGCTTTGGGCTGGAGATGGCCGAGATTGTTGTTGCGGGCGGCGAGGACGACATGGAGGAGATGGAGGAGGAGCACTCGGTGGTTGGGCTGGACTTCTGCGGGACAGCCACCGGAATCGCTGCCTGATCACCGCCGTGGTACTGGAAGCCAAAGACGCCTTCACCACCATGGTGGTGGTGCTGCTCTTGGCCGGCGAAGCTCAACATGTGGTGATAGGCGGGAGCTGGGTTCAGGTAGGAGGCGCAGGTAGGAGACGACGCCGCAGCAGGAGTGGCACTAGTGTTCATGGCGGAGACGACACTGGAAGAGGAGGAAGGGGACATGCACAGCAAGTAGTCCTCTTCCCCCAGACCAAGCAAGTCGATGTAGCCTCGCCCTCCTGCCTTTGCGACGATCTCCTCTTCCTTCACCATGATCACTGGTAGCAGGCACCAGCACTGCAGGGGAGATGACGAGTCACGAACAAGGATGTGGGATGTGGCAACAAGAGGATGGCGATTTTGGATGCAAGGAGGGGAAGAGAAGATTGGTACCAGCCGGGGCTCTCTGTTCCGGTCAAAGAAGTTTCGCGCCTCGTAGCCTTCTGCCGCAGCTCAGTGTCTCTGAACTCGGTCGCTCTGTGTTCAGATTCATACACACAGTTGTGTTTAGATCCCACAACCCCCCCTCCGCATCCAAACTTTCCATCGCATCAAAATCGTATCGAAACATTAAATATAGCAAATAATTCATGCATGGAGTACTAAATGTAGATAAATAAAAAAACTAATTGTATAGTTTTGATGTATGTTGCGAAACGAATCTTTTGAGCCTAATTAGGTCATGGTAGAACAATATTTACCACAAACAAACGAAAAATACTACAATGTACTATAGTGTCCGATGTGATTTTTCGCATTCCCTTTTCCCTCCGTCTAAACACAGCCACACTTAAACACTCCTCCGCTTTTGAGGGGTTTTGGAAGAGCTGCGCAAGATTGGAGAGAGACGGGTCGAGCTCAGGTCAGATGGAAGGGGACCATGCTTCGTCTATGCTTGCTCGTTTTCTATCTATTGACCACTGTGTACAAGAGAGTAGCACTAGCACAAGGTTGGAATAAAGGAAGTCTGATGTGGGACTATATTGTCAGTGGCTCATACCAACCTATAAAACTAAAAGTTTTCTTTTGGAGCATAAATGTTTTCGAGAAAACATACCGAAGCACAAATTGAATAATTATTGGAAAAACATGAATTGAATTAGCGCACTTGATATATTGTTAATGTACTACTTCAACTCATGGACCATACTTATGTATTTACTTCCCTTTGTGACGACATGTGGGTAAAATGACATGAAAGAAGTCAAAAGTTGGGCTGATTCTGACTTTCCGTTTTTGTTTGGCTAAAAGCAGCAAAATGATAGATTTTTCTAGATCCAAGCATCAATATATTATAGAAATACGGCTGCAGTTATAGAGCATACTAATATAATATGAGATTGAATACCCAATAGCATCACGATACAGTTATTAGCAAATAATCACTCGTGGAAATAAAAAGCTAGAAAACTTGGGGAAAAAAACTTCAAGCAGTGCATTGTTGTTTTAACAGTAGAAAGATTGCTGCGAAACTGTACTTCTGATCAATGCACACAGCATCACGGCAGAACAATGTTACTTAACTACTCTAACTATCTCCTAATTGGCACCAAAAATTGCTGCACGATCTTACGGTGACATTCGTGAAACGAAACGCTAGATGAAGCTAGCAGCTCGATCCCTCTAGGCGCTTGTTTGGTTCGGCGTCGGCGATGCTTTTGAGCAGAAGAAGCAGAACAATCCCGCGGAACGGGTTGCGTCTAACGCGCTTCTGCCCGCCGCCACCGTAGCAAAACGCGGAACATTGAACAAGAAGCGTGCTCTGGCTCGCTTATGGCTTATAAGCCTCGCGATTTTGTGGGTCACGGTCCCAAACAGGCCCTAGGCAAGGCAAAACCTAGTTTATAGCTAGCCCCCGTGGTTTTATTCACGAGTTTGTGCTGTTGCCTGCGCGTAGACGAGGCGATTAGGTGCACAGATATGTCTGGGCTCTGGTCGGTCGTTTAACCCTAGCCTTGTCCCCGCATCGCCGCCTACGCGACAGACCAACGACCGCGATGCGCAGCGGGCCCACATGGGGGGATATGTTTACTGGGATTTCGCTCTCGCCCTTCTCTCTCCTCCTTGCCTGTGCTTCTCGGGCGGGCCGAACCCCAGGTGGGCTCGAACTACTCCATGGGCTTCTTTCTTCTCTCTCTGTTCGTCCTTCCTCACGTGTATCACTACCCACAGGGCTGGTGGCTGGTTTGTTTATTCGGGCCTCGGATACTGTGGGGTCAAATCCGACATGCCGAGCCCGAGAAGCCCTAGAAGAAGGCGTGGCCTTGCCTGGCCTGTCGCGTGTCCTGTAGCCTGAGTACGTCCAAGTTCGCGTGCGTCGACTTGTCGCGAGCCTCTAAATACAATCGTACTACGTGATGGTGTATAGTAGTTCAATCAGCGCAGTGATATCTACTAGAAAAACGGTCTAAAAGAAGAGATGGTTTTGGATGCTCTAGATGGCCATACCAAGAGCCGGACTTGACAGCTAGGATGGGGGAAAGGAACAGGAGGCATCTACACCTGCTTTTTTTTTTTGATACTGATCTACACCTGCTTTCTAGTGTAGGATGAACGGCTCAGGACCTTCTGTTCTGTGTAGGCATCTAATGCTAACTACATTGAGTAAAGAAACGGTGCAAGAATCAAATGGATGGTTGGAACGGAGTCGGAGGCCATCCGTGATCCGTCAGACCAGATAGTACCAAACGAAAAAAAAAAGATCACTGCAGCATGTGAGAAAATATAAGCAGGAACTTGAAATATACTGCTAGACTGACGGATGATGAGAAAGACATGCGTACCAAGATGAGCGCGTAGTCAAATCTTGGCCAGGTCAAGCACGGGTCATTTGGGTCCTTGCTCCGTAGCTCCTCCTACCTGTTCGCCTAACTGAGCCTGCAAAATCCAAATTCTACGGGGCCTTAGCCTTGAGGAAATGCAGTGCATCAGAACCATGGAAAAAAGCAAACAAAATCCAAAGTTAACAAACTTTCAGAGGATGACTTCATGTCCTAATGTGAGCCTACTCAGCGCATGAGTATTTCAAGCGATGGAAGAAAACCAGTTGAGATTTGAGTCAAACACTTCATCTTTTGCAGCCGGATGCCTTTGCATTCGTCATGACTGACTCGCATATGCAGGTTGGTGATTTACAAGATTTGTTAACTCCAAACGCCTGTTCACCAATCACCGTAGAAGGCAAATAGTACTTTGCAGCATCCTTACCGCAAGATGCTTCTGCAGGCTGAGCAGTTAACGTCATGACAGTCAAACAAGGGCCCACTAATCAGTTGGCGGAAAACATACAGTACAAAATCAGATTTGTTTCTTACGACACAAACAGCAAAAGAATACTGTATTTGAAGTCCTGAATAAGTCTGCAATCAATCATAATTTGTCCGTACCTTTTAGTCATCATTTGTTAGGACACGAACGGTTTGGAGTGGCTGCGACATAGAAGACACCAAATACATCACAACCCAGGCAGACGAATCATAAGATAATAATAACAAAAAACAAAAGGACAATTGGTAGGTGTTCATTTCAGGCACACCTACATAACTTAGCTGCTCGTGAAGGTGCTTGTGGAATGAGAGCGAGGTCGAACGGATAAAGTACACGTACGTTGACATCACAATCAAAATAACAAGACTATGGACTTGTCCGTGCCTGTGTTAAGGTCGAAGAAGTTGGCCTACGTTCATTTGATTTTCTAAAGCCAAACTTGTCTCCTTTTGTGCATGTATGGCCTGTTGGTGTATATATGAGCCTATGTATAGAGGCTCATCTAGAGGCATATATATATATATATATATATATATATATATATATATATATATATATATATATATATATATATATATATATATATCCCACCCTTCTAAGGTTTGGAGAAATACATCATATTATTCTCTCCTACATGGTATCAGCTAGCTTCTCCTTCCTCTAGCCGCCGCCGCCATGGCTGGCTGGCCACCGGCGCCTCCTTCTCTTCCTCTCTTTGCTGCTGCTGTTCCCTTTCCCGCCGCCGCCGCTGGGCCCATGGCCGGCCGGCCGCCGGCCCTTCCCTTCTCCTCTTTCCCTCCTCTACCTGCCGCTGCCCTACTGCGCCTGCGCCTTGCGCGGCGTCGGGCGTCGCCGGGGCCTCCTCTGGCGCGCCCAGATCCGCTACGCCGGGCGCGTGGTTGCCGGCCACCGCCCCCTCTTCCTCTACTCTGTTGTCGCCCAGATCCGCCGTGCCACCTACGTGGAGGCCCGCCGCGCCGGCCCTGGTCGTCCTCGACCCGTCCTTGCTGCCGCCGCCGCGGAGGCCGCGACACCCACAGCGGCGGGCGCCGCCGCCATGGGAGCAGTGGGCGCTGCCTCCTCTGCCTCTCCTGCTCGCACCGTGAGCGCCGCGCACGCCGTGGCCGCCGCGCGCCGCGGACGCCGCCGTCGCTGCCGCCCATGGCGCTGTGCCCATGCCACCCATGGCCGCTGCCGTCGCCGCCGCCTACGGCGCGGGGATGCCAGCCGCCGCCACCGCCCGCCTCGCGGCCGCCCTGGCCGCCGCCGCTGCTGCCCATGGCCGCGCTCGCGGTGCCTCTTCCTGCGCCCGCGCCGCCCATGGCAGCGCCTGTGCCGCCCGTGGCCGCGGCCGCGCTCCTACACGCGCCCATGACGCCCGTGGCCGCGCCCACGGTGCCTCTGCCTGCGATGCCTTGGGTCGCCACGGAGAAGCACCACTTCCTGGTCCCGCCCGTCGGCCCCTTCACCGAGCACGGCGCTTCGTCCTCCCACCAAGCTCCGCCCTCCGGATCTGGACCCTAGATCGACCCCCTCCTTGGTGCTCCTCTCACCGGCCAAACCGGGGGTGGAGAAGGCCGCGGGCGTCGGCGGCGGAGGGGACGTGGTGGTGGTGCTCGAGGCATTCCGGAGCCGACTCCGGCTCCCACTCCTGCTCATGGTCCTGGAGGTACGCCCTGGCCATCCTTCAGCGCCCATGGGCAGGGCGCATCTCGATGTGGCCGTTTCAGGGTCAGAGGGGCCTCTCGTCCTCAGCTTCAGCCGGCGGCCATGCTCGCCGCTGCTGCTCCCCTGTTCGCGCCATTCTGGATCCCGCCCGCTCAGCCCAGCCAGCAGCCGACCTGGCCTGGGGGTGGGACCAGGCCACACTGGCGCAGTCCTTCAGCGCCATGGGGCTGACGCCGCCGGTCAGCACCGAGTGGATCGCCGACTCGGGTGCCTCATTCCACACCACCCCAGATGCCGGTATCCTCTCTTCTGTCCGACCCCCACATCCCTCTTGTCCTTCTTCCATCATGGTTGGTGATAGGTCTTGCATTCCTGTCACCGCCGTGGGTTCTGCTCCTGGTTCTTTTCTTCTTCCCAATGTCCTTGTTGCTCCTCGGATGGTTCACAACCTTCTTTCCATTCGTCAGTTTACAGCTGACAATTCATGTTCCATCGAATTTGACCCTTCTGGCCTTACTGTAAAGGATTCGGCCTCCCGGCGTCCGCTACTCCGGTGTGACAGCACGGGCCCCTTTACACCCTCCGTCTTCCGTCTTCCGCTGCACCACTTTCGCCTTCTTCTTCGTCTGCCGTTTTTGCCGTGACACCGTCTTCCACCACCTGGTACCGCCGTCTTGGTCACCCTAGCCGCGACGTTCTGGCTCAGCTCAGTCAAAGTACCGATGTTCCGTGTACTAGGGCTCCTGCTGAGCACCTCTGTCATGCGTGCCAGCTTGATCGTCATGTTCGACTTTCCTTTTCTTCTTCTTCGCATGCTGCGCATGCCTTTGATCTTGTTCACTGTGATCTGTGGATCTCTCCTGTTCTCAGCCTCTCTGGCTACAAATACTATCTGGTGGTGGTCGATGATTTCTCACACTACTCTTGGACTTTTTCTTTGCGCGCCAAGTCTGAGACCTTCCCCACCCTCCTCCACTTCTTTGCCTGGGTGTCCACTCAGTTCGGCCTCACCATTAAGGCCGTCCAGTGCGACAACGGGCGTGAGTTCGATAACTCCACCTCCCGTTTATTCTTCCTCTCTCGAGGTGTTCAGCTGCGTATGTCTTGTCCGTATACCTCTCCTCAGAATGGCATGGCTGAGCGGATGATTCGCACGACGAACGACGTCGTGCGCACCCTTCTGATCCAGGCCTCGCTGCCCCCGCGCTTCTGGGCGGCGAGCCTCCACACTACCACCTACTTGCTCAACCGTCTTCCGTCCACTGCTTTTCCTGCTCCCACTCCACACCACGCTCTTTTAGGTACCCCTCCTCTCTACGACCACTTTCGGGTCTTCGGATGTGCGTGTTACCCTAACACCTCCGCCACTGCTTCTCACAAGCTGGCGTCCCGCTCGACTCGTTGTGTGTTCCTTGGTTACTCTCCTGATCACAAGGTGTACCGATACTTTGACCTCACCTCTCGCCGCATCCTGATCTCCCGACACGTCATCTTTGACGAGTCGGATTTCCTCTACTCCACCTCCTCCACACCTTCTCCTGACCCCGAGCTGGAGTCTCTGTTTCTGACTGACCCGGTGGTTCAGCCACCTTTTCCTGTCTGTCCTCTCTCTGCAGGTTTTCCCGGCACACCGACGCCGCTTCCGGTGATCCCTGCTGCGCCGAGCGCGTCCCGGTGCCAGCGGGCGAGCCACGCGCGGCCCCCGGACCTCCGGTCGTGCCGCGCGCGGACCCGGTGTCTCCTGCTGCGCCACGCACGTCCCCGATGCCTCTCCCTGCACCTGCGCGGTTCGCTCAGTCGGTGCAGGTGTACCGGCGCCGCTCGGCGCCAACACCGGCGCCGCCGCGGTACGCTCAGCCGGTATAGGAGCACCAGCGTCGTTCGGCGCCGACACCGGCACTGCCTCCGGCCCCGGAGGCCCCTGCGGCGCCTACACCGGAGCCGCCGCCCCCGCCACCGTCTCCGCCGACTCGCTCTCGAGTCGAGCCGGCGGTGTACCACCCGCCAGTCATCCATCGGGATCCTCGGCATATCCATCCCATGGTGACTCGGCGGATGGCGTCTCAGGCCGCGACTCTCTCCGCCACCGAGGGGGAGCCGCGGGTCTCTCCGGTACCCTCCTCTGTCCGCGACGCCTTGGCGGATCCTCACTGGCGTCAAGCGATGGAAGAGGAGTACGCGGCTCTTCTTGCCAACCAGACGTGAGACCTCGTGCCGCGTCCGTCTGGTTGCAATGTGGTGACTGGCAAGTGGATCTGGACGCATAAGCGTCGGGCTGATGGCACGCTGGAGCGCTACAAGGCTCGCTCGGTTCTCCGGGGGTTCACTCAGCGGCCTGGTGTGGACTATGATGAGACACTCAGTCCTGTGGTGAAGTCTGCTACTGTGCGCACGGTCCTCTTGCTTGCGCTCTCGCGCTCTTGGCCTGTGCACCAGCTGGGCGTGAAGAATGCGTTTCTTTACGACACTCTGTCAGAGACTGTCTACTACTCTCAGCCAGCGAGATTTGTGGACTCGAGTCGTCCGGATATGGTCTGCCGGCTCAACAAGTCACTCTATGGTCTGAAGCAGACTCCTCGGGCTTGGTACTCTCGGTTCGCCACGTTCTTGCTGACATTGGGGTTCACCGAGACCAAATCTGACACGTCTCTCTTCATCTACCGCCGTGGGGATGAGACTGGCTATCTGCTGCTCTATGTCGATGACAAGCTCACAGCCTCCAGTCAGCAGTTGATTCAGAATGTCATTTCCTCTCTGCAGCAGGAGTTTGCTATGAAGGATCTTGGTCAGATCCACCACTTCTTGGGCGTCCCTGTTGAGCCTCGCCCGTCTGGTCTTCTCATTCACCAGCGGCAGTACACACTTGATATTCTGGAGCGGGCTGGGATGACTGATTGCAAGCCCTGCTCCACTCCTGTCGACATTCAGGCGAAGTTGTCTACTGATCTGGGTGATCCGATGGCTGATTCTACTGCCTACCGGAGTCTGGCTGGCGCTTTGCAGTACCTCACCTTCACCAGGCCAGACCTCACCTACGTTGTTCAGCAGGTCTGTCTTCATATGCATGATCCTCGGGAGTCACACCTTGCTGCGCTGAAGCGTCTCCTCCGCTACGTCCGTGGCACTGTGGATCTCGGCCTGGTGCTTCACCGCTCGTCCTCTGCTGAGCTGGTTGTCTACACCGACGCTGACTGGGCTGGCTGTCCGAATACTCGCCGCTCCACTTCCGGCTACGCCGTCTTCCTGGGCGGCAACCTAGTCTCCTGGTCGTCCACGCGGCAGCTGGTTGTCTCCCGCTCCAGTGCCGAGGCGGAGTACCGTGCTGTCGCTAACAGCGTGGCGGAGGCGTCCTGGCTCCGACAGCTCTTGGCAGAGCTCCACAGCCCGCTCACCAAGAGCACGCTCGTTTACTGCGACAACGTCAGCGCCGTGTATCTCTCCACCAACCCCGTCCAGCATTAGCGGACGAAGCATGTGGAGATCGACCTACACTTCGTGCGCGACAGGGTCGCCATCGGCGATGTTCGGGTACTCCATGTGCCGTCTACCTCCCAGTTTGACGACATCTTCACCAAGGGACTACCCTCCTCGACCTTCTCAGAGTTTCGCTCCAGCCTTAACGTAACAGGTGGCTAGTTGTGGTTGCGGGAGTGTATTTGCCATTTGTACTCTCTGTGTACTCTCTTTTTGTCCAATTTTGAACACCGCTGCGCCAGTACTTCAGACTGCGGGGGTGTTGGCTTTCTTGTACCGCTGCGCCGGTAGTTCAGACTGCGGGGGAGTGTTGGTGTATATGTGAGCTCATATATAGAGGCACACCTAGAAGGCCATGTATATGATCTATATATCCCACCCTTCTAGAGTTTGGAGAAATATATCATATTATTCTCTCCTACATGGCCCAACAGATCACGGGTTCCCCATTCCTTTCTTGCCTACCTGGCTAGGGATTGGGCAAAGAATAAATAACAGCTGCCGTTTTCTTAGCCTTTTTCTAATTATATTGAAAAGTCAACCCAGCTTTGTTAGTTACAGAGTGAGGATGTGCTCTGCAGTCCAATTCACAAATTCAGATTTCACTGCATATAACTATCGCCGGATTGGAACAGGTATGTGGCACGGAACACTTCAGTTCGATTGTTAACTAACTTTACAGTTCAAGCTAGACAAACTGTTCTACTACAGCGGATCCATGTATCCATATCCATCCACACCCATAGAAACAGCAAACTTCAATGAAGGTGTAGTACAACATCTCAAGGGACATCACAAATATCGAGAAACTCATGGATTTGAGACATCATGCTCTCAGTTTCAAAGGAAGAAGGCAACCTCAATGGATCTCTTTGTAATTTTATTTTTTATAGGTCATTTCTTGTCAAAATCTCTTATTTTCCTAAATATGTATCATATTGGAGAAGAGCTACGCAGGCTAGCTTTTGTGAACCTTAACAATAAAGAGAAACACCCATGGCAAAACCATAACTGGGCTTTGGTTTGTGATCCAGGAACTCTGGAAGGCCCTAATCAGACAAACAATGGGCCTACACTGAGCCTGCCAAAATCTCCATTGCCGTACAAAGTAGCCATCCCAGGTACCATAATGTGGTCAAACTACACTACTACAGACGTGCACCCCATGTCCAGGATACTAGATCACACTCATTTTCTTTCTTTAAAACATGATAAAAAAGTATGAAAGGAAGGATTTGACTAGCCAATTGAATGGTTCATATTCCTTTTCAAAGAAGTAATAATAAATGGATTGTAGCAGCTAAAGTTATTGGTGTCCCACTAATAAGCTTGTCAAACAAAGATGCGTGACCAGAGAAATGGAGAGCCACTTACGTGATCTACAGCTGCAGCTGTCCGATACGAATTTGAACAAAGATAATATGATCATGTAAGCAGACGGCCAATGACTTGGATTGCATGATTTGCTGGAATAATATGTCTGCATGACAAGGAACAAAATGAAAAAGATGATACCATTCGAGGCATTGCACAGGAAGCTTAAGATTGTGATTACCGAAAGATACAGAAACGAAGATACTTTGTGCTGGGTTAGCAACGTCGATTACAGAAATAATGGGGCACTACATTCTAGGATGATAATAGCCAACCCTTCTGAGTTTGACAAATTAACCTCATTTTCCAAAGCGTCAATTTGAGTTGTGATTACTTAAGCCATTAGCTGGGGGTAACAGCCAAGAACCAACTGGTGATTAGATTGATTAGTTCTTCCATTAATATCCTACAAACATAGCAAGAAAAGAGCTCTCAGATTCCAAATTTTAACCTACTTAATAAACCTCCATGACACAGCTATTTTTTTAAGAAAAATAATGAGTGCAATACCTAGACAGCTCTACTTGAATTATTCCAGCCTGAGTATATTGCAGCAAATGGCCTGTAGGCTCCCTTTTCAAAGCATATTTAAACATCCACATGCCATCTGTACATGAGCTTCAAAAAGAATATTGCAGTTACTAATTCAACATGATAGTTTGGTAGCAACCTGATGCATCTGGACGTGCTCTCAACCAATACCATATATCTCAGTAATCAATCAGTCCATTCCCTCCAAAAGCCAACCAAAGACCTCATTCATCCCTGAATCATTTCCCTCTTCTTCAATCCAGAGACCACTTTCCTCCCTCATGAGAAGCCACCACAACGTGTTTGCTACATGCTAATGCATCTGATGCCAACATCAACAAAGATGGCCAGAAGCAACAGAAGCATGCTTGAGTGGAAGAGAGTACCGATGTTCATCATCCTTTCCATTCTTGCAATCACTAGTATCGCCAGCACCCATGCAATTGCATCGCCAAAGGATTCATTTGTGCCTCAAGACAACTACCTCATTAGCTGTGGAGCATCTGGTTCTGTGAAGCTTGATGATGGCAGGACATTCCGTTCTGATCCAGAGTCAGCATCTTTTCTGTCCACCCCAGTGGACATCAAGATCACTGTTAACAATTTTCCAACTGCTGCTTCATTATCCCCACTCTACCTGTCCGCAAGAGTTTTCTCCGATGTCTCAATTTATAGCTTCTTCATCTCACAGCCTGGTCGCCATTGGGTCCGTCTCTACTTCTTACCTATCCCTGACAAACAATACAACCTCACCACAGCTACATTTTCTGTGTTCACTGACAATATGGTTCTTCTCCATGACTTCTCCTTCATTGCCACCCCCCCTAAACCTGTCCTTAGGGAGTACATTGTCGTAACTCAAGAAGACAACTTGAAGATCATTTTTACCCCAAAGAAGGACTCAATAGCATTCATCAATGCTATTGAGGTTGTCTCGGCACCACCCAGCCTAATTCCAAATACCACCAACAGCCTGCCTCCCCAGGAACAATTTGACATCTCCAACAACGCATTGCAGGTAGTCTACCGGCTGAACATGGGAGGTGCACTTGTGACCGCCTTCAATGACACACTGGGCAGAACCTGGTTACCAGATGCACCTTTTTTGAAGCTTGAGGCAGCAGCAAAAGCAGCTTGGGTTCCTCCTAGAACCATCAAGTATCCTGATGACGAGACCATCACACCGCTCATTGCTCCAGCATTCATCTACTCAACAGCACAGCAGACAGCCTCAACAAATACCTCGCAAGCAAGATTCAACATAACTTGGGAAATGGAAGCAGAGCTAGGATTCAAGTACCTCATCCGCCTACATTTCAGTGATATTATAAGCAAGGCACTCAATAGCCTCTACTTCAATGTCTATATAAATGGCTTGATGGCTGTATCCAACCTAGACCTCTCAAGCTTGACAACAGGGCTTGCAGTAGCCTACTACCTGGACTTTACCGTGGACTCATCCAACATCATCAACTCCACCCTTCTAGTGCAGGTTGGCCCGAGCACAACCGACTCCAGCAACACTGATGCCATCCTTAATGGACTTGAAGTCATGAAGATAAGCAACCAAGCAAACAGCTTAGATGGCCTCTTTTCACCAAAAACAAGCTCACAACTTGGTAAGAGGACACTAACCGGTGCAGGTCTTGCTTTGGCAGTGATTGCAGCTGCATTGGCCATGGTTATATGCTGCAGGCGAAACCGAAGGCCAGAATGGCAGAAGACAAACAGCTTCCATTCTTGGTTCCTTCCACTCAACTCCAGCCAATCGAGCTTCATGAGCAGCTGCAGCAGGCTCTCCAGAAATCGCTTTGGCTCCACAAGGACCAAGAGTGGTTTTTCGAGCATATTTGCATCTAGTGCTTATGGACTGGGCCGCTATTTCACCTTGGCTGAAATTCAGAAAGCCACAAAAAACTTTGACGAAAAGGATGTCATTGGTGTCGGTGGTTTTGGAAAAGTCTATCTTGGTGTTCTTGAGGATGGCACAAAGCTGGCTATCAAGCGAGGCAACCCATCTTCTGATCAAGGTATGAATGAATTCCTGACTGAAATTCAAATGTTGTCAAAGCTACGTCACCGACACCTGGTTTCACTCATTGGTTGCTGCGATGAGAACAATGAGATGATCTTGGTTTATGAATTCATGTCAAATGGTCCATTGAGGGATCATCTCTATGGTGGTATGAATCTGAAGCCTCTCTCTTGGAAGAAACGCTTAGAAATTAGCATTGGGGCGGCAAAGGGCCTGCATTATCTTCATACAGGTGCAGCTCAGGGCATAATTCACCGTGATGTCAAGACTACTAACATTCTCCTTGATGAAAATTTTGTGGCCAAGGTTGCTGACTTTGGCCTATCAAAAGCTGCTCCATCCCTTGAGCAAACCCATGTCAGCACAGCAGTCAAAGGAAGCTTTGGCTACCTTGATCCAGAGTACTTCAGGCGTCAACAGCTAACGGAGAAATCGGATGTGTACTCTTTTGGTGTGGTACTCTTTGAGGTACTGTGTGCAAGGCCAGCCATCAATCCAGCACTTCCAAGAGACCAAGTGAACCTTGCAGAATGGGCCCTTACATGGTACCGCAAGGGAGAGCTTAATAAAATAATTGATTCTCACATTGTTGGACAAATCAGGCCTGATTCACTTGAAATGTTTGCCGAGGCTGCTGAGAAATGCCTTGCTGACTATGGAGTTGACCGTCCATCAATGGGAGACGTTTTGTGGAAACTTGAATTTGCCCTGCAACTTCAAGAAAAGGGTGATGTTGTTGATGGAACCAGCAACGGGATCCCAATGAAGAGCTTCAATGCTTCAGGCTTTGATGACATGGAGAAACCTAGCAGTGCAATGCCACCTGTTCAAGGAAGATAACAGTATCATCGTGTCACCAAAATCCAACTGTCATAATGCAGCATTGCATTTTTATTGTCCATTCAGGAAAAATGAAGCAGGCTCCTGACATAAAGTCATACGTTATTTTTTTTTTGTTTCTACTTTGAATATTTAGTAGTTGTACTAGAGAGCATTGTGAAGCTGTTTGTAAATTAAGGTTATATCATATGAACTAGAGAGCATTGTGAAAGCTGTTTGTAAATTAAACTGTAACATTATTCTTAATTTTAATTATTCTTGGAGGTAAAGTAATTATTTTGTCTACTGAACTCAATTCCCTGTATCAAAGATACCCTACTGTGCCACATACAAATGTTGGACCAAAAGGCGCATCCTAATGGGCAACAATCTCTTAGCTAGTAAGTGATTCAAAAGCATGGTGATATGTTTGCATCATGCAGCCCAGTCAGGTTGCCGCAGCTGAAAAATATTATTTTTTAACTATTAGGTAGGAAATGGATGGCACTTACTATGGATTTTCACATTAATGTGAAAAATATGTATAGGATATACATTTCAAATAATATTTCATTAGAGTAAATGACTTCCAAGGAAAGGATCCTACCTTGTCTGTACCAGTTAACTTGAACAGCATGGACACCATGAATCAGTACATCAAGGAGAGCGATACCAAGGGGCATTGGGGATATAAGCTGATTTTCATAGTTATTTTGAATGTCATACTAGTGAAATCAATCGGCCTGCAAATAACACAATGAGCTACCCAAAAAAATGATAGTTTGGGATTACTGTTGTTTGATAAATAGCTTAAGTATTCATAGCGAATCATACATACAGCCAGAACAGCTCAGCTGATTGCCTAAGATTGGTGCAAAGTGTGACAAACATGACAATTTTTTTTTTACAATGATGTGGATTTTTGACTAGGGAAGGCATAATTTCCAAAAATAAAAAACAAGGACATAGACCCAAAGACTAAAAATGTACTAATAATGTTTAATAAGCTGGTAAAGGTAGTACCTCAATAGCTCAACGTGATGTTAGAAGTTCTGTAAGATTCCATTGGATGTTAAAATGGTGAGATCAGGCAGAAGGTGGTCGTCAATGGAATAATTACCGACTTACATACAGATAATACAGGAACATTGTACAAAATGGTACTGATCTTTCAGATAAAATTATGGTGCCACACAAAATTAGTGGTCGATCTGACACCATTACATTTGGGTATTGAAGAAAAGAAAATCTAGCAATATAACCAAATGTTGCAGCCTATACTGGATAGTGGTTCTTTCATTTCTTTCTGAAGCACAAGTAGTTGTCAAAATATTACTTCTGAGGCATTTCAATGAAGCTCAGAAATGTTTAGCTGCCATTAGATCCAGGACTGGGTACATACTCAGTGCCTGAGAGAAATGAGATAAGAGAAAGTCAAGAAACTGAAGAACATGAGGCATCAAGCAATTTCTTTGTACATTGATGCTCTACCATCAAGGAAACTAGACAGATCTCAGGAAGCTATTACAATAGAGTCTAAAGCCAGCAATACCAGTTGTTACAGCCTAGACTAAGGATGCAAAGGCTATCTTCTGTAGATATACTTCGAGAGGGGGAAACTAACACTCCTTGCGACCTGTAAAAAGAATAACAAAAGAAATCACAAAATGATCATAATACAACAAGTGTCTTGCAGATGAATCTTACAAGGTGCTCACCTTGAGAGCTAAATCTTCATCAATGTTTGATCGGTATCTAGCTGAGCCTTCTAGAGGGCAGCTCCGGCTTTTGGAGAGAAAATTGGAATTGCACAGTGTTGACAATTGCAAAAGAACGTCTGTCATCAAACCAGTCATCCCACTTCCATTCATCATACTATCAGGACATTCAACATCGTTCAGAGCATCTTCTGACACTGATGTAATGCACTGAAATATAGCCAGGAGTCTCTCAAGAGGAAATGTACCAGGGCCTTTCATAAGCATCTCTTCAGCCATCGAGTCCTTCATATTTATAGAGGCCTGAGAGCTCCTACAGCAAAGAACAATGATGTAAGCATCTAATAAGGTAATTAAATTGTTGGCAAGTAAAGAGAAGACATCTGGTAGCATACTTTCTCTTGCGCTTATGGTTATCTGACCCTCCAGTTGAATCAAACAAAGCTGCATCAAGAGTAGCCGGGTTCCTTGAAGCCAGGAAAGCTGACAATAGTAAGTATTTCGCAGACACGGACATGTGAAACTCCAATTCAGTCGACAAACTATCTCTACTGCTGAACTGCCTTTTAGTACTGGCCTTAACACCAGAATTGCCATCCTTGCATTGATCCACAGAAGCCCTCATGGGAACACTGAATGTCTCGTTGAAAGCAACAGCCAAATGTGGCTGAATATGTTCAAACAACCTCCTCTTAGTGCTCTCATCCGGGACTGCCTTCAAATCACCTAGTGGCTCACAGTACCTCCTGAAAAGTGGCTCCAGTGCGGCCCCCAATTCGTCAACCCTCCTTGTTACCCGGAACAATGGCTTCAGTGCCACACTGCCAAGCAAAAAGAGGAAAGAGAAAAAAAAACATGATTTAGTAATTAGTAATCACAGTCCAACCGTGCTGCTGAGGCATCACCATACAATGCAAAATATACTGTTACTATTTGATTTGACCCAGAATCAAACTAACACAAAGCCAGAATCACTGATGCATCCCTTACCTAAGGAAGGATGTGTACAGCTTCGGATTGGGATGACCTCGCATCAGAATGTCGCGGACCTCGTCCACTGTGTAGTCCGGGAAGTAAATGTGATTCGGCTCAACAGAGCCAGTCATGGAGTAGTAGGCATCAGGCGTTGCACTGCTTACATAGACAAGAACGACCTGAGGCAGGCGGAGGAGATCGTGGAGGCGGAGGATGAGAGCGAGAAGCTGGCCGCCCTTGTCCCAGCTCCTAACAACCTCCAGGTTATCGAACACCAGATACACGGACTCTCCCTGGGCACAGAGGGTAGCAAGGGCATCGCGGAGGGCGGCGACAAAGTCCGATGGCTTGTCGGGGACGCGCTGGCGGGAGGAGGCGGAGGACGACGACGGCGGGCTGAGCTGGGAGAGGAGGGAGGCGAAGAGCGCACGAGGGGACGGGAGGGAGCGCAGCGCGGCGTATGCGACGCGCCGCGGACGGGGGCGGATGTGGCGGAGCGCGAGGAGGAGCGCGCGCGTCTTCCCCGTGGCCGCGCCCCCGTAGAGGAGCAAAGGGAGCGCCGGCGCGGGCGCCAGGAGCCGGAGGAGGTCCGAAGCCTGCTCGCGGCGGCCGGGAAGCGCCTTGAGGAGCGCGTTGATGGTGCTCCGCTCATCCTCCCCCTCCTCCTCCTCCTTCGCGGCGGCAGGAACGAGCTGGCGCCTGGGCCTGGATTTGGACGGGGAGGTCGGGGAGGCGGGATCGGACGCGGAGCCTGCGGAGGAGCGGGTGGTGCGGCGCGGAGTGACGGGCTGCGACATCGCGGAGGGGGGAGGCGGCCGTCGGCGCGGATGTCGCCGGGAACCCTAGGCGGCGAGCGGCGGAGATCGGGCGGGTGGGAGGAGTTCAGGGGAGCGGCAAGCAGGAGTGGGGGGGAATTTTTGGGCGCGCGCCGCAGCGTGGCCGGGCGGGACGGCGCGGCATTTGTGGGCCACCGTCGCGTGGCCAGGCCGGTCCGGTTTAGAACAGAACTGGGCCCAAATCTGAGTGAGAGCCCAGAAAATACATGCGATGTGGGCGGAAGAATGGCCCAAATTAGAACTGCATGGTCCGGAGAAATGGATGGCAAGGCCTTTCCTTCTTTTTTTTTTCTTCGGCAAAGAGAAGAGGTGTAGCCTTAAGCCCAAAGCTTAAATAATGGAGGTCAGTTCTTCTAATTTTTTTTTAAAAAAAAAAGAAAAGTAGTTTGGCAGTTTCTAGCTTCAGCGATAAGTTACTGTTCCAAAAAAGAGTCGGGCGTATTGGTTGAAGCTACCGTAGACCTATTAAAAGCACCGGTCCTTGCTACTTGATCAGCTGATCCTGATCTTGTCGCTATGTCATATCTCCAATGCACTCCCCCATAATAATGAAAAAATGACTGTTGAATCGAACCACGGCTAAAAATATGTTTTGGACATCGACATAAAATCCAAATCCATTTTTCACTACTATTTTTTTGTTAGGATATACTTGTAAAACATATTGGAAAGCATCAAGCATAGTATTCAAAATAATATTCTGCTCATATCCCATAGCAGTTGATTGTTTCACTGGTACTAGCAAACAATGAATACCGGCCATCGACAGCTGGTCATGTCCCACGTGGTGGATAAAGTACGTTCCAGCCGAGTAGCCGACCGAGTCTACACATAATTGTTCTGTAAAACTCTTTGAAGCAATCCTCCATTCCTAATCAATTATCTCCATTGTATCCCTCGCAAAATCCATCCGTTCAGAACAAGAGCAAATGGTCATCTTTTAGCTAATTTCACGTAGAAAAAATGACAGACAGTGCCACACACACACACAGAGAGAGAGAGAGATCATATCATGCGGCGGAGCATCTTTGTTTTATCTGGCAGCATGTGCCGTTTAATATAACCGGTCGCATGACCGGTCACCACGCAACCGTAAAAAGCACGCGCGCAAAGCTGCCGTGCACGGTTCCAAAACGGTTGAGAAAGAAGATTATCGTCGCACACTCCCCACCACAGCACGGGGCGTCGTCTTCTTCCTCTCGCGTCCGATGTGCATGCCTTCCCCTGTAAGGATTTGCTACCGTTATTAACAAACAAACTCCTCTTGTTCTCGCGGCGGATTTGGACACACCCGCTCGGTCGCTCGGTCGCACACGCATATGTAAGTTGTGTGCGCCGGAGAGGGCGAGTCACGGCGTGCTGACAGGGACTCGCCTTGGCATCATGCTGCGCCGTCTTTCCACATCAACATGATTACAAGGCGACAGGGCGACAAAGTGCCCAAAGCAACAGCAACAGTTTCCCTCTCTTTTTTTTAATCAACAATAAAGAAAACAAGAATAGAAAGTACTACTGCTAGTACTAACCTCACAAACCCCTACCTGATGAGACGCGGCATGTTATTCCCCTGAAAAAAAACGCCGGTGGGAATTTTGTATGGGACCAATCACATTTTGTTGACGCGAACACTGCTAGGCACTGCAGTTTTTAAAAGCAACGCAATTCTTTTTTTTCTAATTGTTTGGTTGTGACTTGTGACAGGTGCTGTAGACCAGACCACGCAGCAACATGCTCCTGTTCCTCGTCAAAACCGACGAACTTATTTACCGCGAAAAAGAACGGTGGATAGCGTCAGTGGCGGTTGATATCAGCCGCAGAATATGCTCCGCCACTGCCTCCGATTTTCAAAAGAAGGATGGTAAAAAAAAAAAAAGAGGAAGAGATGGCCATTCGCCCATTCCCCTCATGCGTAGTCACCAATTGGCATGTGATCATCTCCGTTCAGCACGCCCCAAGGTTCCACGAATGGTAACTACCGTCAAAATTCGCTCGCTCAGGAAACAAAAGCAATATGAAAATTGCTCCCAAAATCAGGACGAGTGGACGACGACGACGAGAGGGGCGACTTGCAATCACTCTACTCGCCTTTACTTGAAAAGCTTCTACCAAGTCTGGCCTCTTTTTTTTGTGGCGGGAAAAAAGCCTGGACTAAGCAGATTCATTCATGGAAGCACTAGGCTCTAAAAATATTTGCTGATTTCTCCAGCTTCCTAAACGGCTCGCTACGCGCAGAGTTCTACCACGTCCGTTCCCGATCGGACGGCTGTCAAAGAAGCACGCGGATGAATGCCCTTTATTCGGTCGGCCAGCCGTGTCTGAAAAGAAGCAGCCATGAGAATTGACGAGAGGACTTGCCGCGGGCTACGTTGTTCTCCAAAAAAAAAATCAGAAAAAAAGGAGAGCAAAAAAAAAGATTAAATTCCATATGCAGATCAGGACAGCGACGACGTCTGCGCGAGCTCTGAAGCGTTCGCTTCCAGCAACCGCGTGCAGCTGCGGCGGCACGCGGTCAAGTCTCGACCTCGAGCAGCCGCGATGCCGGTGCCCACCGGCACCACGCGCCACGGCGTTCCGCGGCCGCGGATGCGCAACGTCTCCGTCTGAAAAGCCTCTCGAGCTCCCTCCCTCCTCGCATCGGAGCAGCATCTGCACTGAACCCCCATTACTACTGACTGCTCCAGGTCGTCGTCTTCTTCCCAGGATCGAGTCCACTTATAAATATACCCATCCTTCCTCCCAATTCGCCAATTCATCGGCCGGGCCGCATTGGAGCTCAGCTTCTCCTGCTCACTTCTCTGCAAGGTTAGTAGACTTTACAAGCTGCTCTGCCATGTTTGTTTTCTGCTGTAGCTTGGAACTTTCAACTTCAGAGATCGCACGTCCGTTTGCTGCTAGTGGATCAGATGTACCAGAACAGACAGCTATTTCCATCTCCCATTCTTTTTCCTGGAGTCGGACTTGACAATTCGTGGGTTCAGTACGTAGTGTGTGGCGTGGCCCTACATGGCGAGCACGCCACCAGCAGACAGGCAGGCCGGGCAGGAAAACGAAAGGGGGGCGTCGGATTATCATGATGCGCCCTCGCTCCCATTTGAAGGGGAAAAAAAGGCCCTCGGCTTGACCGGTTGCGTCGCACTGCACTGCATGATTCTTTAGCGTTTATTTCTCCGTTGGGAGGCCCTTTTCAGCAGCTGGCCTGCAAATCATTTGCTGACATGAAAAATCCCCTCTTCGGTTGCATTGGCATGCAGCTGTCCGGCTTCAGAGAAAGGCGCTTTTTAAAACTTTTTATTCTTTAAAAAATGGAACTATACTAGTAGAGTAGCATCATGCTGGTAACCATATTGCAGCACCAATTATAGGCAATATTTTGCTTAGGCGTCCCAGTCTCGGAGCTTTGGAGATGCCACACGGCGAATCCAAGGATTTTGTTTCATTTATTCCCCTTCCTTTGGAACATATTAGTTTGCCGAGATTTGCAAGCCAGGCAGAACCATCAATCAGCTGCATGATAGGAGTATTTTTCTCCCGGAATCAGTTTCTTGCTTCAGTCCATCATCCATCAGGTTCCCTCCATGACCAAGTTTTCAAGTTCATGCACGCACACCACTGTCTGAGTCTGACCATTTCCAAACCTGGGCAGACGAAACCTTGAGCATGGAGCAGAGTAGAGCAGTTGCTGAGTCCTGAGTCACCTACCCGGAACACGCAGGCAGGAAACCTACCAGAAAAATACAAGGCGAGGCTGCAACTAGACCATCCATGGCCGGAATTGTTTAGCCAAGTCCCTCTCCGCTACTGCGGCTGGGGCGGGGCGGGGCGGCTAGGGTTCTTGTTCTTCCACCCATTCTTCAAACACGCGTGACAGCGACCCGTACCATCTCCTCCCCCTCGGGCCCGGCCGTTTCTTTCTTTATCCCCCCCTCCTCCCTCCCTCTCTCTGAATTATATGCCGTGCCTTTGCTGAGCAGAAAAGCAGAGGGATCAACACGCCTCCGGCAGGGGACACCCACGGGGGTCCTCCCGCTGCCGTTTATATTTATCCGGCCGCATGCACATCACGTTCTCGCCGGCGATGCGTCGCATTTGCCATTGCGGGGCGCGAGTGGAGAGGAGGGAGGAAGCAGCTGAGGATTGATTCCAGGTTGCTTTTGGGTGCCCGAACGCCTGGCCGCTTCAGGATTGCCGCCCGTGACCCTTGTTAAAGAGGGATATTTCTTCTAGCATTATCCGCCGGGAGAGAGATAGAGATAGAGATTAGAGGTTAGGGACTGAGAGAGATAGAAGGGCCATTACTGCTACTTGCTAGATCGATTGATAAGGGTAATTAATGCCTTTTGATTCAGTTTTTGCTCTCTGATCAGTTCTCGGAAGTTGCTAACTCTGCGAGGTGCGGCTTGCAGCTTGCTTGCCTTTCTTGGTGGTCGATCCAGGCGCGCAGCCTAAGCTAGGCCATGGGTTCTTGCGTGTCGTCGACGAGGCAGCGGCGGCGGTCGAGGAAGCTGTCGGTGGCGGCGAGGAAGTTCCGGCGGAAGGTCTCCGCGGCGATCGCCGACGCGCCGATCATCCGCGGCGCCGGCGACGCGGCCGGCTGCTTCGCCCGGCACGGGGTCGTCCACGTCGAGGCGCCGGACTCCAACGTCACGCTGCACCTCACCAAGCTGCAGTGGCAGCACAGCCAGATGGACGCTGGGAGCGGTAAGAAAGAGTCTAGGAGCTGCCTCCCCTTCTGTTTCATTCATCCGCTTGTCCTACGATCGATGGCATCAGAATAGATTGCTCAAAACTGTGCAAATTCTGCGCAGTGATTTGTGAGGAAGCATGGTACGATTCTGTCAGCATCCTGGAATCAACGGACTCCGACGACGATTTCGACAGCGTCAGCGGAGGTAATGGAGCGATCAGGATTCGCGAGTCAGGAGCCACTCACTCTGCAGTGCACAGATATTTGTTGTTCAGAGTTGAAAACTGGAAATGCGCAGTGTGGTTTCAGACTTTTCAGTACTCATGTTTTTTCTTGCAATCCAGATCCTCTCCCTGATGTCACCGGCGGCGCAAACGCCCAGCAGGCGTCGCCGTGCTGCAAGGACGCGGCGTGCTTGTTGGGCACCGTGCAGCTCCTCAGGAGCATCGCAAACGCAGAAGCATGCGAGGGCGAACCCCCGGAGAAGAGCGATGACTCGAGTGCTGCTGCTACCACCGCCACTAATGGCAGCTGCTGCAGAGCCGAAGCCGAGGAGAGTTGCGGCAGTGCAGCGAGAGAATTTCAGGGCTCCGTGCCATGCTCGCACCGGCCTTTTCCGACATCGATTCCGAGCAACAAGGTCCAGCCGATGCCCATCGTCGGTGTCGGCCCGCACCAGCAGCAGAAGAAGAAAACAGCCATGGTCAGGCTTTCATTCAGGAGAAGGTCATACGAGGGTGACGAAATGACTGAAATGTGTGAGTTGCTCGACGTTAACACTTAGCTACGCCATTGCAATGCCTTCTTGGTCCTTTCGTTCGATAGCCGAGCTATTACTTTTCTGACAGAATTTTGCAAATCCAGGTGGCTCTGCAAATTATCTGTACCGTCCGAGGGCGGGTTTCACGGTGCCCTGCTCGACATGCGAGAAAATGTCAGACGGCTGCTGGTCAGTTCTTGAGCCGTCGACGTTCAGAGTCCGAGGGGAGAGTTTCTTCAAGTAAGGAGCAGTCAGCAGTGGCAATGCTGTAAACTGTAAACACAATTCTGACAATATCATACTACTTGCTTATGCCTGACTGAATCTGTGAAATTCCTGCAGAGACAAGAGGAAGTCCCCGGCTCCGGACTGCTCCCCTTACACCCCAATTGGAGTAGACATGTTTGCCTGCACAAGGAAGATTCACCACATTGCGCAGCACCTCTCGCTTCCGTCTCTGAAGACTCATGAGACCTTTCCTTCCCTCCTCATTGTCAATATTCAGGTAATTCAGTAGGAAACCAAGTGGTATCAGACGACTTAATTACCACTTTCTAACTACTGCCTGTTAATCGGTTAGTTCTGACTTCTGAGACTGACAAGTTTACTTGTTTGGTGCAGTTGCCTACCTATCCTGCTAGTGTGTTCGGTGATAACGATGGCGACGGGATAAGCCTAGTTCTGTATTTCAAGCTATCTGACAGCTTCGACAAGGAGATCTCTCTTCAATTGCAGGACAGCATCAAGGTAGATTTACTTGCATTGACAAGAAGCTACCTTTAGTTACCTTGGCAGAGTTTCTGACTGACTACTTGGTTATGCAGAGGCTTATGAATGATGAAATGGAAAAGGTGAAGGGTTTCCCAGTAGACAGCACGGTTCCCTACACGGAGAGGCTGAAAATTCTGGCTGGTTTGGCAAACCCTGAAGACTTGCAGCTCAGCACAGCTGAAAGGAAGCTTGTGCAGACCTACAACCAAAAGCCTGTGCTTTCTCGCCCACAACACAAATTCTACAAGGTGCTGAACTAGTTTATCAGCAAACTTGTGCTGAACTCTATGTCCTCCTAATCTGACTAAATCACCAAATGTTGCTTGGAAAATAATATGTGTGTTTTCACTGATAATTTAGGGTCCAAATTACTTCGAGATCGATCTCGATGTGCATCGGTTCAGCTTCATATCGAGGAAAGGGCTCGAGACCTTCCGGGAGCGGCTCAAGCATGGTGTTCTTGATCTTGGCCTAACCATTCAGGTACTTAGTTTTCTCCAGCTCCAGGCTGAAAGCAAGCCCTTGACTGCTTGTCTGAAATTTAACCGTGGAATGATCCTGGTTATTACAGGCACAGAAGGCTGAGGAGCTGCCGGAGCACGTCTTGTGCTGCATGAGGCTGAACAAGATTGACTTCGCCGACAACGGGCAGATACCGACGCTGATAACGGCAGCTGATGAGTGAATTTGTCATGTCGCTGCAAGGCACTAACTTTCAGAAAAAGCAAAAGAGAATGTCGTCGTTCGTGGATGTTCTTTGAGACGCTGTTGTATAGATCGGAGATAGTTGTAGGAACTAACTCCGTGCAGTAAAGTGCACGCAGATTTGTGTAAATACTTGTTGATCACTGCCTGTCACACTCTGAAATTTTTGGATTTCAGGATGTGATTAAAATTAAAAATAAATCAATGTTTTTCTCATAATTTTAAAATTTTTCCAACATTTATTATCGTTACAGGGAATTTAGTATAAAGAAAATAATTATTTGTCTTCTAAATTAAATGAGGTTGTTTGATTTGTTTTGCATTCATGCCGTAATGCATTGTTTTATTGATTGAGTTCAGTTGAATTTAAATCTCCAAATTTAAATTCAAATGAATGTGTTTGTTTCATTTTTGAAAATGGAAAACCTCTCCCTTTTCCCTATCCCTTTCCAGCCCAACCCAATCCCTCTTTTCTTTTTTCCTCTCTTCCCCGCGGGCCTAAACCCCACCGCCGGCCCAATTACCCTTTCTCCCCGGCCCAGCTCAGCGCCTCCCCTCTCTCGCGGTCACCGCCAGGTGGACCCCACCAGTCGGGGGCGTCTCCTTCCCGTGGATGGCGCGGACTCAAGCCCGAGTCCGGCCGGGGCACGCCTCCTCGCGCGCCTAGGCCCGCACGCCGAGGCCCTTGGCCACCCCTATATATAGTGCCGCCCTCTTGCCTTGCCCCGCATCGACCGCAGCCGCCGTTTTCGCTTCACAAACCCTAGCCGCCGCCGCTGCGCCATTGTTGAGCTCGGGAGCTCGGAGCTCTGCGCCGCGCCGCCGTTCCTCTGTTTCCCCGCTGAGTTCAAGCCGCCTCGGAGCTTCGCGTCGAGGTGAGGCCCGCCACAAGCACGTTTTCGTTTCCGCTCTCGCTCTGCTCCGCCCGTAACAGCTCGCCAGAGCTTTTGCTATGCCATCCGCCGCCGAGAGTCCTGTTCCAGTCCGCTTATCGCCTTCCCGAGCACCCAGACGAGTTCGCGGAGTCGTACTCGTTCTTCCCGTGGAAGCCATGCTCAAAACGAGCCCTGGACGGCCGTTTACGGTCTATGCCGGCGACCCCGCCACCGCGCGCCGCCATTTTGCTTCGCCGCCGGCAGCCAGCTCCGCCGCCCAAACCTCTGAGACGCTCCCAGCCGTCCGATCTAGATCGGGTGGATCAGATTAGATCTAGCCCGAGTCAAACCAGCCATATACCGGTCAACCCTAGGGAGTTTTGCAGAAAAGCCCCCCAGTTTCTAGGAAATCAACCCGCGGTCCACCCTAGTTCAAAAATATTTACAGTTCAGTCCTTTATTTTCTGTTTTAGCCCCTGAGCTTTTCTAAAATCGAATCCGCCGTCCTTAGCCTGAAGATTTGCATTCTAGCCCCTAAAGTTTAGGTTTAATTATTTTTAGGCCCCTGGTTTCTTCAAATCTAGCCCCTGGAAGCTCTGTTTCTTTACAAATGAGCCCTTAGAACCCTGTTTTGGCTATAACTTCTTCGTTTTAGCTCTGTTTTCATCGATTCTTGCGCTCACGTGATCCTTGTGATGTGTGCAGTAGTCTTATCACCTTGTCATCCTCTGTGAGCACACTTTGTTGTGTCTTACAAATCTTTTCCATTAGTCCTTAACCCTTTAGTTAATCGCGACTAGATCCCTGAAGCATCGTTCATCCCTGAAGCATTCATTTCCAGGATAAGCTGTATAACTCTGATAATCTTTTAATTGTTGTTTTTACGTGATACTGTTACTGATTATTCACTTATAATGTCTCTATATGTATGAAACTTGATCTTGGCATACATATAGCTATGCATTCGGTTTTGTCCTTAAAACCGGATGTGACACTGCCCCAAAAGAAAAAAAAGGAAAAAAACATTTGGAGCAATCTGCAGTCTGTCTGAAGATGTACTATTATGTATACCATACATATCTGTTTTTTCAGTTGATGCCTACTAATGGTTCAGCCACATCAGTACAAATGAGCTATTTCCTTCCATTTTTCATCTAAATTTGCTACGCAAGAAAAAAACAAAAAAATGAAATCCTGATTGTACATGAAAAAAAGGAAATAAACCAAGAAACAACAAATTGTACGAATCACGCAGCACAACCACATGTTCAGCTGAAAAATCAACATGTCAGCTCCACTAAAACAGCTGAAAACCTAACCAAATCCAATCAACAATATAATTAGCCGGCAGCAGAAACACCTGCCCGAAAGAATCACGATCATCCAGCCTCTGTTATTCACACCCAGGGAAAACCACACTCCAACAAAACCCCCCAGCTTCAAACGATCCAACGGTCAGCCGACCTCGGCCAAGCAAGCTATCTCTCCTCCTTCAGCTGCCGAGCGCCGCCGGTCTGCTGAAACGATCCACTCCCCCCGGCCGGCGGCGTCGGTTGGCCAGCGGGAGAGCCACCCGCCGCCGCCGCCGCCGCCGGGGCCTCGTTGCCCCGGCCCGGCGGGTCGTGGTTGTGGCGGCCGGTGTACGTCGTGAGGACGCACCTGGGGTCGGTGGACGCCCTCTCGATCTGCTTCCGCACGTTGCAGTTGTCCGCCGTGCACTTGTAGTAGCTCCTGCGTTCGTGCACGCAGGTCATTAAGAACCACCACCATGCTCAGGGTGAAGGTTAATCCAAGTGCAAAATTTTTACCTCGGCCGGGGGTTGCCCTTGACCACCTTCTGGCCGTACTTGCGCCACCGGTAGCCGTCGTCGAGGAGATCCACCTCGCTCGGGGTCTGGATAATGATCTTGGGCTTCTTCACCACCCTCTGCCCGGCCTCACCGCCGGCGCCCCTGATGTCAGGAGCCCCGTCGACGTCATCCTCGAGCAACGCGTCGTCGTCGTCGTCGTCGCTCGGGCCTTCCATGTCCTCCGCGGCCTCGGCGGCGGCGAGGGCGTCGTTCCCGGCGCCGGCGTGGCCACGCTCCTGGGGGCGCGGGTGGTTGTGGCGGCCCTTGTAGGTGATCTCCGTGATGAAGCCGTCGAAGGAGCGCTCCACGACCTTCTTCACGGGGCACCCGTCGCGGGTGCACTTGTAGTAGCTCCGCGGCGACTCGGCGTCCTTGAGCTGCTTCTGCCCGTACTTGCGCCAGCTGTACCCGTCCTTCGCCGGCTGCTCGATGGCCGGCGGCGGCGGCGGCGGAAGCGGCAGCCCGTGCTGCTGCGAGCTGCCGACGCCGAAGAGCTGCATGTCCTGGTCGTATCTGGGGAGGAGGACGGCGAAATTTTGCGGCGGAAAGGAGGACGACGCAGCCGCCGCCGTCGATCGCGGAGGGGGCCACTGCGGCGGCGGGTCCGCGAGCAGGTACGGCGGCGGGTAGGGATCCATTCTGCCGCCGAGCGGCGATGGGGCGAACGTGGTGGGCTGCTGGTACGACGGCGCAGGCGGCGCGTAGCTCGTCTGCATCCAGTAGGAAGACGCAATCTTTTTTGTGAACTTGAGGTATTGCTAATTACATTGCAGTACATGGGATAATCGCATGGTTACGCTGTGTCATTAGTCCCCAGGGGCCAGGATGATAAAATTCTTGCTTAGCACTGAAATTTGTTTGCATTTCTATTAAGAATCCAATGCCAGAACGTGCAAAGCTGATAGCTCTCCTGGCCAATAATTTTTTGACAACTGCAGCCTGCTGTATCGCCGGCTGATTATTTAGAAAAAAAATCAATCAGCTAGAATGGAACGCTAAAGCATTGTGATTTCTAGCTAGAAACTAGAATGATTAAACATGCAAGCATAGATCAAAGGCAGGGCGTATGAATCAAGTGTACATGAGGAAAAGACATGCATGGTTCTGACAATATAATCCTTGGAAATTTTTTTTTGAAGGGTATAATCCTTGGAACATGCTACAACAAGAAACAACATGCTAATCAATGAACACATAGCACAACAAAACGAGCTGATATCCAAGAGGATCCGTCCGACTGGCGTGCAATGAGCACATCAAACTGAGAAGAAAGGCAGAGAATTTACCATGGCGAACGACTGAGGCACCAGGTTAATGGCAGGCGCCGAGGTCACCTCCTCGACGCCCCATGCCGGCATCGGTGGCTGGGACGAGCTGACGCCGCCGGCGCCAAGAAGCGCCATGAGGGACGACGACCTCTGATCGAAGTCACTGCCAAACGCCGGCCCGCCGCCTCCGCCGTCGAACACCCTCTCCTGTCCCTGATCGGCAGCGTGCGCGAACGGCCGCTGGCGCATGGCGTCGCCGCGCCCGCGCCGGTCGTCCATTGCCGTCGACCTTTCTTGCTTCTCCCGACAAGCGACGGAAGACCGCGGGATGGCAGTGACAGGGACGGCCGCCGACCAGCGACGCCACAGAGAAATAGCGAGGCTACGCCTATCGCCTACGCGTTGTTGCAGGGCGCGCTGCGCCTAGTGCAAAGGCCAAAAGGCCCTGCAGCAGAAGCGACGGCCTGTCTGAACCGCGCCTGAATTCTAAACTGGATTCGATTTCGATTGCCTACCAATGGGGCTCGTTTCAAAAGTCTCCGAACGGCTAGACAATGCCAGGGTTAACATTATCTCAAAATTTGCCAAATGGATCGCCAGGCTAGCTTCCGGTTTTAGCTGGTTAGATAGCTGCATGCTGTCTACAACTAAGCTGCATTATTACAAGCGAGACTCATCGGGGGCTCATAGCGCTAATTGTGGAGGAGCATTACCAGTGGCATCGTTGCACACACGGCCTCAACACAACGTTGACCAGGGCTCCCCATTGGTTCCAAGCATAGACTTTTCGGACTCGTTATAGCTATAGGGGCTTGGGATCAAAATATGTTTGAATTTGAACAAAAACCTTTAAAAATTCAGGAAGATTTGAACTGAACTTAAAGCTTTCTGATACCAGTCCCTTCATCCGAGCATCACCTTAGCTTGTGTAGCGAAAGAGGATTCCACATTCTCTGTCTTCACGCGCGAGGCAGTGTCATCATCACCTCGTCTTTTACCTATGAAATCCTTCGCCATTTCATAAAACTCATCGTGATCCCGATCGCTTGTTTTTTTATAGCGTTTCAGACTTTTCAAACTGTTATCGAAGTGTATTTAAAACCATTATTATCGGATAATATATATTCTTTGACAAACAGTAGCTTTCTCCAGCTCATTAGTTCCCAGTAAGCTCTTTTCACACGACTGTTGCTGCAACAGGTGGACAACAAGACTTACATCTAAATGAATTATTTAGACCTCCAATTCTAATTTTTTTAATAGTATTCTGTAGTCCATCCCTGTTGGCTACAGTTCAGGAAAAAAAAAAAGAAAACCAAGATGATAGAAATGCAAAGCAAAATGTCTTGGATTTATTAAAAAAATTAGGTTTTCCTCCATTGAAATAAAGTGCTTTCCAAGAAGTTTATTTCATCGATAGGCTCATAGCTCACAAACCTTTGAATAAGTTTTTTTTTGAGCGTCAACCTTTGAATAAGTTGAGATAGTAACATTAAAAGTACAGCTACATAATTGACAAATGTTCAACACTATAAAACACTGAATGGACGGTTCCACTTTTTTTTTACTAGGTCCATATCTAATCTCGTGTAGTGTTAGCATCCAGTCTCTAGATATATGCTTCACTGGAGTCCCAGAATCTAGTCAATATTTTGACTCCCTAAGCCTTGGAACAACATAAAGTGAGAGGAGTGCAACTGGAAAAGGATGAACACACCACAACAGCAGAATTAGAGCAAAATAAGAATACCACATAAATTTCAGTCTTTTGAATATGCCTGAGAATATATACTCAAGTATTATGCACCATACAATGGAGAACTTACAAAATTGTTGCAATACATTTTGGCCGTGGAAGCTGTAACTCATACTTTGGTCTCAAGAAAATAGGTTGACGAAACAGCCAAACCGGCTGAGTCGTAAGTTCGCACAAGCCGCTGCCTCTTTTCTGGTGATTCCATCCAACAAAACTCCAAATGAAAAGAATCTAATTGGGCGACAGATTTGCTAATGTCTGACGGATATCCCATGTACATCCCACCAGGTAGCAATGTTATTTCATATCCTCCATCAAATTGAAGCAAGTTGTTATTTGCTGATCCTGTCCAGTTGACTGTTGTGGTTGTACCAGTTCCGACTTTAGTTGATAAAGTATCCTACAAACAGAAATAGTGTAATTTTAATTTACATTATTTTGAAGAAGATATACCACTAGATGGTCATTTTTCCTAATTCCTATAAATATGTTTTGATGCAGAAAAAAGGGCATGCATCATAAGCTTTGAACACTTTGTTTTGTAGCTCTTGTAAACCACAAATTTGGACTAAGATAAAGCAAGAACAAAAGCACGCTGATGCAACAAAAAACTCTAACGCAATAGTTGATTAGGTCCATTGTGCCAAAATATTATATGCAAGTTTATATTCAAGAAGAGAAAGTATGTTCAAGTTGCAATAAAAAACTCTGAATACCTGAATTAGTTGGCCACTGCTGTCCATTTTGAGAACAACAGCTGTATCAGCCTCAGCGAGCGTTGCTCCATAGACCCCACTCCTCTTAGTCACAGAATGCCCCTCCCATCTTCCAAGTAGTGCATTTATCCTATCCCTGCTGGCATTCTAGTGGGAAAGGAATTAGAAGTTGGGGTTAACTCAGAAGGATACTGTCATATGACAATTCGACATGAAGGTTTCAGTATTCCAGTCACTGAACTCACCTCTGTACCAACTGGAGAATGTATAAGTGGCTGTGGCACTGCAGATCCCTGCCTCTCATGAAAAATGAGAAGTGTGTCAAGCACTCCCTTTGGGTCCATTATGTGGAAAGCCCTCACTCGACCATTGCCTTCAAGGGAGTAAAGACAATTTTCACATACAATAGATGGCTTACGAGAAGGTATCTTCAAGTTTCTGGTGAAGACAAAATAACTATGTTACACCTCATACAAGAGCTTCACATGACAACAAGCACATTTGTGGCTAGTATTCTTTACTTGGGGGATTCTTCGCCGGTATCATCTTCTCCAAGCACACCAACCCGAAGGACAGTCTCCAGCATTCCAGCAGTCTGGTACCTCAGAGCAAATGCCTTCTCTTCAGGAAAGAATCCTATCTGTACACTAAACAATACCACTCATTAACTAGTTCAGAAAGAGTGAAAGACTACAAATATAATTTCAGTGCACCTGCTGATATTTGTCCACAGTGAACATATTCGTCTCTTTGATTTTGTACTCCACCCATTCAGGTTCAGAATCATCTTCGTCCACAATTGATATTGCAGAGGATGCTTGCTTAATATACAGCCTAAAATCTCAATATGTAAATATATTGATTAGCTCAGGGTAGAAGCAAAAAGGCAAAGCCTTGTGACTTTTTTTTTGTCACAGGGCTAACATGAACTGACTAGAAATACACACAAAGAAGCTTAAAACCTGACTAAATATGTGAGTACATTTTCCTAATCTAAAAGTAGTATGACAGCTGAAAACATATACACTGGGAGGAAGCATTACGATTGAAGGAGGCTGATAAGGTTGCCCTCCCCGTACGTGCTCACGGACAGCCGCGTGCTAATCCCCTGCAGAACCCGCCCGTGTGCGTCGAATTGCTGCACAGATTCACAGAACACAATCACGGGCGCGCACAAAACTCAGCCAAATCACGAATCGGGAAACTGCAGAAAGGCTCGAAGATCAGATGCGAAGAAGAGAGGCGGGGCCGGGGCGTACGTAGAACGAGCCGTCCCACTTTCCGATGTTAAGGTCGAAGAAGCGATGCAGGTTGTCGATGCTCATGGCCTCGTCCTCGTCCACCTCCGGCGGCCCCGCGACTGCCGCGCGGGCGGTGAGCAGCCGACCGCGCCAGAACGGAGCAAAGCGCGCGGCGGGGAGAAGGCATGCGCGGCGGCGCCTCTGAGGCTGCGGGAAGGCGGGGGCGGCGAAGCGGAGGCCCACGAGAGCTTCCGCCATGCCGAGTTGAGTGGGTGAGGGGAATCAGAGAAGCGGGAGAACCGGAGGTGGCTAACTGGCTATGAAGATATCTTTTTGCTCCCGTATTTCTGTGTTTACTCCATTTCTTCAGCAAAACGTATTTTGCATAGCTTCAACTGCCAAATGTAAGCTGACTAGTTGAATCTTTCGAGAGAAAAAAAAGCTGACTAGTTGTGAACTTGTGGTGAGCCTTCAAATCTCACACTCAAACTGGTGCTCATTTTTTGCAAGCACTTTTTTCTCCCTTTAGATCCTGTATCGAAAGCTAATTTTGAAATTTTGTTCATGTGGTTATGTCGCAGTATTATCCTTATATATGTTCTGGAAGATTTTTGTTGTTATTATTAAACGAAAGTTCCCTAAGGAAAAGTTTTTCAATGTGCAATCATTGTTGTCATAGATTTTTCTATGCTTGTGGTTAGCGTTTGTTGATTTATCTATTAGTGTCCTTTCCCAATTTTATTTGTTTTTTTAAGTGGGTGGTCTTTGGTTGTTTTGTTGTCACTATTGTCCATCAAACCGTTCATATAATGCAGATTTCAAATTCAACGACAAAAAGAACATGACAACAAATATGAAAATACTCTATTCGCGGGATCCGAGGAGGCGCGGCGTCGGGGCAGGGGAGGGCCTGCGTGGGTGGCGGCTGGGGCACGAGAGGGAGGCGCGGGTGAGAGAGGGTGGGGGATAGAGTTTGGATGTGCTGATCCAATGATTATAGATGGTTGCACGAATATCAAATATTGGAAGGTGGAGTATATAGGATTCCCCGCTGCAACGGTCGGGACGGCCCATGTGCCTCTCTATTCTGTCGTCTCCTGCATCACCGATGCGCGGACCGCGGCAGCGGGAGGCTTCGGCGACCGGCGGTGGCAGAGGCGCAGAGCCATCCCGGACAGGCAATGTCTAGCGCTCTCTTGGAATCTCCACCTGTATTGCTAAAGCTGAATTATAAAACTAAAAAAGAGCAAATGATTCCACCATCCTAGTAAAGAAATAGCTTACGTACTTAGTGAGTCTTGAAGCAAGTGTATCAGCTTCGAATTCCTGAAATTTGAAAAAAAAACAATCATATAACCAACAATGAAAACTGCAGTTGAAGACTAATTTTAAAAAAGCGCTAAAATTTAAATACCTAAAAGGGATATGCATGGTCTTTGTTGCAAGGGAAGATATTACATCACCAAGTGCAAAGAGTGATTTATTAATGTTCTGCGCTTCTTGCAACCTTTCTCCTTGCACATCTGTCTTTGCTACCCGCTCACTTCCGGCGACATCAATTAGCCATAATTTGCTCTTTGTGCATTCTCCATGGATCAATTTTTCTCCTTTGACCATTATAGCATATGCTGAAATGCAAAATCAGTTAAGAATTTAGGGTAGAATCTGTAATCTACAATCTACAAAATAACAGAAGTGGGTGAAATTTTTTAGTCGTGAACCAGTGTGATCGACTGCTATGTTCATTAGCATTTGTCGAACCAACAACTCTTTGTCGAACCAACAACTCTTGCTTTGCTTCCTGTTTTCAGGACCTCCCAAGCCTCATTCATGTTAGTCACCCGTACTTCAACAAACCCAGGTACATGGTGAACCTCTTCTGCAACTTGTCTTACTTCTAGTCTACAAAATAAGGTTTCATGTCATACTAGGATATTTGTTTATACACTAATACGGTTCGTGTTCACGAGTATCATTGTACCATTTACCATTTCTTACTAGGATTTTAGATTGTCGATACAAAAAATATAAATCACGAGTATCATTTACCTTTTGGTTGTTGCGCCTGGTTGAGAGCCTGCCAGGAGCAAGTCATGGATCTGCTCATTGTACACCTCCAAAACACTTACAGTAACCTCGTACAAGAAAATGACCTCTCTTTCTTTTATTGTCCGGAAGAGTTCCTCTAATATTCTGTAGTTGACCCCCCCCGAGCACCTTCAATTCCTTCCATGGTAAATGTTTTACCAGTGCCTGTCTGTCCATAAGCAAAGATGCAAACATTGAATCCATCTAGCACCGAGGTTGCAAATGGTGCAGTTTTCTCAAACACCTTTTCTGCACATAGGTTGAATAAGATACATTGTTAGAAGTATGGGATACATTGATACAATGCATGCAAAGTGAATAATTGCCTTATAAAATGAGCTACCTTGGTCATCTTCAGACTTCAGGGCTGAAGACGGAATCAAATTTGAATACTTTTTTGGAAGATACGTGCCTTTAACAATGAGTTCTCCATATTTTGCTGACTCAAAATCAATGGCCGTCAAAGCTCCTTCAGCTATTTCTTCTGCATTCAGTGGCCGGCACCGGCAAAACACTCTTATATTACCTAAGCAATATGTAATTTGCTGTTAGTTTTGTCCTCACCATATCTTGCCGTGAAAATGTGTACGGATAAAAGAATAAACAACTAACTAACCCTTCAACTCTATAAGTTTGTTGTGCAAATTCCTGCGTTTCTTTGACTCCTCACTAAACTCACATTCCAGAGTTTCATATTTATGCACTGTTTGAAACAATATATTATGTTACAATCATTTCTAGTAGGTGGAAACAAATAAGAAAACTGAAGAATGTAGATAGGACTAACATACCATATTGCTGGATTGTTTTGGACTTTTCTGTAGCATCCAACAGACAATTTTTGTATTCTAGTGACTCTTGTCGTAAATTTTGGTGCTCCAACTTCAAGACCTGCAGATGATTGTAATAAATATCATACCATTTATGACATAAAGTTCCAGCCACAGCACTGGTGGTTGTCTATAGTATGCAAGCAGTGTGTTCTTTTAACAGACTACCTTGAATTTTTCATCCAATTCGTTGACAAATTGACACAGTCAACTCTTATCCTTCACTTGCCCTTCAACTGCAGAGGCTGCAGAATCCACAGAAAATTTAAGAAAGCGCTCCTGATAGGACAGAAATCCTAAACCACTCGCATGATCTTTGTGTGATTCAAACTTAGTGAACTGGAATTATGCCTATTTGCAGAATTATCAATGCAAATTCCGGATGTAGTCTGGCATGCCCCGCAACGCCCCCTCGCACGGGACGGCGCCGGGCGGTGACGGCGATCCCACGCCGCCGGCGTGGTGATCCGGAGCCCGTGCCGCCGCGGGGACCGACAAGCCCGTGGCCGAGCCCTCCAATGCCGCCGCAACGAAAACCAGCCTCAAGCACATTGAGATCCGCGGAGGGAGAAACTTTTTTTTTATCAGAACAGAGAAGATAACTTGGGGAGGGAGAAACCCCAAACTCCGACGAGTTCTAATTTGATTTGGCCCCACGCACGCTTACATATAAGTTGTACAAAAATATTAGGTAGATACGTATGTCCTCACGTCCATCTTCACACTTCCGTAGATGTACGCGTGACAGAGGGGGTGATGAAGTCGCGAGCGTCGGACACCCTCACCGTCTTCCTGGCGGCCACAACCGGCGAGGAGGCGGCGGGAGGTAGTCGCATGTGCTCACTGCTTCTTAATAAGACTATGGATCGCAGTTGGCATGTTTCTAGTGATCAAGACATGATTTAGTTTTCCACAAACATTTGCAGATTCTGGTTTTAAGAAAGAGCTCCTGGAAACAGCTTTGCTTCTGAATGAACTCCGCAGTAGCGTTGTCTGAATCTGTTAGAGCAGGTATGCCCAGTTGGTGTGCTTGTGCTGAGACTCATTTTGCAGATGTCTCTCAATCAGTTGCTGCAATCTTAATCTCAGAGACCAGGACAGTATCGACTATGTTACCTGAAACTCTGCTTTACTGTCCAGTCACGTTGATGCCCGACATGTAATCCCTGAAAAAGAAACCACCACAGCTTGCACAAGGACCAAGCTGCTGAAATCCCAAACTGAGTTATTCTGAACCTCCTGATCAGTGAAAGCAATTCACAACCCCCTACCGCAACTGTGCAGCAGGTTGGTTTCTCATGTTGTATCCTTGGATGAGGTGCTAGTATTTGCTGGATACTCGAATGAAATGTTTGTCCTATGAACTACTCGCCGAGTGCCAGGCAGGTCCACGAACATTGGATTGGGCTTCAGACTCCAGAGACCAGGTTCAGAAGAAGTTTCTCAAATGTTCAGAGTTGAGGATACGAGGCTATGTGAGAGCAGTAAAAAATTTTGATGTGTGTGATCAAAATCCAACTAGTTCTAGTTTGGATTAGAGGCGCTGGATTCCCTAAAGAATTCTCATATGCAAATAACATGCATTAGTCTTCAGGTTTGTTTTGAGTCAAATTACCTAGAGTGCAACTGACGAAAAAAAGATAACAAATGCATCGCATCACAGCAATAGATGTTTCTGATTTGCAGTCATACAGAATTCCAGACAAGAGATAATTTCCCACACAAATTTACAGATCCTGGTTGAAATGAAAAAAAGCCTCTTGGAACAACTTTGCTTCTTCATAAACTCTGTTCTTGTGTTGTCTTAAACTCTTAATCTGTAGAGCAGGCAGTTTTCAAGAATTGTTCAGAATCATCTTTCAGATGCCTGTCAGTCAGTTGCAGCAATATGAATCTCGGACGGCTTGCACACAAGGCCATCGCAGTGGCCATCGCAGACGGCTATGTGTCCAAAATCACATGTAATTCAGGAGAGAAAAAACTAGCCACACGGCTTGCACACAAGGCCATCGCAGTGGCCATGGCGCTAATGGCTTCCACTTCACTGGCCGGCGTCAGCGTCCACACCGGCTCCAATCCATGCGATGTCCATGCCCACGGCGGCGCGGCAGTAGCAACGGCAGCGCCGCCGTGCCGGGCTCACGGCGCGCCTGCCATGCCGCGGCGGCGATGCTTTCGAGCTGGGAGGCGCATGTGCCTGCTGCCCCTGGAGCCGCAGCTGCTGGTACGGGTGGGGAGGCTCTCGAGCCCTCTCCATGGCTTCCCTCGCCGCCTCGAAGCTGGCCGGCAGGCAGCGCTGGCGTCCCCTCGCCACGGCGGCACGGCCAGGGGTGGACGGTGTCTCGCGCGCCCACGGACCGGGGTGGACGGTATTTCATTTACCGTCCACCCCGGGTACCCGTAAGCCGTTCGATCTCCATCCAACGGCCGAGATTAAGCAAGGGAGGCCGAGTACAAGCGGGACGTTGACTGGACCGAGCGCTTAGACGCCCTCTCGTCGTCCCGCCGCGCGCCCGCGCTGCTTCGCCAGCGTCTCCATCCGCCGCCGGCGAGCTCCGGAGGGCCGAGCGAGGTTTGCATGTACGCGCACGCTCGATTACCAATTGAGTAGCTCTCAAGCAGCTTCGCTCCGGCCGCCGTCCGGCTTAACGTCGGCAGGTCTACGGACAGGAGCTCAAGGAAGCTGTAACTCGGGAAACCAAACCATGGCGGCGCGTGTCCGTGTCCCTGTCTCCTTGATGGGCACGAATTTAATCTTCGGGTGTTTCGTCGTCACGCATCTCTACTGCGATGCCGATGGCCACTTGCTCTGAAGTCTGAACAAAGCCATGGAACGGAGGCATCAAAGTCTCAACATATATACAGACATCTCTCACACCCTGACTCGAACTCAACTGTGCTTGTTTGCTGTCTGCACTGCTCCCAACGCACGTCATTCAGCGTTTTCTGGTTCCGTCAGGCCCTGATTGTGCTCCTGCAAATTCTTCTCTTCTATGAATTAGATGGGCACTGGCTCTTCTACATTCTACTGGCGCCTGTCGCTACAAAAGTTCAGTGTCAAACTTGTTCAGTTCTATCCAGTCCACAAGGTGACAATCACATTCTTTGCTCTATAGTGAACATGTCTTTCAATCTCTACTGACTAAAGGTTCCAGGCTTATTTCTAGTCGGTAGTCGTCGCACACATGTTCACCGCTTAATAAGACCATGGATCGCAGTTGGCATGTTTCTAGCGATCAATACATTTACTTCAAAAAAAAAATCTATAGTGATCAATACAGGATTTAGTTTTCCACAAACATTTGCAAATTCTTGTTTTAGAAAAGAGCTCTTGCAAACAACTTTGCTTCTTCGTAAACTCTGCAGTTGCGTTGTCTGAATCAGTTAGAGCAGGCAGTTTTCAAGAATTGTTTAGTTAGTGTGCTTGTACGGGGACTCATTTTTCACGAATCCCAGGCCAACATCAACTATGTTATCTGAAACTCCGCTTTACTGTCACGTTGATGCCCAACTTCTAATCTACCAGTACCAGTCCACCACAGATTGCACAAGAACTTCGCAATTGGCAATGGGCTCATGGGTTCCCCTTCGCTGGCCGCCGGCGACACACCAGCTTCAATCCATGCGGCTCACCCGAGGCCGCCACAGGCCCACAGCTTGCACGAGGATGCCGGCCCGCCACGCCGACGATGCTGTTCGCCGCACCGCCTCCTACCTCGCTCGCCGCTGCGCGCACCCCGGCAGCGTCGCACCACCTCGGCCAAGACTGAAGACCTATACCGCGGCGACGCTGCTTCCGAGCTGCGACGTGCCTGTCGCTGGCGCCGCTACTGGCAGGTGTGGGGGGAGGCTCTCGGCTCCCCGCCATGGCTTTCCTTGCCGCCTCGGCGTCTCGCAGCTTGCCAGGGGGGCGGAGCTGGCCTCGCCTCGCCGCAACCAAAGCTGGACGGTGTTTCCTCCCCCGACCGGGGTGGACGGTATTTCATTTACCGTCCACCCTGGGTGGCTGGGAGCCGTTGGATTGTCAACCGATGGTCGAGATTGAGCAAGGGAGACCCAGCACAAACGGGACGTTGACTGGACCGAGCGCTCAGACGCCATCTGCTCCGTCGTCCTGCCCCGCCGCTTCGCCGGCCTCTCCGCCGTCTCCTGCGAGCTCCGATCCCGCACTAGATTATGTTCATTGCTAGCTGCTGTCATCCTGCCGCTCTGCTTCGCCGTCGTCCGGCGACGGCGAGCTCCGGAGTCCGACAACGCCACAAAATAAAGCACGGGCAGATGCCGAGGCAGAAATTCAGAGCTCAAGTGCAAAATAGGTCTTCTGAGATTCCTCAATGATTCAGTGCTCAAGCATGCCAAGAGTGCTTCTTCAGTTCCAGCACTACCAATCAGCGTTGATTTTGCTACTCCGGATGAAACTCCAGCAACGAAAAGAAAACAAAAATAAATGTGAATTACTCCAGCTTCCAGGCTAAGCATGGAGGATTGAGGTATGAAGGCAAGCGCATCATGTCAGATATGAATCCTGTGCCAAACATGCTGCGGGCCGAGCCGCCATTGCCGGGCTCCCAGTGTGAAGTCAAGCTCGCCGCCGCTGGAAGAGCCGATCCAGCAGCGAGGATGGCGACGGCGGCGGCGGGCACCGCTGGAACGGGACGAGCCAATCCGATCCGAACTAGGGGGCACTCGGAGAAGCCCTGATCGGTCACCGCGGCGCGCTTGACTTCCAAGCTGGGAGGTGCCTCGCTGCTGGCCGGCAGGCGGCGCCGGCCGCCCCTCGCCACGGCGGCACGGGCAGGGGTGGACGGTGTCTCGCTCGCCTACCCACCGGGGGTGGACGGTATTTCATTTACCGTCCACCCCGGGTACTCGTAACCTGTTCGATCTTTGACCAACGGCTGAGATTAAGACCCACGGGACGTTGACTGGACTGAGCGCATAGACACCCTCCCTCTCGTCGTCCTTCCTCTCTGCCCGCCACCATTGATGCCGCTGTCCACCGCCGGCGAGCTCCGAAGGGCCGACCGTGGTTTGCATGTCGCGCACAAGGATCCCAGCCATGCGCCGGCGCCACACTGACAACACCGTTGGCCGCACCGCCTCCTACCTACCTCGCTCGCCGCGGCGCGCACCCCGGCAGCGTCACACCACCTCGATCAAGACTGAAGACCATCCTCCCATGCACCACAACGGACACCCACTTTTCACTCCGTTCATCTGACCTCACGGCAACCTACCTCTCCACGGCGGGTCCGGCTGGCCGACGGCGGCGTGGATGCGGCAGTAGCAACGATCACGCACGCCCGGCCCGTGGCGAGCCTGGCCTATACCGCGGCGACGCTGCTTTCAAGCTGCGAGGTGCCTTGTCACCGGCGCCGCTACTGGCAGGGGTGGGGAGGCTCTCTCGGCTCCTCGCCATGGCCCATGGCTTTCCTCGCCGCTGGCGGGCGGCACTGGTCTCTTCTCGCCGCGACCCAGGCTGGACGGTGTTTCATCCACCGACCAGGTGGACGCTTTTTCATTTACCGTCCACCCTGTGTGGTTTTGAACCGTTCGATTCTCAACCGATGGCCGAGATTAAGAAGGTAGACCCAGTACAAACGGGACGTTGACTGCACTGCACCGAGCGCCCAGACGCCCTCTCGTCGTCCTGGCCCGCTGCTCCGCCGGCCTCTACGCCACCTCCGGCGAGCTCCGATCCCGCCCTAGATTGAGTTCAGTGCTAGCTGCCGCCCTTGTCGCCGCTGTCCGGCGACGGCGAGCTCCCGAGGGCCGAGCGAGGTTTGCACGGCGCGCGTGATCGTTGCTACTGCCCGATTACTAATTAAATAGCTCTCGACTCTCAAGCGGATTCACCGCCGCCGCCCGGCTTAACGTCGGCGGGTTTATGGACAGCATCTCAAGGGAACTGAACTTGGGAATCCAAACCATGGCGTCGCGTGTCCGTATGATGCATCTCTACTACGGTGCCGATGGCCACTTGCTCTGAACAAGTCATGGAACGGAAGCATCTATCAGAGTCTGAACATATACAGGCATTGATTGTGCTTGATTGCTGTCTGCACAGCTCCCATTTCCCAATGCACGTTATTCAACGTTTTTTTTTTTTGGTTCCGTCAGATCTTGATTGTGCTCCTGCAAATTCTTCTCTTCTATGAATTTGATGTGCTCATGTGCACCGACTCTTCTTCGCTCTACTTGTGCCTGTCGCTGCAAAGTCCAGTGTCAAACTAGTACTTCAGTAGTATTGACTAGTCCAAATGGTGACCATCGCAATCTTTGTCCTACAGTGAGCATGTCTTTTTATCTCTGTAGACTAGAGGTTCCAGGCTTACATATGGCTGCTTCCATCACATCTGCATGTCTTGGTCATGATAACAGCTAGTGTGGCGGTGACAATCGCCAGCATATGTGGCAAAAGCTTGAAATACATGCAACTAGCAACTGCGGAGGCAGCGGCACCAATGCTCACTTCTTAATGAAGTAGATGGGTGTTTTTTTTCTTCCTAGTAATAACTTGGACACTTGAATCAGATGCTAATCCGGTTACAGTTACGTGTCGTAATTCATGAGCACCCACCCTGTTGCTGTACCACAAAAGCACGGGCAGATGCAGAGGCAGGAATTCAGAGCTCAAGTGCAAAAGAGTTATTCAGAATTTTCTCAATGATTCAGTCCTCAAGCATGCGAAGAGTAACCGTCAGAGTTCTGAACATATACAGGCATAACTCACTCTGACTTGAACAGTTACTCCGACAGTTATTCAGAATGTGCATGTTGTTCAACGTTGCTTGGTTCTAATGGATCCTGATGACGCTCCTGGAATAATTATTTCTTCTACGGATTCCATGTACTCTGACTCTTCTTCAGTATACTTGTTCCTGTTGCTGCAAAGTTCAGTGTCAAAATAGTTCAGTTTTGCCGCTACGGAAGCCAAGTTCTGCATGAAGGTTAAGCTTATTCTGTTTAAGGCAAAGCAAAGCAATATTACAGCTATGGAAGTGTGGCTAGCTCCTCAGTGTTGTAATTTGTTTAGATGGAGTCACTCTTGTTTCTTCGCTCTTCTTCTTTTTCTACTCTTTTAGCTTTCTCTGTTTCCTTTTGTACTCGTCTGTTGAATTTCTTTTTTCTAATAATATATAGACATGAGTTAATTTCCTTTTCACTCTGATTTGCAGTGCTCCATTCCAGACATGAGTTAATTTCCCACAATCATTTGCCGATTCTGTTTTTTTTTTAAAGAGCTCATAGAAATAACTTTGCTTTGCTTGTTGGTGAACTCCTCAGCGTTGTCTGAATCTGTAGGAGCAAGCATTTTTCAGGAATTGTTCAGCAAGTCAGTTGGTGTGCTCATTTTTCAGATGTCTCTCACTCAGTTGCAGCAATCTAAATCTCTGAGATCCGGCCAGCAGCAACTATGGGGCCGTTTAGTTCCCAAAAATTTTCACCTCCCCTTTAAACAAATGTATGAAGCACTAAATGTAATTAAATAACAAAACTAATTACATAGTTTGGATGTACACGATGAGACGAATCTTTTAAGCCTAATTATTGCATGATTAGCCATAAGTGCTACAGTACCCCCATGTTCTAATGATTCGGTCAAAGGCCTCAAAAGATTCGTCTCGCGGTTCCCAAGTGAGTTCTGAAATTAGTTTTTTAATTAGTGTCCGAAAAACCCTCCCGACATCTGGTCAAACAGTCGATTTGACATCCAAAAATTTTCACACAGGGAACTAAACGGCCCCTATGTTATCCTAAACTCTGCTTTTCTATCACGTTGACGCCCAACTTTTAATTCCTGAAACTGCTATCGCCATGGCCCAATGGCATCCCTTGCATGCACTGGTCGCTGGCCGGCATGCACACGAGCCCGAGTCCATGCGGCTCACCTCTGAATCTCGGCCGTGCGCTGCCGCCATGCCGACGCCGTACGTTGCACCGCCACGTACCTCGATCTACGCGCGGCAGTAGAACCGGCGGCAACGCCTGCCACCGCGCCGCATGCGCTGCTCAGAGTAGCCACGGTCGATCACCCCGCGCGCCCCACTCGCGGCGAGCTTGGCTCTTCCCACGCGGCGACGCTCCTTACGAGCTGCGAGGTGCCTGTCACCTGCGCCGCTACTGGCTGGGGTGGAGAGACTCTCTCGGCTCCCCGCCATGGCTTCCCTCGGCGCCTCGCAGGTGGCTGGCGGACGGAGCTGGCCTCGCCTCGCCGCGACGGCGCGACCAAGGGTGGACAGTGTTTCATCCACCAACCCGGGGGGACGGCATTTCATTTACCTCCCAGTCTCCCACCCTGACTTACTGTGAGCCATTCGATTCTCAACCGATGGCCGAGACTGAGCAAAGGAGACCCCATTATAAACGGGACGTTGATCGACTGGACCGAGGCACCGAGCGCTCGGACGCCATCTCGTCGTCCTGCCCCGCTGCTTCGCCGGCCTCTCCACCGCATCCGGCGAGCTCCGATCCCGGCATCCCGCCCTAGATTAAGTTCAGTGCTAGCTGTCGTCATCCTGCCGCTCTGCTTCGCCACCGTCCGGCGACAGCGGGCTCCGGTGTCCGACGACCCACAAAATAAAGCACGGGCAGTGTAACAATCCAAAAATTTGGATTCAAATTAAGAAATTTCCTTACACGTGGACCCCACCTGTCATACACCCACCTCCCATCTTCCTGTGCTGCACGTCGCAGTAATGGCGCCGACGCCTCCGTCACTGTGTCGTTGCCGTCGTGGAGGCCGATCCCGGTTTTCCGGCCGTCGAGCGACTCCAAGTCGACCGCGCTCATCTCCTGAGCTCGCCACCTGCCCCGCTCCCTCCTGCGTCTCGCTCTCCTCACCTTCTCCTTCCTCAGTTTCGCCATGGGTGACGCATGAAGCTCCTCGCGCTCGCCAGCCCGAATCGCGAGTTTCCCTCCATGAATCCCAAATCCACTTGAACCGAAGCTCGTCTATCTTCCTAGCCTCCTCCTCGACCTCTCCTTCGCGAGCCCCCTCGACCAGAGCACCGGGAATCCTTGGTTTCGCGGCCGTCGGTCACCAGTGAGCCCGAGATCCACCTCAACGCCGACCACCCACCTCCGGCCGTGGTTTTCTTCGTCCAGTAGCTCAAATCGAACCTAGGTGAGGTGCTCTTGCTCGTGCGCCTCTTTTTCCTTCGTTTCTTGCTTCACCGACGCCGGAACGCGGCCATGCCGCCGCCGGCCGACCCGCCTACCGCCGCCGCACGGCGCGGGCTGCGCTCAGGCCGCCTCACGCCCAGCATGCGCGCGCACCGAGGCCGCCCAACCCCGCTAACGCTCTCACCGCGCCGCTCCGCCGCCGCCTGGCCTCGCCGCCGCCGGCCCGAGCCGCGCCGCCGTCTCCTCTGCCTCGCGCCGCCGCTAGGGCACTGGAGCCGCTGGCCACCCCGCCGCCCTGGGTCGCGCGCGCGGGCCCCACCCCGCGTTGCTGCTGCGCCGCCGCGCGGGCCGCCGCCGGTCGCCGCCGCCGCAGGCCGCTTGGCCCTGCGCCTGGGCGTCGCCACGCGCTGCGGTTCGCGTGGCTGAGTGGGGAAGAAACCCCTCCCACTGACCAGTGGGACCCGCTGGTCAGTGGGGTAAGGGGGGGATTTTATTTATCTTGTGTTTATTTCGACTGTAAATTGTAAATTCCATATAAATTCAAGGAAAAATGCGAAAAGTATGAAATAAATTTTGTTGGATTTGTTAGAGTAAGATCTATAGAGGAAAAATATCCACAGTGGCAAAATGACCTTTTTACCCCTGCAATAATTTAGATTGTGTTTAGTCTTGCTTAATTAATTTCTATAGATCTGTTAATCTAAAAATTATGAAAATTTTGCAGTAGCTTACTTTAAGCATGGGTGATCCACCATAAAATTTTCATACTCATAGGACCTAATTTAGTATATGAATATAATATGCAACCAAACTTAAATATGTGTATAGGTATAATAGTATTTATTTCACATGCAAATTTTTATACAAATTATAAGAGGCAAATAATATTGTCTTTGCTAGTCATATTTTATTTTATAGTGAATCATGTTCTAATTGATAATTTGGCCTTTAATTATTTCTAGCACTAGGGTTAAAGTTAGTTATCACCATACTTGCATCCTTTTGAGTAAAATTGTTAAATTGTTTAATGCTTATCATCTAATGGCAGAGTCATGTTGGCATTTACTCGTTGTATCATATGCATGACAGTTACTCATTGTTTCATATGCATACATATAGAATCCGCGACCGAGGAAGTCGTATACGAGGTGATCGCGGAGCCGCAGGAGCAGACGGAGCCAGTTCCGCAGGAGTTTCGTGACGACCCGGCCCAAGGCCCAGTGGACACTAACTCTGAGCAGCAGCCCGCAGGCAAGCCCCGGTGCACATCCTTTTAATTCAAACTATGACACCTATATTATGTTTCTATTACTTGTGCATTAGGTTCAGGAATTATTTGAAACCCTAGTTGCATGATCCCTAGGTCTCCTCGAGTTATACTAATATGTAGAGGACGATAGAAATGCTATGCTTAATACAACTCGGTAGAAGACGAGTGATTTCGGGTCACTCGCGAGGTATAGGATATCTCGTTATTTTGAGTATATGGAATATTGGAATAGGTTGGATAAGGAAAAGAAAATGGAGACCGGGCGGGAAAAGGCTAGCCCGCCTGTGTCGGTTAAGGACCGTTCGTTGCCTGGCCCTGTGATCGAGTTTGAATTGTACTAACTGCATGCCGGGAGTAGGAGGTAGTCGAAACCGGTAAGCCGAGTACTGCCTTGCTTCGAAAGTACAGGAACCCGCACCCAACTCCTGGGGCGAGTCGAGTAGTCGCGGAGAATTGGGATGCAGATGTTTACTTTTGGTGGTCTCACGTTGAGCTCGGCTGACCATATGTCGTTGGGCTGGTTCCTGTAGTTCGAGGCGGGGAGGGGAATGGTTGGCATGTATAGTCCGACGGGGCAAATACGTGCCGTGTTGGTTAGGTCCACCTTGCAAGGTTAAATCGGATCGATCCGCCGTACGTCGCATCTCGGATATGAGCACCTTGATCACGGCACCACATCGTAGTGATGCTATATGGATTTTAAGTGATGATTAGTAGAGTCTACCAGAAATTATTACTCCATGTTGTTATGATTGCTTAGCAGGTGCAAATAATAGTTAATGATTTATGAATATATAATTTGGAGCTAAAAGAGGGAAAATAAGGACTCATTTCTAGAACTTTTTCTGCAAAAGTAACCAACAGCCAAAAGCCTTGCATGTCTAGTTACGTGGGCTAAGTTATATCCACTGGTCGGGTAAGCCTTGCGGAGTATTAGTATACTCAGGGTTGTGGCTCAAACTATTTCAGGTCCGGATGAGATCAACTTCTGTCCTTGTTGTGCTAAGTTTATCCAGTTTGGAGCGGATGGTTGGGAGGTGGCCGGACCAGATGTTTAGCCTTGCTAGTTACCAAATCACACACCCGTGGGCTGAGTGTGTGATTCGATACTGCGTATCATGTATTATAGACGTCAAGTTTACTATATCGGACTTTGTTTTAAAGTAATGTTGCTCCTGTATTTTAATTATGTAATTAAACCAGGTTGTAGAACTTAATGTACGCTACTCGGTATTGTAATCGTATTTTTATGTACTCGTCATGTTTGTACTGCCTGCGCTCACCTTCGCGTGGGACTACTGGTGTTTGTTTCGATCGGAATGTCGGTTTTCGAAAGGACTGTCAAGTTAAACCGTTAAGCCAAATGCGCCTGATGTGTTCAAATGATGGCCATTTAGCTTAATTTGAGTTTTAATTTGGCGGTTCTGTCACAGCTGGTATCAGAGCCGAAATACACCAGGGGTAGTATGGATGTGACTATTTTCTAGATTTTCAAGATTAAAAATGAATTTCTAGGGTATAAAGAAAAATAGTTTCAGTCGCGCTTTACGATTAAATCCGTATTAAGCCCTACATAGTATTTGGTTATTTATAAATTGGTGGCAATATTTATATTCACTGACTTCCAGCACATTTCTTTCGGTTAAACCTTAATTTCTTGCACAACCCTTACTTAATATTGTAACGACGCACCTACGCTGAGGTAAGCAAGGTGAGCAATTCTTGGTAGTCTTTAGAATAGCCCACGTGTTTCATACGTGCGCGGGTCCCGTATGATGAGCATACGAGGAGGTGATAAGGCTCCATTCAAATGAGCCTGTCGCTATCTGCCGCCTGATATGGAGCGCGGACTTCCCACCGTGTGATTGTGAGCACGGCCATCTCGTAAGGCAATGTTACGAGATGTAAATCTGTCATGCGATTGGTTATGACCGTGTACCTTGGGACACGTGTACCCTTGGGTGTCCCGTAAGGTGATTTGTACGGGAAGTGAATACGTTGCCTCGGTAACGTATGCAGCGCTGTCCATGCAGCGTTAAACGCATGGGCGCCATCTCTATAGTAGATGGTGATGTATGTGTGAATATGTGGGCAACTGCATATGCGTTACCTATGTGGCGTAGGACACATGGGGGCCGTTCGTGTGTGCTGGCACGAAGGGTCCAGTCGTGGATATATGCATATATCTGTATATCATGTGATTTCTGCAGGTACACTAACAAACGAACGCGTAAGTTAAGGCGTGTAGAAATCGATTATATAATTGAGAGCGTATGTGCCACCAAAAGACCACGTATATTGCCCTATTATTGTCGGCAAATTTTGTTGGAAGGGTGACGTAGGACGATCATGCATAATACCATTCATTGCATGGTAAGAGTGGGTTAGCGAGTGAATTGTGTTGTGATTTTTTGTTGGAAGTTTGAAATTAAAAGAGTATTGTTTTTCTAGAGTGCTGTAAGTGTTTACCATTTTATTAGTTGTGAGTTCGTATTTTCTTTTGGGAATGTTCCTTACCGCTGTCGGCGTTTTTCGCAGATGGCGGCCTTGTCGGACTTCCACTTTGACGAGGACGGGTGGGTGCGTTCCACTTGTCTTCACCGTGAGGGTCTTCCCGTGTTGCTGTGGGAGGTGCTCCAGGAGTTTGGCCACACTGAGCCTCCCCAGTACTACGGTCGCGTGTCCTTCGAGGGGGGCATCTCTGGTTGGGAGGCTCGCCTGCGAGTTCCAGCACGCCTCGGTCTCTTTCAGTCAGACCCTTGGGAGGTGCACACTGAGGGTGCTGAGATTTTGAGCGTCTGGGATCGTGCAGCTGCGATGGCTATTACCCAGTTTTGTGAGCAGGAGCCCATTTTTGCGAGTTACTCTGCTTCGACGGTTGGTTTTCCTGTCAGAGTGACTTCGGAGTACTCGAGGCAGCGGTTTTCTCTTCTGTTGGACCCTACTCTTCCAGGCCACGTCCCAGCTTTGGCTAGGATCGCCCACTACGCTGCCGGTATGTTGGGTGTGTGTGATCAGTTTAGGAGTGAGAACACACTCTACCGGCAGGGACTTCGGACAGCTCACGCCACAGCACAGGAGCAGACTCAGCAGATCTTAGGACAGAGCCAGCAGCTCGCAGAGCAGAGTCAGCAGGTAGTGGGGTTGGCACAGCAGTTCTGGGAGCAGGAGCAGAGGATAGTTGAGCAGGCTCAGCAGATTTTGGAGCAGTCACAGCAGCTAGAGGAGCAATCACAGCAGCTAGCGGAGCAGACAGAGCAGCTAGCGGAGCAGGCTCAGCAGATTGAGGAGTTGACTGAGCAGGTGGACGACCAGGAGGCTCTAGCTGACCACTTACAGGACGCGCTTCAGGTTGCACTAGGGAACGTGCACCAGTTGCAGCTTCAGCAGCAGCAGGCCGCAGCCCCACCTGAGCCACCACCTCAGGTGTCAGGTGTTGAGTCAGGAGTTGGGCCTCAGGAGATGTCCGATGCAGCGAGTTCCGTCGGTCAGAACGACGTTCCACCTCAGGCAGGGTCCACAGCCATCTTAGTGAACGAGCAGAACGTGGGACGCCTGCAGGAGGAGCTACGCGCGCGTGGGATCGAGGTTGAGCGTGTCTTCGAGTACCAGCCGCCGCGTTGAGTAGTTGGACTTTGGATGTAGTTAGGGTTAACATAGTGTTGTAGTTTGGTAAATGTATGAGAGACAACTAGATTTGGTAGTATGACTAGAATAACTCTGATGTAAGATAAGGACTGTGGTTTGTATATGTTTGGACTGAGTTTGTAGGTGTGTAATCCCCTTTGTAAAATATCATCTTAGTGTTCGACTTATGGTAATTCCGAGGTTTAGTACGTAAAAATTCGTGAAGTATGATCTATGCGGTAAAAGTTTTCGTAGCATCGAAGTTTAGTACGTAACAATTCGTGAAGACAGTCCATGCGGCAAACGCGCGTTATACAAAAGTTGTAGAGTATTTCGATAACCACTCACTAGCAAAAGTTATGAATTTTTGGACGTATAGTTTGGGAGGTACTGTCAAATCTATACCGCGAAGATTGGTGATATTGAGATTTAGTTGGGGCCTATGTTGTCTTCACTAGTTGATGCAAAAACGGTTGTACCTCCCTCATACATGATCCAGTCATTCTTGTTGCAATTATGGGGCATAAAAGTGGTGATACAATTATTGAGTTATTTAATCAGTGTTCTAAATTCAGCATTTTTCATGAATTGAATATTAGTTGCTATCATGATTATTTAATTTAATCAGATATTGGGACTAATCAATTCATGATTAATTGCAGAATGCCGAACACCGATAATGACTCCTCTGCGCCCAATAGCGCTAATGCGCTGCCACCGCCTCCCAATTTGGTTGAGGCAATCGCGGCCATGTTGACTGGGCGCGATGAACAGACGGAACTACTCCGTCAGCTCGTTCATCAGGGTGCTGCACCGCGGCATGGAAATCATAATCATCACCAGCCGCCTGTCCCTGGGTATCAGGAGTTCTTGGGTACTCAGCCACCGCTTTTCCATAAGGCGGATGAGCCACTGGAAGCTGACAGTTGGCTCCGGACCATTGAGTCCAAGTTCACTCTATACCAGTATAATGACAATGACAAGGCATCATTTGCAGCTCAACAACTCAGAGGTCCTGCACGTACGTGGTGGGATAATCACGTAGCTATGTTCCCTGCTGGCACTCGGTTTTCTTGGGATGAGTTCAAGGAAGCTTTCAGGGCACATCATATCCCTGCAGGGGTGATACGCAGGAAGCTCAATGAGTTCTTAGCGCTGAAACAAGGCAATAATAATGTGACACAATATGCTCAAGCTTTTAACACCTTGTCTCAATATGCTGGGTATCATGTGGAAACAGATGAAAAGAAACAAGCGTGCTTCAGGCAGGGGCTTAGCAGCAAGCTCCAGGAACGCTTGATTATGTTCAAATTCAACACCTTTAGTGAGCTGGTCAATGGGGCTATCACTCAAGAGGACGCCCGTATAGCTCACCAGGCAGAGAAAAAGAGGAAGGCACCAATGGGTGGGTCTTCCAGTCAGGCTAATCAGAGGTTTCGTCTGATTCAGGCCGGACCCCCTCGTGCACCTTATCAGCATCGGCCGGTGTACCGACCAGTACAGTATCAGGCCACATATCGGCCTCCACAACAGCAGTCGGGTTATCGGCCAACACAGTATCAGTCGGGATATAGACCACCTCAGTACCCACAGCCTCTGGGGGTAACCAGATCTCCGGTGCCTCAGCAGAATGTGCAGAAGACGGGGTTGCAGCCACAGGGTGTACGCCCTAATCTTCCTCCCTGTTTCAACTGTGGTCAAGTTGGTCATTTTGCACGTGAATGCCCTATGCCACCTAAACAAGTTCAGGGTTCTAATCAGCACAATCAGAAGCCGAAAGTGGCTCATTTCAAGCCTGGACGCGTGCATTATACCACACTAGAAGATGTACCTGAGGGAGTTCAAGTAATGGCGGGTATGTTTTCAGTTCATAATCAACCTGTTACCGTATTATTTGATTCGGGTGCATCTCACACGTTTATTAGCAAGGAGTGTGTCATTAGACTGGGACTGAAAATAGAGAGCATGTCCAAGCCGTACCATATTCACTCACCTGGGGGAAAATTAATCACCAATCAATTTGTTAAGCAAGTGCCCCTACAGTTACAAGGGAAAGTTTTTCCTACGGCCCTTATAATTCTACCAACTCAGAGTGTAGATATTATATTGGGCATGAACTGGATGGATGGTCGAGGAGTTCTTCTAGACACTACCTCATGATCTGTGCATATTAACTCTTCCATTCATGGTTTTATGACTTTGAATCTGGTGGACCATATACCTTCGGCATCCACAGTGAATCAGGTTGAGGCCAAAAGTCTGGCTAAAATACCAGTGGTGTGTGAATATCCGGATGTTTTTCCGGATGACTTACCAGGCATGCCACCTGACCGTAAGATAGAGTTTGCCATTGAATTGCAACCGGGAACGGCACCAATTTCCAGAAGACCTTATCGTATGCCACCCAATGAGTTAGCAGAATTAAAGAAGCAATTGCAGGAGTTACTTGATAAGGGTTATATCCGTCCTAGCACTTCACCTTGGGGCTGTCCAGCGCTCTTTGTTAAAAAGAAAGATCAAAGCCTCAGGTTGTGCGTGGACTATCGGCCTTTGAATGCTGTCACTATCAAAAACAAATATCCACTTCCCCGAATTGATATTCTGTTTGATCAGTTAGTCGGGGCCAAGGTATTCTCCAAAATTGATCTTCGATCGGGCTATCATCAAATAAAAATTAGGCTCGAAGATATTTCAAAGACGGCTTTCTCCACACGATATGGGCTTTATGAATATCTCGTTATGTCATTTGGGTTAACAAATGCCCCGGCTCATTTCATGTATCTCATGAACTCGGTGTTTATGCCCGAGTTAGATAAGTTTGTCGTGGTTTTCATTGACGACATTCTTATATATTCCAAGAATGAAGAAGAACATGCGGAGCATCTTCGCATTGTTCTCCAGCGTCTTCGGGAACACAAGTTGTATGCCAAATTCACCAAGTGTGAGTTTTGGCTAAAGGAGGTTCCATTCCTAGGTCATGTCATATCAGAAGATGGAATTTCTGTTGACCCCAGTAAAATCCAAGATGTTTTGAATTGGGAAGCACCTACATCTGTTCCGGAAATTCGGAGTTTTCTTGGGCTAGCAGGATATTACCGGCGGTTTGTTCCGGATTTTTCAAAAATTGCTAAGCCCATGACTGAGTTGCTCAAGAAAGGGGTGAAATTTAATTGGAACGATAAATGTGATCAGGCTTTTCTGACCCTGAGGAAACTTTTGACATCTGCCCCTATCTTAGCCCAACCTGATATTACTCGACCCTTTGATGTATATTGTGATGCATCAGGTACGGGTTTAGGTTGTGTCCTCATGCAAGACCGTCGAGTAATTGCTTATGCTTCCAGAGCACTCCGGCGTCATGAGGAAAATTATGCCACTCATGATTTAGAACTAGCAGCAGTGGTTCATGCTTTGAAGATCTGGCGTCATTATCTTCTGGGCAATCCTGTTCATATATATACGGACCATAAAAGTCTCAAGTATATTTTCACCCAGAATGAACTAAACCTACGCCAAAGGCGATGGTTGGAATTGATTAAGGATTATGATTTGGAGATTCACTATCACCCGGGTAAGGCCAATGTTGTTGCAGATGCTTTAAGCCGCAAGACTCAGTGCAACTGCCTGTCTATTGTGCCTTTCAATGAGACCCTTTGTTATGAACTAGAAAAATTAAACTTGGGGATCATCACACAAGGCAGTCTTGATAATTTGGTCCTTTCATCTACTCTTCGAGATCGGATTATTTCTGCCCAACAACATAATGTCGGGATGGAAAAGATTCGCCAAAGACTTGCGGAAAATGACCCGGGGGTGAAGTGTTTTCATTTAGATGAGGCTGGAATTCTATGGTTTAAGGATCGTTTTGTGGTACCTAAAGATTTAGAGCTCCGAAAACAAATCCTTGATGAAGCTCATCTCTCTAGGTATTCTATCCACCCGGGCAGCAATAAAATGTATCAAGATTTGAAGCAGCGATTTTGGTGGACAAGAATGAAGCGGGAAATTGCCAAATATGTGTCTGAGTGTGACATTTGTAAAAGAGTTAAAGCGAGCCACTTGAGATCAGCTGGTCTTCTTCAACCGCTGACTATTCCATCAGGAAAATGGGAAGATATTAGTATGGATTTCATTGTTGGACTTCCCAAGACTTCTAAAGGATATGATTCTATTTGGGTTATTGTGGACCGTCTCACGAAGTCAGCTCATTTCCTTCCCGTAAAAACCATCTATAGGGCACAACATTATGCTGAGCTGTATATCAGCCGTATCCTGAGTTTGCATGGAGTACCCAGGACTATCATTTCTGACCGTGGTACCCAATTCGTTGCACGTTTTTGGGAGCATTTCCATGCAGCCCTTGGTACTCAACTCATTCGCAGTTCAGCTTATCATCCTCAGACCGATGGTCAGACAGAGAGAATAAATCAGATTCTTGAAGATATGCTTAGAGCCTGTGCACTCACCTATAGTCATAAATGGGATGAGTGTCTACCTTTAGCTGAATTCTCCTATAACAACAGCTATCAGGAAAGCATTAAAATGGCTCCTTTTGAGGCATTATATGGACGAAGGTGTAGAACTCCATTGAATTGGTCAGAAGCCGGTGAAAGAAATGTATTCGGCCCTGATATGGTCAGTGAGGCGGAAGAACAAGTCCGGGTTATACAGGAGAACTTGAAAATAGCACAATCCCGGCAGAAAAGCTATGCAGACAAGAAACGTCAAGCGATCTCGTTCCAAGTGGGAGATCATGTTTATTTACGGGTATCTCCAATGAGAGGAGTCCAACGGTTCGGTGTGAAGGGAAAGCTCGCCCCTCGTTATGTTGGGCCTTTTCCTATCATCGAACAATGTGGACCAGTAGCATATCGCTTGGAACTTCCTGCCCAATTATCCGCAGTTCATAACATATTCCATGTCTCCCAGCTCAGAAAATGCCTCCGTGTTCCAAACAAAATAATGGACATAGAGAAGTTACAAGTGGAGCCTGATCTTGTCTATCCAGAGCATCCAGTGAAAATTGTTGATCACAAGACTCGGGTCACTCGAAATCAAACCAGCAATTTCTATAAGGTACAATGGAGTAATCACTCAGAGCGAGAAGCTACCTGGGAAACAGAGGAATTTGTTCAGTCCAAATGTCCTGAATTGCTCCAATTATACCAAGGTATATGATTTTCCGACTTCCTTTCGATTCGGCACTTTTCTCCTAAATCTCGGGACGAGATTTCTTTTAGGGGGAAGGATTGTAACAATCCAAAAATTTGGATTCAAATTAAGAAATTTCCTTACACGTGGACCCCACCTGTCATACACCCACCTCCCATCTTCCTGTGCTGCACGTCGCAGTAATGGCGCCGACGCCTCCGTCGCTGTGTCGTTGCCGTCGTGGAGGCCGATCCCGGTTTTCCGGCCGTCGAGCGACTCCAAGTCGACCGCGCTCATCTCCTGAGCTCGCCACCTGCCCCGCTCCCTCCTGCGTCTCGCTCTCCTCACCTTCTCCTTCCTCAGTTTCGCCATGGGTGACGCATGAAGCTCCTCGCGCTCGCCAGCCCGAATCGCGAGTTTCCCTCCATGAATCCCAAATCCACTTGAACCGAAGCTCGTCTATCTTCCTAGCCTCCTCCTCGACCTCTCCTTCGCGAGCCCCCTCGACCAGAGCACCGGGAATCCTTGGTTTCGCGGCCGTCGGTCACCAGTGAGCCCGAGATCCACCTCAACGCCGACCACCCACCTCCGGCCGTGGTTTTCTTCGTCCAGTAGCTCAAATCGAACCTAGGTGAGGTGCTCTTGCTCGTGCGCCTCTTTTTCCTTCGTTTCTTGCTTCACCGACGCCGGAACGCGGCCATGCCGCCGCCGGCCGACCCGCCTACCGCCGCCGCACGGCGCGGGCTGCGCTCAGGCCGCCCCACGCCCAGCATGCGCGCGCACCGAGGCCGCCCAACCCCGCTAACGCTCTCACCGCGCCGCTCCGCCGCCGCCTGGCCTCGCCGCCGCCGGCCCGAGCCGCGCCGCCGTCTCCTCTGCCTCGCGCCGCCGCTAGGGCACTGGAGCCGCTGGCCACCCCGCCGCCCTGGGTCGCGCGCGCGGGCCCCACCCCGCGTTGCTGCTGCGCCGCCGCGCGGGCCGCCGCCGGTCGCCGCCGCCGCAGGCCGCTTGGCCCTGCGCCTGGGCGCCGCCACGCGCTGCGGTTCGCGTGGCTGAGTGGGGAAGAAACCCCTCCCACTGACCAGTGGGACCCGCTGGTCAGTGGGGTAAGGGGGGGATTTTATTTATCTTGTGTTTATTTCGACTGTAAATTGTAAATTCCATATAAATTCAAGGAAAAATGCGAAAAGTATGAAATAAATTTTGTTGGATTTGTTAGAGTAAGATCTATAGAGGAAAAATATCCACAGTGGCAAAATGACCTTTTTACCCCTGCAATAATTTAGATTGTGTTTAGTCTTGCTTAATTAATTTCTATAGATCTGTTAATCTAAAAATTATGAAAATTTTGCAGTAGCTTACTTTAAGCATGGGTGATCCACCATAAAATTTTCATACTCATAGGACCTAATTTAGTATATGAATATAATATGCAACCAAACTTAAATATGTGTATAGGTATAATAGTATTTATTTCACATGCAAATTTTTATACAAATTATAAGAGGCAAATAATATTGTCTTTGCTAGTCATATTTTATTTTATAGTGAATCATGTTCTAATTGATAATTTGGCCTTTAATTATTTCTAGCACTAGGGTTAAAGTTAGTTATCACCATACTTGCATCCTTTTGAGTAAAATTGTTAAATTGTTTAATGCTTATCATCTAATGGCAGAGTCATGTTGGCATTTACTCGTTGTATCATATGCATGACAGTTACTCATTGTTTCATATGCATACATATAGAATCCGCGACCGAGGAAGTCGTATACGAGGTGATCGCGGAGCCGCAGGAGCAGACGGAGCCAGTTCCGCAGGAGTTTCGTGACGACCCGGCCCAAGGCCCAGTGGACACTAACTCTGAGCAGCAGCCCGCAGGCAAGCCCCGGTGCACATCCTTTTAATTCAAACTATGACACCTATATTATGTTTCTATTACTTGTGCATTAGGTTCAGGAATTATTTGAAACCCTAGTTGCATGATCCCTAGGTCTCCTCGAGTTATACTAATATGTAGAGGACGATAGAAATGCTATGCTTAATACAACTCGGTAGAAGACGAGTGATTTCGGGTCACTCGCGAGGTATAGGATATCTCGTTATTTTGAGTATATGGAATATTGGAATAGGTTGGATAAGGAAAAGAAAATGGAGACCGGGCGGGAAAAGGCTAGCCCGCCTGTGACGGTTAAGGACCGTTCGTTGCCTGGCCCTGTGATCGAGTTTGAATTGTACTAACTGCATGCCGGGAGTAGGAGGTAGTCGAAACCGGTAAGCCGAGTACTGCCTTGCTTCGAAAGTACAGGAACCCGCACCCAACTCCTGGGGCGAGTCGAGTAGTCGCGGAGAATTGGGATGCAGATGTTTACTTTTGGTGGTCTCACGTTGAGCTCGGCTGACCATATGTCGTTGGGCTGGTTCCTGTAGTTCGAGGCGGGGAGGGGAATGGTTGGCATGTATAGTCCGACGGGGCAAATACGTGCCGTGTTGGTTAGGTCCACCTTGCAAGGTTAAATCGGATCGATCCGCCGTACGTCGCATCTCGGATATGAGCACCTTGATCACGGCACCACATCGTAGTGATGCTATATGGATTTTAAGTGATGATTAGTAGAGTCTACCAGAAATTATTACTCCATGTTGTTATGATTGCTTAGCAGGTGCAAATAATAGTTAATGATTTATGAATATATAATTTGGAGCTAAAAGAGGGAAAATAAGGACTCATTTCTAGAACTTTTTCTGCAAAAGTAACCAACAGCCAAAAGCCTTGCATGTCTAGTTACGTGGGCTAAGTTATATCCACTGGTCGGGTAAGCCTTGCGGAGTATTAGTATACTCAGGGTTGTGGCTCAAACTATTTCAGGTCCGGATGAGATCAACTTCTGTCCTTGTTGTGCTAAGTTTATCCAGTTTGGAGCGGATGGTTGGGAGGTGGCCGGACCAGATGTTTAGCCTTGCTAGTTACCAAATCACACACCCGTGGGCTGAGTGTGTGATTCGATACTGCGTATCATGTATTATAGACGTCAAGTTTACTATATCGGACTTTGTTTTAAAGTAATGTTGCTCCTGTATTTTAATTATGTAATTAAACCAGGTTGTAGAACTTAATGTACGCTACTCGGTATTGTAATCGTATTTTTATGTACTCGTCATGTTTGTACTGCCTGCGCTCACCTTCGCGTGGGACTACTGGTGTTTGTTTCGATCGGAATGTCGGTTTTCGAAAGGACTGTCAAGTTAAACCGTTAAGCCAAATGCGCCTGATGTGTTCAAATGATGGCCATTTAGCTTAATTTGAGTTTTAATTTGGCGGTTCTGTCACAGGCAGATGCCGAGAGGCAGGAATTCAGAGCTCAATGATTCAGTGCTCAAGCATGCCAAGAGTTCAAGATGATGCAAAATCGTAAGAATTTCTTCTATTGTATCGATCAGCCATGATTTGCTGCTCCGGATGAAACTCCAGCAACGAAAAGAAATTAAACGAAAACAAATTTGAATAGCTTAAGCATTGAGGAATGAAGGCAAGCGCGTCAGGTCATATCCTGTGCCAAACAGGCTACGGGGCGAGCCGCCATTGCCGGGCTCCCGGCGTGAAGTCAAGCTCGCCGCTGCTCGCTCCTAACCCGCTCGGAGGGCGACGAACCGCGCAGCTCATGTCCTTTCCTGTCCTGCACTTGCTGCACTAAGCAGGGGAGCGGATAGCTGAACCAAACAGGGGTCAAACGGGGCATGCGATCTCCAGCAGCGAGGATGGCGGCGGCGGGACAGAGGGGTCAAACGGGGCATGCGATCTCCAGCAGCGAGGATGGCGGCGGCGGGCATCGCCGGAACGGGACGAGCCGATCCGACCTGAACCAGGGGGCACTCGGAGCATCCCTGATCGGTATTTGTATGAATTAGTCGAACTCCATTTGACAGAAATGAAACCGATTGGCCATTCGGCTTAAACGGAAAACAGAGTAAAAATATCTGTTTAGCCGAGTGGGTCGCTGCACTCGTAGCCCCGACGAGCACCCGAACTGTCACAACTCCCCAGCTGCGACCACCTACCTTTTTAAGCTGAGGCGCCTCAACAAATTAACTGGGAAAATGCCAATACAAACTTCTGAAAGCCCACTTCTCATCTGATGCATATGATTTCGATTGAGGTGTAGCCAAGCTACTAGGTTCAAAAGAACATTACAGATAGCAAAGGTACATCCAAATCACTCTGCATAAACGACAAGACAACGGCAGTCCACAAGCATGTTACTCGTAACCAAACACGCTTATATCATCAACACACCACCTCCCAGATAGCGACCGGACAAACAACCAACAGTGGCAATGCAGCTCTAGTTCTTGCCGATATCCTTCAGACCGCAGATCTGCTCCTCACCCATGGCAGACATCACACTAACAATCAGGTCCTTCCCATCATCGAATCCAGCTTTAATCTTTGCTTAGTAAAGAAGAAAGGAGTTAGAGATCTGAAGAGTGGTTTGGCACAAAGCTCAAGCAGACCACAAAATATGACTGAGCTCTCTCTAACCTGGGAAAGCAGAGTTTCATCAGTAGGGAGCCTCAGATCATCCTTGGTGCCTCCATTTTCAGTCAGAAGGCTTACCTGCATTATGTGTGGAACGCATACAGATACTTGAGAAATCATTAATGAACAAAATACAGATTTTCAGGAATCTAGAAGAGTCGAAGAAGCATACAAATCCATCTTCAGATATGTCAATCAGCTGATAGTCAGTACGGTTGACATGGGGCACCTACAGGGTATAAATAAAAGAACCATAAAACACATTGCATATCAAGACAAGAACCAAAGAAACAAGACAGAAGATGGTTTATATTTGACACTCACATCACAGTTATGGGAAGATGGCACAATATCCTCAAGCTTCTTTCCATTGAAAATGTCAATGGCCACGAAGTGGCATTTCGCATGACCGTGCTTCCCTGTCTTTGAAGTGGAGACCTCAACAACCTGCATTAAAGAGGGAAAAACTATCATAGTAAACACGGCCATTTGTCCACACAGCCATCAAGCCATCAAAATGTCGCACAGTTTAAAGAATGCATTCCATCCTAAGGATCATTCAACGAATGCAAATGGGATTTCATTCAACAACTTTGATTCATGATTAAGAGACTTTTATAATGAGACCAGTCAACACCACCCAATGATTAAGTGTGAAGATAGCAAGAATTACAATTTTACTTCCACCTAAATTAGCACGTGAATGGCTTCAATGGAACACATAAAGCATGGTAGTATGGTACTAACAGATACAAACTATAGTGCAAGAAACGATGGGAGTAAAATGGCATTTATACATTTTGCAACAATAGAAAGGCGCAAGGGACAGCATAATCATCCAAGACATAGTACCATAGAATATAATCAAACGTAATAATATGATATACAGGAACTTCACACAAATACAAGCAATTGGTAAGCAGATATTAGAATAGTATACCAAAAGATATTCTATGTAGAGCCGAGACAAAAGAACGTAACAATAGAAGGCTGGGATCTCATAACATGGTGCAGAGTAAACAAGGGTCAGGAAACAATTTATGAACCGCCACAGTTTGGTAGTTGAAATCAACTGACCTGCTATCGCCACAATTAAAAGGCATGAAAAAGCATGAGCACACACAATCGCTACCACCAACCAGATGCCGCCCCCACAACAGCACATCCCAGAGACTAATCAGCACAGCAAAGGTAAAACAGCAACTTTTCGCGTTACGGGCTTACGGCCTAGCAAGGCTAGTCGACACAGCACACCTCTTGTATGGGCCATCGCCAAAATCCACTAAATCTAACGGAAATAGACTGAGGCGAGAAGCAGGGATCTGTACCTTGCACGGGCGGCCCTTGATGACGATGTATCCGTTCTTGCGGATGGTGCCGGCCTGCTGCGGGTAAGTCTTGGAGGCTCCGGCGTCGGCCTTCGACTCGAAATGGTGCTCCTCAGAGTCCGACATCTCCCAAGCTGGACCGACGAACCTGCCGCCACAAGCAGACTCCCACAGATCAGAATTCCCCCTGGTTCCCAGCTGGTCGGAGCAGATCGGAGGGGTTTGAGAGCGAAGGAGCGAGGGGGGGCGCTCACCGAGGAAGGCGCCGCGCGAGGGCGGAAGGCCGAGGCGGAGCGACGCAGCGATCCGGCTGACTAGGGTTCCGCACGGGCGCAGCACGCGCCTCCTTTATGCGGCGCCGCTGTGGCTTGTGCCCGGGGATCGATCGCGTGTGGCTGTGTGGCTGCGCGGGCGGGCCGTGGGCTTCTCGCCGCGGCCCAGTGCGGCCCGTCCAGACCTCTCTTCCGTCGCGACGTGAACGGGGGGGGGGGGGGGGGGGGGGGGCATGCATCGGCGCATAGCCGTCGGATCTACCTGCCCGTGGCATCTGGCGGCACGTTTCTTGACTTGGACGCTTCTGGGAGTTCGGCGCGACGGCTTTTCGCGGCACGGAGAAGCCGCACGAAATCTTCAGAGAGATTGCGTGCCCAGAGTCCCAGACCCACAACATCTTCAGTGAGCAGGAGACGAGGCGTTCGAATTCATCTGATTTGGAGCTGACTTGTGAGTAGTGACAGTACCTGTCAGCCACAAAGTAAGCAGCAACTAATCACAAATTTCCAAGGTAAATATCATTGTTGAGGAGCTATCAGAGGGACTCTGCAGATGAATAATAGACGGCTCAGATCAGCACGAAGAACTTGAACATCTACAGCTTCAGCACAACGGAGAGCAACAGAGCTCAGCCAATCCTTTCCGTAAAAGCGGGAAGACCTGTGGCCTGGAATTCCCATCCGGTATGCGACAAAGACTCCAGACGACGGCACCGCCAAAGCCACAGACTCTTCAATTTGCTCCACATGAAAAAAACAAATATTCCATTTCACGACATGATGGTCCCCTACTCCCGATCATATTTAGACTTCAGCAGAAAAAGAAAAACACGACTTCGCTTCGACCCTTTTTTCCGGCAGAACCACCATGTTCTCTAGCATGAATCTATAGCAAGTTTTCTCTAGTGTAAACAGCTGGGGCAGGGAAATGGGAACAGGCGCACATTTACACAAATAATGCTTAGCCCTACAACATATTACAACATGCTGCTAGATCTTGGTGAGCTTGGACATGCGACACTACAATCAATACAATGGGAGCACTTTAGCTTGATTTTTTGTACAACAATAGGGTAGGCAGCTCTAGGTTTGGTTAGAAGGGTCTTTCACCACATGAGGCTTCCTTTTGAAGTCGTCCGCTGCTTCAATGAATATCTGGTGCTCCTCCATCCTGGCCAATATAAATATAAGCAAGCGGAGTGATTACCAAACACGTTCAGCGTTTTCTTTGTGATGTAGAGATGTAAAGCTAAAGGTACGATGTGGAAATTGCCGCAGAAGCAAGTGAAACCCCTCCAAGATCATGCTAAAAAATGGAAGAGATACCAATAATTTTGGAAACAGTTATAATTACTTTTACCATTTCACCCTCCAGTACCCTCTAACCCAATGGAGATAACCAGATACTTTAAAGATTAGGGACAGAGAAAGCAGCACTTAATGTATCCCACATGGCCAGAAAACGTGGTTCTCAAGTAATAAACACATTTTTGTATTTTCATGCAGTTAGTTGCACAGGTGATGGAGATGCCTACATTACAAGTGTGAGCTGGCAAAACTAAATGATCTGCTTCCATAGTATTTCTGTCTGTTTCAGTAGTTACAGATACATTTTGCTTTGCAGAAATTCAACACAAGCAATTATAGATTTGTACTACTAGTTCTTTTTGTATGTTACAACACTCAAGATGAATTTCAAATTACTAATCATGGATTCAGTTGGAGCTTGTAGTTTGGAAGCCACTCACATTGTATCCACTTCATGATAATAGTTTGGAGCAACTGCCAAAAGTTGGCCACTATGGTTGTACGCCATTGATGCCACACTGCTCGAATAGCTAGGAAACTGCAATAGTAAAATACTGTTGCTTTTATGGCACTGAACCAGAACAAAGAAATCGATTAGATATTAGAGTGGAAGAACTGCCATAGGCTGATAGGCAGGAGCAAAAAGGTAGGCATATGGACAAAATGATGTATGCTTTGTGATTCAAGGCAGCATCAATCATGTTATACAGCGAATTGCAAGGGTTAAACTATTTAGGAATCTTTCAAGAAGTAATGAATGGACTTTTCCACCTGGAAATTTGCACAAAATATGCAACAAACTGAGTATCTTTTTAAATCGATATAGCACTGCATTCATCTCTTACTAACAAATAACTTTTGTTATTTGGTAACTGGATCTGCAGACCAAATGATAATAGTATTTGGAGAAGGAATAAATCAATCAGTATGGGAAAGGGGAGGGTGACACGAGATGTAGCAGGATCAAATATGGGAAGACATCTCACTCTAAGTGGTGTTATCACAAACAAACTTTCTTTGAGACCAAGCAATCAAATATCAATGTAACCTTTTTTGGGAATAGCTTGGTATTACCTCAAGCAGCTTCTTTTTTGATTGAGCATCCCAGGCGATAGCATATCCTCCATCATCTCCAGTAACAAAAATTTTCTTGCTGCGGATCATAAGCATAGGCATTTAGCTCCATCTTGAGAAAATTATAGACCTTCTATACGCAAAACATACCAGGGATGAATTGCGATGCAATTTATTGGCACCAGGTTGGATCTTCCACTTCTGGAATTTGGATGACATCGGAAAGCATATCTGCAAAAACATAAGGAGAGTTACAGTGCATAGTTCGTATTTCTCAAATGGCTTATATTGGCCCCGCACCGCTACGTCAAAAGTGAACTATTTTAGTTCTGATTGGCTCTTTTGTAAGAAATATTAGAACTAAATAGGGATCTGATTCGAGATTTAGATTAATGTAAAAAAGGAAATTCCACGAGTTAATAAGAGATGATAGGATATTATGAGGACTTATTCCTAAAATGTTGATTGCAAATTTGCAATATATACATTGTCTGCATTTAGATGAGAAATCACCCAGCCTTACAAAGTTACAAGCCTTATTTTTAATGGTGGGGGAAGTAAATAGCAAACTTGAAATGTAAAGAGCACAAAGAAAGTACCGATACTAACCCCATATTCCCATCTATTACATCATCAAGATAGTTCAACGCAACAACACCATCGACAGAGCCAGCAACATAACCTAAGCAAAAAGAACCATCATGAAGGCTGAAAAACAATATCTGATCCAAAGTCTATGGCTGAATGAAAAACAAAGTATACTTGAGAGCAGTTGAATGGACATCATTTCATCATAAACCGAAGAAATTAATTTCAATGTTTTATTTTTACAAGGTCCAATCTTACAATGAACTTTCATTTTTTAAAAAAATAAAAAAATTAGCTTTCAATTTTTTTTAAAAAAAATCAACTCTTTTATTGAAATAATAACTATAGAAAAGGTTTTGCAAAGCAATACTAAAGATTTACTTCATGTTGATAAACATACATTCGCAGTTATGAAAATTATCATTACGATAAACTTAAAATCCTACTAATCAGAAGTATGGAAATTCATAATAAAAGTTAAAAAAGGCGTACCATTCCACTGCAAAGAAGATTGAAGGCACCGAATATGATATTCTAGAGGAGAAAATTTAGCTTTGACTGGCCCAGTTAGATTCCTCATGTCATAAAAATAAACATTTCTTGCAACTGCGACTGATATATACATGCCACAAACTGAAAGTGATGACACATCTGAATCAAAGGTTATCCCACAACTGAAGTTTTTTGTTTTTGTATCCCACAACTGAAGTTTTTTGTCAAGGCTCCCGGTCACAATCTGACCTGAAAAATAACTCTAGAGATTAGAGAAAAAACATCTAGTGAACCAACCATAAAATTACCAAGCTATAGACTATTTAATGTCTTCCATACCAGTGGTCTGACTATATTCGATGCAAGAAACCGCATCGTCATGGAGCCCCATTGTATCCTGAGAAACTGAGCGGAAGTCATACCTAAGAATAATGCCCATAACGTGAATGCAATGATACAAAATTTTCAAATTAAACTAATTAACATGAAGAAAGTGACTTCCTTGATGGTGTAAACCAACAGCAGCAGTGAGCAATCTTCTCTACCCAATATAGTTGCAATTATTGTCATGTAAGTCTGATCTGCTCTACTCAATGCAATCAACACGTGGATTGAACACAGTTAAGACAACTGGAATTTGCCACAATAAAGATGCAGCTTTTCCAGGTTTAAGTTGCTTTTACCTATAATCAAAGTACATGATTAAGGTGGCTACAGAGGTGCCTGAAAACTAGTCCATGATAAGCATCTGACTCCAGTTGGGACATGGCTCGGCTGAAAGCAATGGACTCGGACGACACCGACTGAAAAAACTCTAACAGACTCCACTGACTCAACTAACACACCTAACGTGACTAGTATTACAGCCAACACTTGCAAATCTAATGCTAATGAAGTAAGGACTATTATGGTTTGTCCTATAGATGGCGCTCGTAACGAATGCCAAGATGCAAACAAACAGCGCTAAATGGAATCATAATACCTTATTTGCTCTGTCATGCATTAGCAGCAAATGTAAAAAATTGTTGCAATGGTCCAACCGAAGGTCAAATTTGCACATGGAATTTGTATACTAGAGCCCTTCATTGGTATTGGTACGCAGACTTTTGTTTAATTCTTACTACTTCATCAAAATACATAAAGAACTTGCACTGAGAACCGTGCACAGAATTAAGGTGTGTAATTTGGATGTCAGTACAGGAAGCACAACGATAACACATGCTACCTTACTAATGCGACATGATCCGCTGGCACAAGACATTCATTGAATACAGGAAGGGATTGCGTCCATTTTTAACTTTACCTCCTCACAGATCCATCAGAGCAGCAAGCGAACGCTGCCGACTCATCTTCGAAGCAACAGTCGAGAAGCGCCGGCTCCGACTCCGCCTTGAACCGCAGCGTGTTCCTGTCGGCGTCGTACAGCCGCAGCCCCTGCGGAACAAATCCGGCGCAAAACCCGATCAGACACTGCTCCCAACCTCCACGGAAACGATCTCCCCCAAATTTCAAATCGACTTGAGCGCGCCCAAATTCGACTCCGATATGAGCTGAATTGCTGAAAACTTACCCCAAAATACCATCATATCCCCCCAAAATAAACCAGAATTGTTCGCATCTCTATCGAACTCAGCGGAACCAGGAGTGCGAAGGAAAGGCCTATGACCCAACGAACCGCGAGTCGGGGGAGAGAGAGCTCTCACCGAATCCCACGAAGAGACGAGCAGGTTGTTGGAGGTGGGCGCAAACCGAACCCGGGATGCGGCGCCCGCGGTGGCGCCGCCAGCCAGGCTCCGCCTCGCCATCGACAGGTCTCAGGCGCTAGTGGAGTGTGGTGAACTGGGGAGCGGAGCGCTCCGAAATTCGAACGGAAAACTGAGCTCGTGCTGGCTGCTGCGTCGTGGGCCGACGTGTCATGGTAGATTTAAGCTTGGACCCAATTGTATTGGGCTCTAGGCTCCGGTCCAGAATTCTATGCTTCTGTGGACCGGAGGAGGAGGTGTAAAGTGCATTATTTCTCGCAGGAGTCAACGAATTGCTGAAACAGATTAACGTTGATTGATGCAGAATAGAATATACTAGGTCAACGTGATCAAATCTTCTAAAATAAAATAATCCTCGCAAAAAAATTCTTCTAAAATAAGTCAGATGCATCACAACAGCTGGGTCCCACGTGTCAGGACCTTGAAAAGTGCGACATGATCGCCTTCGCCTAGTGAAAGTATGGGTATGGCTCTGGCCTCTGAATCTGATTGATAATCTCAAGATGATTCTGGCAGAAGTTTGTGGTAAACATTGGCTACGTTAATATGTTTCATTAAATGAGAAAAAAAACATTTGCGACGCAACTTTGCCATAATCCAATATATCCAGATGATCGAATCAAATTCATATAGCAAGTCGGATGTTGATGAATGCTGGCCGATTAAGCAGAGCGTAAGCTACAAAGCGAATAGACTCTGACCCCCAACCATACCCTTCGTTGCACATGCGACGAGCTATTCTTCAGAGATCAAGGTGGTTTACAGGCACTGCAGTTTTCTCACAATGAAATATACCGGACCTCATAACCTGGAACAGCTTAATACAATGCTGTCTCAGAAATGTCTTATCAACTAATTTACGGGATTTATTATACGAACGTACACCATATGTTTGGACCCCAAAAGCATGAAAGTTGGGGGTGAGGCCAATAGGCCGGCAAAGTATGTACACTCATGACTGTGATCACCTTATACCAGTCCATCATCCATCAGAGTCTCTATAACAAACGGGTGCCGCCCAATACCTGAGAATGGTGTCCAATGTTTGCTGGCAAGACCTCTCTCAAGAAGCAGCAGCGATGTTGTTGCCTGATGGGCATCTGGTTCTGCGACACCGCCTTGTTGTTCTTCCCCATCCGATCATACCCCTCTCGCCGGCTTCTAAGTCTCCAGTACCAGCAGGTTTAGGCGGTGGCGGGCTAACCTCAACCTCCTCTTCTTCTACAGTTATAGTTACTACAGTTTTCCGAGGTTTCCTACCTCTTGTCCGCCCACCATAACGTCCTCGCCTAGTTAAACTCGACTCCCAGGATCCACCAGAAGCCTGGACTAACCCCTCAAGCAACTGAACATCCTCTATGATTTCAGGCCGGGAAAGTGACGAAAGGCCAGGCAAGATATCTTTCTGAAAGTCCCGCTTTTGTCGTCGCCTCCTCTGCTGGCCCCTTCTAGGCTTGGTGAGGAGGTGCGCAGTTGAAACTGCTTGTCCATCAGTTGTGATTGCAGGTTCCAGTGGCCTGCTCCAGCACTCATCAATCTTTGTCTCTTCCAGCTTCAGTGTCAAGGACTCAAATGAATCCAATTCATCATCACTGGAATGATTGGTGCAAGCTTGGAGTTCCACTTGTTCGGCATGGTCATTGATGTTTGATACAGCGAGATCTGCAAACCACTGCAACATATCATCACATGCCTCGACAGCTGTTGGTATATTCATTGACAGCACAACAATGTTCTCAGCTGCCGCAATAGCGGCTGTAACAGATGTGTTGTCAATTTCCTGGTATGCATCAGGTTTACCAGGATGTGTGCATTCTTGATCAAAATTCCATGCAGCACCGTCTTCACAAGCTGGCACCTCTAAGTCAATCACAAATGCACGTTTCGGCTGGTTGTTCTGCAAAGGGGCCGGCTGACATTCATGTGACACAACAGATTCCTCAGAATTGTCTTCGTTTGGTACATCATCATTCAGATCGATGAAATTCCTGACAGGGGAACCACTTTTCTTTATGACTCCTTCAGCAGCCTGTCCATCTTTAGACACATGTTTCTGGCATGAAAGAGGTGAATGTGCAGCGCTCTTTTGGGCCTTATTACAAACAAGCAGAGTTCTAGCGATAATGTCTTCCGAAGGCCCATCCTTCTTAATTCCACAACCTAGGGATGTTGAGGCAGAATCTGATAAATTTCGAATAGTTTGGGCAGGTTCGTTCTGGTCTTTAGTATTTTTCAGCTCCATTGCAGTTCCAAATGAATGGCCAAACAACTTCCCTGGCTTCTGCAAAGCTGTCAGATCAGCACACGCAGCTTTATTTTTGAGCCAAGAGATCCCGAATACTGATCCCCCATCTTTACCATGCTGAAAACTGCCAGCACATCTCCCATCTTGTTCTACAAGACCATCTTCTTGGCAATCTGACAGTGTCTCGTTCAAATTAAAGTTCTTCATGCCCTTTCCATGAGACTGTCGATCTGAATGTTCAAACTTCTGGGAGTTCTTTTGCTCGAGGTCACTTGAAATTGCTACCTGATGTCGTGAGTGGGACACAGAAAATGAATCAAGGGGAAAACCAGGATAGCGGCCATCTAACTTATCCACACTTTTCAGCTTTGGAGTCGAAGTTCCAATGCTCTGTGTCACAGCACTAAGACTCGTGTACGAATTCACAGCTGATGATCCATTGAATCTTGGAACCAAAGCAGGATTATTGATAATGCTGCTCCTAGGGTCAACTGTGCAAGAACCCATTGGGGAAACAATGGAAGGATGGTCTATTTGAGGAATAGAGATAGGGGCAGTAAATGTACCCACACTTGAATGATATGGACGGTCAAGCGTAGCGAAATTATTGATAGCAGAAGGTTCCAGAGGACTTCGTGCACACCATCCAACTGAACTATTTTGACCTTGGTAAACAAATTGGTTATAATTGGCAGGCCTCCCGTCAGCAGCTTTGAAGTATTTGGGGGGATCAGCATCACTATATCTGGGTGCTAAAAAAGTTATACTGCTGACTTGTTTACCTGAAGGTTGAAGCAAGAGACAGAACAATTATAAGACAGGACCAAATCAGCAATAAATAAAGTTCGGTAAAAGAATGTGCAAGCTATAAAAAAGCATCCAAAAGAGCTATCTAAGTTCTCGGCATGACATTACCAAGCATCATTGCCAGATGACAAACAGTATGGCATGCAGAAAGGAAAGCCACTAGCTGTGGTCCAGCAAGAGCAAATTACCCTATGCCTTCTTTTTACCCCTCCTTGAAGGGAAATGCAAGTTAATGTATCAGAAAGAAAATTGGAACCAGAGGTTTCAATGAAAAAAGTACTAAAACACAAAATACACAGAACTACTCTGCAATATGATTTGGGAAAGCAGTAAACAAAAGAACTCAGCATGTGTTCTAGTATAGATTGGAGCCATATAAGGACTCAAGAACAGCTTGTGACATAACAGACTCTAGAATATACAATACACATCTCAAAGGCCACCATTGACACTGAAAAGGTAAGGCCCCCACGAAGGTCTCCATGCTGCAATCCAGTAGTTACAATAAGAATAAAAAAGGCGCCCAGAAGGCCAGAACCAAATACAGAACAGGCATGGCTAAGACGGTTTGCATGTTGTGCCATTTGTTAACCATATTACCACAAGCATGAACTACTTTTCCTCCCAAATCCACAGCAAACATATACGCTTTACCAAAATTAACTTGTATTTGACAAATATGGTAACTGCAGTATTGAAAGATATACCGGACCAACATAAAAAGTACTCTATGGCCAGGAATTATTTCTAAAATAACCAAAGGTGTTGTAATTGAACCTTATTCTTACCTTTACTGATTGATGGTTTGTCCTCATGTCTTATTTTCGCATTTGCATCAAAGAAGTTTGAGCTTGTTCCTTCGTCAGTGTGCTTGTCTTTGGAGTATTCTTTATTGAAACTGAAGTTGGTTGTGTTTGGTCTCAATATTGATTGGTGCCACGAGCCCTCCAGGGTATTTGAGAGGCCTCTGGAAACTGATCCATTTGCTCTACCCATATAGATGCCAGTATTTGACTCATTCAGGTCAGTAACTTGCTGGCTTCCAAGATTATTTGTAGTGCGCAAACCTGAGGTTGAACTATTATCACTGAACCTCCCAAAACCTTCTGCGCTAACTAGTGTAAGGTCAGCATCATTCCGTGGTTTTGTATCTGATGCCAAACCAAGGAAATCTATGGGCTTGCTGTTTGACGTGTTGTCATCATCTATATAATGATCAGCAGGAAGCTGAAGGTCAAAAGTGCCTTGTCTGCTTCTTGGAGCAGCATCACTTGACAGAAATCCATTTGGAGAGGACTGCACGCTGCCTTCTCTAAGGAATTTCATGGAGGACGGGTTTGTATCATTATGCTCGCCGACAGGAGCTTTTCTGTATGTTGTGGACACAGGAGGAACCGGCATCTGCCACATCATCTTTGCACCATTTTGCGGCACTTGTGATGCTGAATTTGTATGTGATGCGACCGCAAGCATTGGGTATGAAAATATTTCTTTGCTTTGATGCTGTTTCAGCATATCTCTCTGTATTTTGTAAACCCGGTGCAGTTCATACACCTGGATAGTGAGTGGGTTGTGAGGCTTGACAGAAAAAAAACAATTGATAAGAAAAATAATTTGATATGCTGTGTTGTGTTGCTTAGAATTTGGAGTAAACTCACCTGTTGTCTAAATACAGCTTCATGTTCAAGCATTTGGCGCTTGACCATTTCTTTGTCCAATTCCGAATAACCATTTGTTGGTTTGAAGCCATTGCATAACTGGCCATTTGATGTCCTTTCCTCATAGTATGGAGACCACGTACAATTTGGTTCCATGTTGAGATCCTCCGTGGCATAATATCCAGGCATATAGCTTTCCCCTTCTACTTTTGCCCCCATTCTTGTTGCAATCTGTGCAAGAGACCAGTCAATCAAACGCTCTGTTGGTAAAAATTCTACAACACTTTAACTTTAATAACAACCAAATTTAAAATGTGCCTACAATATGGGCCTGAAATGTGGGAAAAAGCATGCATTATTCATTGGTTGGAATAAGAAACAAGCATAAGAAATTGGCTACTTACAAGAGAACACTACCCCTTATAAATTTAAGATAATTATCGAGAGTATATATAGGAAAAGATAAACTTTCAGTGACAACGGATGTCACAACTTTATTGTGGCAGCTTGTACACTTCAATTACAAGAATGATGTCTAATTCTAACTGCAAAACCAATGCCAATTTAAAGGGGTGAAAAGCATGAACTCAAGTAATGAACAAATACTACATGTTAATTGTTAGTTCTACTGGCATCAGCAAACCAACAAAACAATGCAGAGAAATTATGTAAGCAGTTTTAAGATGCTCAGCCAGACATTGTCATTTAAAAGGATACTGTACTAAGCAATGAAATACGAAATGCTAGCAAGCGAGGGGGGAAACCCAAAACGAGCACAAATGGGCAACTACATTATATTAAACTGAGACTAACAGTTGTCAAAATAAGCTATTAAAGAGATAGGGTTCCATTGACTAATTACCAAGTTAAGAAGCCTGCATTTGTCATGCTCCAATGCCCACCACCATCCCAGAAGCCAAGTGGATTTTGTAACCTTCACACTTCACGGCACAGCACACAAAAAGGATGATCCAGAGCCAACGCAGCACACGTATGCGCAATGTGTCTCTTCACTCTGTCGAGCCAAATGGATAGCTCAACCTGCTCAGCTGAATGAGCAGCTAACAGTATCTTCCTAAGCTAAATGTTTTCACGAGAAAAAAAACCTGCCCATCAAACACTGCAGTGAGCAACGTAAAAGATCTACTTAACAAGATGCTCAATGTGTTGTATCGCACACACAATGCAAGATCGAAACTCACTATCCCTACCAATAATCAAGCAAACATACACAGGATCAAAAGAAACATCACCGGAGGCCCAAACAATGAAAAAGAATATACATGTACAGCTCTTTCGACGTCAACTCGCGAGACAGGAAGGAACTAAAGGAGAGAAGACAAGTCAACCCCCGACGTTTCAACTCACTTGATAAATCCTACGAACCAGTTCCCTCAAGCGACCTATCATTACCAAACCTGGAAACCAAAAGGCTGCAAAGACTAGATGCAATTATCAGCTTCTTGCCGTCAATCCAACCGAAATTTGACACGGGAACTAATTGCAACAGAAACCCAATTTCCAGAAGGGAAAAAAAATCAGAACCTTGGACGGCTCAAAGAAGAAGAGAAAAGGCAGAAAAGCTGCATCTTTTTCACAACAACCGAGCTAGAACGCTAGGCAGAACAAACCAGCGGAGTAAAATTTCACCTCAACGACTCTTAGCGCTGCGCTGAAGCGGATTGAGCCTGACGACCCTGAGTATACGGCGGACGAATAGCCTAGCGGGCGCCACAACGCCCATGGCCCCGAGACGCCCAACAGAAGCGCCCCTCACCTTCGGAAGCGCCCCCTTCGAGTCGCCGGCCAAGGCAGGATTCTAGCGGAAAAAGGGAGCAAATTCCACGGGCACGGAGCAATCGAGCTCGAGACGCGAAGGAATTGCGGCGGATCCGGGATGGTGGTCGGGGAAAGAATTGGATCTGATGGGCCAGGGGGCGGACTGGCGGAGAGAGAGAGAGAGAGAGAGAGGAGAGGAGGAAGTGCGTACTGGTGGGTTCTTGTTCTTGTTTTGTCTGAACACACGACTGCGTGGTTTTCTCTCTCCTTTTTTCCTCCTTTTGGGGTTTTTGGATGGGTGTTGTTTGGTTATGTGCTCTGCCCTCTCTCTTCTTTCTCTCTCCTCTGCGGGGTGTTGCTCTGCTGCCTCCCCCCTGCTCACTTTCTCTCTCCTCTGAGGAAGGGAATGGAACGACCTTCTTCTAAACTAGGAGCAAGGACAGGCAGATTTGTTGACATCTGGTCTTTTTATTCTCTCTCCTGCTGCTGATCCTTCCTCCTCAGTCCTCACCCACTTTTATCCCCATCTCTCCCTTTCTCTCTCTCTCTACTCTCTCTCATCAGAATAAACAAAATAAAATAATTTAAACAGACACTTGTTTTCCCACCCCACCAGCTGCTATCTCCATCAGAATTTTTTCTCCGGAACTAACTATATTATCAGTCGCAATAATCATCGGCCGTTTTATTATTGAAACAGGGCATCAGCTGATCTCCCTTCCCTGTGATGATTTGTATAACATTTCCTTGTTCCCTTGGGTGGCTGTAGAAAGAGTTTGGGGGGGGGCTGGGCTGAGACTGAGAGAATCTGTGCGCCCCCTTTGCTTGCTTGTGGGGGAGAGAGAAAGGCACAGCTCGGTATAAAAATCCATGCTACTTCAGAGGACAGCACCAAACTTCCTTTCCAAATCTTACAAAACCAGCCATCTTTACTCCTCGTGATACTTTTATTTTTTTTCCCTCGGCTCACATGCCATCCCGCAGCATCCGTACCCCGTTCTCCCGGCGGCTAGGTTACTGTTGTCGCTGCACCTTTCAGTTTATTGCCAGTGTTAGATTATCTCTTCAATATTTTATTGTAACGTGAATTCAGATGCTTTCTTTGTCTGTGATTCTAATCCCTCCACTGACGATTCGATGGGGGAAAATCGGCCAATTCAAAGCGAGTTGGGTCACAGAATTCACAAGCCCTCGCTTTCTTGGTAATCTTGGTAAGCACATGTTTAGTCGGCATCATAATCAATGGATACCTGAGCACACAACCAACTCCTCTCCGTTGCGATTGCGAATCAGGGAGATCCGGAGCTCCTGTTTTAAGACTCCCAAATAAAATGATGGGTTGTTGGGATGGAGGATGCGAATCCCACAACGAACGAAAATGATGGCAGGCAAGGCAAAGATAGCATCAGGGCCTGTAGGATCCAACACAACACTTGCGCATTGTTGTGGTAAAGAAAAAACTGAAAAAAAGAAAGAACATCCGCGTTCTAGCCAGCACCCAGCACGTACATAGTATATGGTCGCTACAAATTTTAGCACAAGACGACATCCCGGATTAACTGAGTTGCTAATGTGAGGTCACCAAGGTTATCTACGTGAGTACACCTGGCGGAAAAGATCTTGGCCGTGTTTGGTTTGCAAAATTACACAACAAGATAAATGTCTATATAGAGTACTAAATGAAGTGTATTTGTAAAACTTTTTCAGGGATGGGTGTAACTTTTCGCGACGAATTTAATGACGGTAATTAATTGATGATTTGCTACAGTGATGCTACAGTAATTATTCTCTAATCACGCGGTCAAAGACCTCATTAGATTCGTCTCGCGATTTACACGTGGGGTGTGGAGGTAGTTTTGTAATTAGATTTTATTTAATATTCTAAATTAGTGGTCAAAGATGTAAAAAAATTTCGCGTTTTTTTCCAGACAAAACCAAACACGGCCCTTGTTGGAGGTTGGGTTGATAAATGAACGATGCGCATCAGCAGTTCAGTACAGGCCGTGTTTAGATGTTTTGTAAAAAAAAAATTCGATGAAATCTTGTTAATTTGAAGTACTAAATGAAGTTTATTTACAAAACTTTTTGCACAGATGGGTTGTAAATCGCGAGACGAATTTAATGATACTAACTAATCCATGATTAATTTATAATTAGCGGATGGTTAATGTAGCATCACTGTTGCAAATCATGGATTAAGTAGGCTCATTAGATTCGTCTCGCGATTTACAGCCCATTCATGTAAAATGTTTTGTAAATATATTTTATTTAGTATTTTATGCATGTGTCAAAATATTTGATGTGATGTTTTTTTTGTGTTTATGGGTTTATGGAGTGGGAAAGTGGGGGAGGAGAAAACAATCAATCAGCTGTACTCCCATTCGCTGTTCCCCCCTCCCTCCTCTTTTTGCTCGATCCAATGGCTGCAGCCGCAGATGCCCCCAAAGGCCTGGACGCGCGGGGCCCACCCCGGCCCTGAGAGTGAGGCCCGGGGAAAGTACCGCCGCTCGGCTCGAGTGTGTCGACCGCCGAGTTTATTACTGTAGACGCGACGGCCACCGTATCCCGATACCTACCTGGGTCTGCCATGTGGGCCCCACGCGCGCACCCTTCGCCCCAGGGATCACGAGGAGCGGCTGATGACAGCGTGTCTTCCGTAATGCTACTACTCAACTGACAGTCTGACAGACAAAATCCCGACGAGTACTCGTACTATTCACTACTCTAATCAAGATACTTCCCCGCGCAATCCGGGCCGTCCATCAGGTGACGGCGTGCCGGCTTTGGGCGTGGTCGGGCCGCGTGGGGGATTGGGTTTCATCTCATCTCAACCTCGGATTCCGCGAGCAGGCGAGGAACGGAATCAAACTCCGCCGCCGCCGCCACGTTCGCGAGTCACCTTCCTCATTCCCATCCCGCCCGGAGGCCGGAGCGACGCGGCCATGCGCGCGGCGGCGGTAATCGCAATCCTAATCCGAAGCCCCGTCCCAATCCCCAAGGGAATCGGTTAGCTGGACTGGATGGCGATGGCGATGGCGTCGCTCGGCTTGGCTGCGTCGCACTAATGGCGCGACCGAGCGCGCTCCCCGCCGGTCCCCGGCGGACAGCGGTACGTATGCTTCGAGCCCAAGGGACGTCACTCGCATTCATAGGCTTCACCAGGAAACCGCGAGGAGAAGTTAAGGCTGGCGAACGGCCACACGCACTAGTACGTTGTTTTTAGATCTTAATTATTATACTAGATCGTTAGAGATCAACCTGGATGATCGGAACGTGCGACCAGGACCAGCCGACCACACGGGAGGGAGTCTTCTTCTTCTGCGAGATCAGTAGTCTCTGGACTTCGGTTTTCCAAGTGATGTGCAGCCGCCGCCGTGGCATGGCCTGGATGCCTCGGAAGCCCAGCGGGTGGCGAGCCATATCGGTCTTGACTAGCACAGCTCGAAAGCCCCTGAAAATCTAGGGAGAATTGAAGATAATGCACGCGGTTTGAATTTGATATCGCGCACCAGACGAGGCAACCAAACTGCATGCACCTCCGCCACTTCCAGCGGCAAACTCTTTTTTTTTTCTTTTTGGGAAAGGGAGAAGTCCGAATTACACGTTCAAACTATCCTAGAAGTTCAATTTTCAACCTTCAACTACAAAACCAAATAATATAAATCATCCAACTGTCAAAACCGGACAAATGTAGCCCTTGGGGGTGGTTTCCAAGGTGGTTCTATATTTTTAGAAAATCAAAAATGCTAATTAGATCTAAAAAATCAAAAATAATTTATTTTAAATAAAAAAATGAAACTAGTACCAATTTTTTTTAAAGAAATGTAACCTATTTATTATTGTTCTATTTGAATATTAGTTATTCAAAAATAATAGACATAACTATAAGCAATCAAATATTCTCAAAATAAAAAATTGGATCTAAATAACTGAAAAGAATCATGCCAATAGATAGGTTACATTTTTAGAAAATTTTTGATACCCATTTCGTATTTTTTATTTAAAATTAATTACTTATGAACTTTTTAGTTCAAATTTGAATATTTTTAATTCTCAAAAAATAAAAAATCATCTTCGAAACCATTTAAGAGGTCAAATTTGCCTGGTTTTAACAGTTGGATGACCTATATGTCAAGATGCAAACGGCGTGGGCCACTTGGCTAACCCGCTGGGTCGGGCAGCGCCGTGAACCCACATACTCCTGCATCCCAGCCCACTTCGGCAAACGGGTCATGTGTGGGTAACCCGCACAGCCCGTGTATCCCGCCTTACCCTCCCAGGTCCCAGCTCCCGCCTCCGTCAAAAAAAAAAAAAAGATCGCAGCCCCCGTTCGTCGCAGTCGTCGCGGACGGGAGGAGTAGGCGTAGCCAGCCCCATCGCCGGGGGCGCGTGGATGGTGGCAGTGAGGAGTAGTAATAGTAGAACTGCTTCACTAAGGGTCCGTCGCCGTCTGCGGTGTGGCCAGTGACGGCGGGGCCTGGAGCGAGCAGGCCGTCGCGAGGTGGAGGGCGAGCGCGAGAGCATGCAGTGCGGGCGCCAGCGCCATGGGAGCGGGCGAGGGAGACTGGGAGAGCTGGTAGCTCGATGGGCTCGCCGGGGGTGGTGCTGGCACGTCGTCGTCTGCCGCTATATACGTGGCGGGGTTTGCGCGAGGCCATGAGGCCAGCAACCAGCATGCTTAAGCTGTTAAGCGGATGCACTGTAACATGCATACAGCATGCATGCGGGCTGCCGCATGAACCCGCAGCAGCATGCGGTGTGTCGCGGGCAGCCGCATAAGCCCGCAGAAAGCTAGCGGCTTATGCGGACGGGTAGTGGGTACCCGTGCGCCGCCCCACTTGCATCCGGACCTATATGTAGCATCCCAAAAATTCACCAAGTTAAATCACGCGCTAAAAATAATTTTCAAATTTTATTTTGCATCGTTGAGCTCAAATCTTTTCTAAACCCCTAATCTCCCGAAATATTTCCCGGCGATCCCGAAATCTTTGCCGGCAAAAAAACGACATTTTTTTAAAAAAGTGAAAAGGACTCGACCCGGTCACGTACTCACATGGTATTATCCTCTAAAATACGGTTACGGGGTGAAGTGGGGTTGCCTTCCACGCCATTTATTTTCTGCTTCAATAAACATTGCATCAAACTGTCGATCAGCCTTGCACGCGCAGAGCCCGGCCTGCCGGCAGAGAACATTGCACATGCGCGTATAAGCAGAGAGCAGCCAGCAGGGACATTAACAACGGAAAAGCAAGGGAACGGCAAGAAACCATCCCCAGATTTTCACTGCCGCGCGGAGGAGTCTCCAGCCGGTGCACCGTCTCACTGTGGAAGCGACCATGCGTCCATGCCCTGCCCTGCCCTGCCCTGCCCTGTAGGCTCTCCTGCACTGTGCTCGTCCCGTCTTGCTCGTACACGCAGCAACAGCAACCCAAGGTCGCCTGGCGCCAAGAGGACGAGCAGCTCACGCACGCATTGATGATGCCCAGGATGGCAGGATCGCCCTCCTTCCCTTGAGGCCACCAGTGGCCCAGTGCCCAGCATGGTCGCCAGACTCGCCACTCGCCAGTCGCCACAGGAAAGCCTCGGCCCGCCCTCTCGGCTCCTCCAGCCACCCACAACCCACACGGTCCCTGGGCGCGGGGCCCACGGGCAGCGTCTCGTGCGTCCGTGTATGCATAATGCATCTACCTGCGCGCGTGTCGCAGGACACGTCCGCGTCTGCCGCTGGCGTCTCGCGTCTGGGTCTGTCTGCCGGGCAGCGGCGCGGCGCGCTTCCTTCCTGCTCTCTGCCTGTCCCTGTGAAAGCAACCGACTCGTCTGGAGCCTGGGCTCGGAGCTGGCCCGCCCAGATGCTGCCCACTTGTTCCTGGGGTGGACATCAGATCTCCTGCGCGCGCGCGCAGCATGGGATGGGCGCCCCCCAAGCTGTGTGCGTAGATCGTGCTCTTGTCCGCATCCTTCGCCCGAGGTGTGACCTCTAAACACAATTGCTACACAAGTACTGCGATTTCTTGGTGATACGAACTCACAATAATCTTTTTTCCTGTTCTACTTCTAGGTCGTGTGATAACACTGCTTCTTCTTCTTCTTCTTAAACTTATTAATATGTCTATGCATCCAATAAAAAAGAATATCAAATAAATATTTTAATTGAATATAAAAAATCCAATAAAAAGGCATAGGCCTCCCAGCCTCATATCTCGAGCGCCGCCGCCACTCCGTGCCGTGCCCATCTCCAACGAGCGCATGTGGCAAGACACCACCTCGATTCCTCTTGTATCCGTCCCACCTTGATTCTCGCGACTATTTCATCAAATTATTTTTTGAAAAGTTTATTTCGTCAAATTGTAGCTCCTCGCCCTTCATGTTTTAGCGCATGTTCTGCCACAATTTTTTTTTGAAAGTAACGTCTCTACCCACCACCCTTTGCCACCCATCCGTTAACTTGTTGCACGCCACCTCTACCAGGATGGCCTACCATTGCTTCATGACGGGCGAATATTGGTACTTGTTTCCTTTTTTCTACTTTTGGAAACTCATGGCAATAATCTTTCAAAAAAAAAAAGAAACTCGTAGCAATCCAACGTCGCTTCATACTGGCGGTGCTAAGCAATCGGAGCTTACTAGTTGGCGTCGTGATTAGTAGGGTCATTAACAAGCCATTTCATTTTCTTTTTCAGGTCTTACCTGTTACGGATTCAATCTATTTGAGATAAACTTCACTGAACCTAACGAGTCAAACCTTGAAATTTATTCAAAACAAGCAAATTTTGATCTTATAAAAAAATAAGTGCAATGCAGTAATCTTGAAACGTGGTATAGACAGCTCAACAAGACCGATTTTGTTTTTCTTTCCCCAGTCCTGGTCATCAGCATCGTTGGCTAGCTCCTCAGCTCCGAGCCTCCGACCATGTGATGCACTGATGTGTGCTTTGCGGCTGCGAGGGACGCTCATTGCTTGACGACGCGGAGGAGGTAATGAAACTCGTATCGTCTCAAAAAAAAGGGGGGAAAAATAAAGGAAAGGTGCGTTCGTTTGTACGAGGGCATTTCGGTCAGTCGGCGCGCCCTGGATCTGGCTCGGCCCGACGGTTCCTCGGCCTGCGCTGCGTCTGCGCACAAACAAACGACAGCCCCTGCACGGCTGCGCCCTCCCCGCCGCCGTTCCCCAAGACGCCGGTGAGCGACGGCGTGCGCTGGCCGTTGGCGGGGTTTGGCCGGCCGCTTCTCCGCTCTTTCTTCGTCCGCCTGGCCGGCCGCGGCTGGCTCAGTCAGCGGCTCAGCGCGTCGACGCCGCTCACGTGACGCGCGTTCGATGTCTCGTCTTTTCTTTCGCTGCTGCTGCGAATCCCAGCGGACGTGGAATCCAGCACGCAGAAAATAATAAAAAATATGATCAGTTCGATCTCGGGAAGCTGTGGCGGCCGTTGGGACGGCGATACTGTCTCGGTCCCGGATCTTCTGCGGAGCGTCCCCGTACTGGGCGCCCCTGGGGACGCGACGTCGCGCCAGCTGTGGCGGCCGTTGGGACGGCGATACTGTCTCGGTCCCGGATCTTCTGCGGAGCGTCCCCGTACTGGGCGCCCCTGGGGACGCGACGTCGCGCCGGCCGGCGCCCGCCGGCGGTGGCTGCTCTTCCCTTCTCCTCCTCTACCGGTGCGGAAGTGGAATCCAATGCCCATCCAACGAGTTCCCGTGTGTCCGGATACGAGCCGGCGCCGCCTCGCCGGGTGGCAGCGTCGATCAGGACGCGTCAGGTGACACCAAATCTGTAGCGTACTACCAGCTCAAAAAAAGAAAAAGAAGAAAAATCTGCAGCGTACCAGTACAATGCACCCGTTAGGTCTGTCGGTCGGTGCTGGAGAGAAAAGTTGACACTGTGGTAACCCGAGATCGCGCGGGCTGTCCCGGAGGCTTACCGTTTACTCCCGAACCGTGCTACTTGAATGGACAGAAAGGAATAGCACTGCAAAACCAGTGGTCATCATAAACCCAATTTCTGTCCTCAATGCACGATGCTAATTCTGAACTGAATGTTCCTGAAAAAAAATCTGAACTGAAAGTAATCGCAGTGTAGTATCTAGCATCACTGATTGTGCTTCTTTTCACTCTCTCGAGGGTAACAGCCTCCAAAGAGGATTAATTAAGAGAATCGAAGATTTGGTGGCGCGCTAAACCCTATCACCTGCGGGGCACGGATGTGGAAGCCTAGAAAGCGAGGCGACGACCCAACCAAAAAGGCTCGCCATCGATCGCAAGGAAAGCGGCGCGAGCAGCCGGGGTGAGGTGAGCTCGATCCACACTTTCCCTCGCTGCCCCCGGCTTTACTTTACTTTACTACCCCCGGTAACAGTGGCGCGGCAGCACGGAGGAAGACACGAGCTCGTCATTGCTGCTGGCTGGTTGGCCGGGTTAAAAGGCTCCGGCAGATCTAGGGTTCTTGTCATCATGTGGATGCTGGCTCTGGTGGAGGGATAGGACTCTATAGGAGAGCATTTGGTTGAGTTCCTCAGCCCTCAGGTGCAGTGCTTTTCCTTTCCAAGGACGCGTCCGGGCAGCACATGTCGCCAGCACGCGCCTCCTGATTGGGAGAAGGATTCATTTCTTCACACTTTGTCATGGGTATTAGCCCTGAAAAGTGCCTCATCAGAACTGATCAGCCCGCTGTAACCTTCATCCATCTCGTCCAGGTCACGGGACACAGTTTAAATGTTTAATTTCATCGGAGAATTATTCCGTCCTTAGTAAAATCCTGCTACTATTGGTCGAGTAAAAGAGAACACCAGTCGCAAGATTCACCCAACTACCAATCAACTCGACACAAAGAAGCAAACAAACCTACGAGACCAGATCACCAGAATGATTTGCATATAAACTACTACTAGTACTAGTATAAAACAGATGGGTCGCACACACACTTTACACTTATCAACTGCTGCAAGTAGGCCACGCCCACGATGAAGTGTACCTATCTAATCTAATCTGCTGACGCTATGGATCACGAGATCTGAGAGAAAAAAAAGTAGGCTTCACGTAGCTCCCCGGGGGGCCACCTGCCTGATTAGAACTGGCAAATTTAGGTTACGTATTTACGCCCCTCTGTTGCTGTCCCTGTCCGGGCCGTCCCGGCCGCCGGGCCCCCGGACCTGGCCGGTGGCGAGCCGTCGAGCTCGAGCTCGGGTCAAAGAACAACTGATTGATTCGGGGGCAAGGGCTGAGAGCCTGAGGCTGACATGGGCTCGCTGTCTCGGACGGACAGTCGAGTCCTGTGCCGTGCGCGGCTGCGCCCTGCCGCCTGCCACTCTGCCAGGCAGAGGCGGCCTGGGCAAAGCTGCCGCGCGCGCACAGCATCCTGACACGAGTCCTGACCGGCCGATCGCACCAAATATTTTTGCAGTTTTGGTGGTACGCAGCTCGGCAATCCCCACTTCTTTCATAGATAAAAAACCAGCTGGGAACATGATTGATAAGAGAGAGAGAGTGAGTGAGAGAGTCTTGGAGAGAGGATCTGATTACTCGCAGGATGAATCCATTCAGCTCAAAATTCTCAACGACAGTGGTAAAGTTTCAGCATTTTTCTGACGGCAAAAAAGAAGAAGTGTGAGCTCAATTCCATGCAAGGAGAAACGTAATGAGCCTTGCGCCTTAAGATAAGCACCGCGGGAGGGCTTTCCCGGGATGGACCAGCCGCGTCGCGCCAGAACAAGCGAGGATCGAAAGCCTTGGCGCTCCGCCCCCTTTGGCATCTGCGAGGTGACTCCTCTCCCTTTCGGCCTTTCTCCCCAACGAAGATGAGAGGAGAGGTTGCGAGCTCGTGGCCACAGCTGCTTTCGAGGTTCCTGATCTTTGATCCGGGCGCACGGCGCGGCTACTATTTTTTTCCTTTCATTTCGCTGCGTGATGGCGATCGTACTTTGTGTTGGAGTAATGGGCTTGGCCCATTTATTCTAAAGCAATAAAAGAATTTAAAGCCCACTATTAATGCTAGGGAATCAATGTTTAATTCCGTACCGGGAATTGAGGAGGATCTCAACCGACTTAAAAGGTGGACTTCTTGTACACCACTTGTGAAGCCGGTAAGAGGAGGACGGTGAACCACACGCGCGCGCGCTCGCTCGCCGGGCCGGGCCGGGCCGGGCCGGGCCGTGGCGAGGCGAGGCGCGGCGCGGCGCGGCGCGCCGGGCCGGCCCGTGGCCGTGGCCGTGGCCGTGGCCGAGGCGCGGCACGGCCGGCCGGCCGGGCGGCGCGGTGTGATGGCTATTTTGCCGTTGACAGCAATTAATCGTGCGATTAAACGTGCAATTAAATCTGTAATTAATGGCCATAACCGCATCACCTAAATGACTCTGATGGTGTCCAGGTTCAACGAACCTGAGCACCTGAGTCACTATATAAGGAGTGCCATGCCCCTCATCCATCCTGCACCAGAGCACTGAGGCAACTCGGCTCCTCTCTTCTCCCTCTCCAGTTGCAACAACTGAGTTCCCCAACGCTAATCTCTGCGCGCACAGAATTAGCGTGAGCAGGCCTCCGAAACCTTGCTCGCCTTGAGATCCTGCACGGGATAGGCGGGCAATCAGGTTTTTGGGTAACGCTTTAGCGTGACTGCTCAAAAATACTAAGGCTTTGCCCGATTGTACGACTACTTCCTGGTGGACGAGCCGAACAACTACGTCGACTACATTCTGGTGGCCGAACGACTACGTCGACTACATCTTGGTGACCGTTCGTGGGACTGCACTGCGAACATCTTCCTGCACCGATTTAGTTCGACTACTTCGACTGAGGCCAACCGAGTAGATGTCTACTCCAGTTGGTAAGGCCAACCGAGTAGATGTCTACTCCAGTTGGTAACAGCGCAGCCAATGCCTCCGGCAACGGCCCCGCTTTAGGGTACTCCCTAAAACTTTGGTTATTTATATTGTTTATGCTTATATGTGTGATAAGTATAAACATGTTCACATGTTTTCTTTTACTCCTTAAAGTCATAGAAATATTGCTAGTTTATACATCTAATTTTGGAATTAAAATATACCGAAAATTGCCTAGATTTATAACAATCCAAAAACCTGATTGTGTTAATAGGCTTTCGGTATCTAGCTTTGCTGCATCAATCAAACCATCACCTTTTGATGGTTCAAATTACAAACGTTGGCAAGAGCGGCTTATACTGTGGTTAACACTATCGAGAGTGATCCATGTGAAAGAGGGTAAGCCTGAACAATTCTCTCCAGAGGAAGGGAGTGCGTTCGATGAGGCTGATATCCTCTTTCGAGGCTTGATCATTAGTGTTCTCGGTGATAACCTGGTGGATTCTTATATCCGGCTGCCAACTGGCAAAGCTTTGTGGGATGCTCTTGAGGCTCAATATGGAGTATCTGACGCCGGGAGTGAGTTGTATATCATGGAGCAGTTCCTTGAGTACAGGATGGTCGAAGACCGTTCTGTAGTGGAACAGGCTCATGAAATACATACTCTGGCAAAAGATCTCAAAAATTGCAGCAAAGAGTCCCCATGTGTGTTACCCAATAAGTTTGTGGCTGGAGGTATAATCTCTAAGCTGCCACCTTCTTGGAGGGACTTTGCTACTTCTCTAAAACATAAGAGACAGGAGTTCACAATAGATGGACTCATAGGGACTCTTGATGTTGAGGAGAAGGCGAGAGCAAAGGACATACGTGGGAAAGGAGTTGTTGGTGCTTCAAGTGCCAATCTTGTTCAGAAGAACAACTCCAACAAGAACAAGAAAAAGCCACCGCAGAACCAACCAAAGACTAAGAAGACAACCACTTTTAAGAAGAAGAAGAAGACGGGAGCTTGCTATGTGTGCGCTAGTACGGATCACTTTGCTGCAAAGTGTCCGAACCGCAAAGGCAACAACTCCGCTAACATGGTTATTAGCGAGCCTGGAGGAACTTCGGGGTACGGTAATTTATTACCTACTGTTCTTTCAGTCTTTGGTTCACCCGAGTGGTGGGTTGACACTGGTGCTAATATTCATGTTTGTGCTGATGCTTCTTTGTTCTCTTCTTACCAGACCGGCGGGACTTCCTCCTTGCTGATGGGGAACGGATCACATGCGCGTGTTCTTGGTGTTGGTACGGTAAATCTGAAGTTTACTTCGGGGAAGACCGTGCAGCTGAAGAACGTGCAGCATGTCCCCACCATCAAGAAGAATTTAGTCAGCGGCTCTCTACTGTGTAGAGATGGTTTCAAATTAGTCTTTGAGTCCAATAAATGTATCTTGTCTAAGTTTGGTACTTTTGTTGGAAAAGGTTATGAAAGCGGAGGTTTGTTCCGTCTTTCTTTGTCAGATGTTTGTAATAAAATTGCATACAATGTTATTAACGTTGATGAAACAAATGTTTGGCATTCGAGGCTTTGTCACGTTAATTTTGGTTGTATGATGCGCTTAGCTAATTTGAGCTTAATTCCAAAGTTCACTTTTGTCAAAAATTCTAAGTGTCATGTATGTGTTGAATCAAAACAAACTCGTAAGCCTCATAAGACCGCGGAGGCAAGGAGCTTGGCACCCTTAGAATTAATTCATTCCGATTTGTGCGAAATGAATGGAGTGTTGACAAAAGGTGGTAAAAAATATTTCATGACTTTGATTGATGATAGTACTAGATTTTGTTACATCTATTTGTTGAAGTCAAAAGATGAAGCTTTACACTACTTTAAAATCTATAAAGCTGAAGTAGAAAACCAACTTGAGAGAAAGATCAAAAGAGTTAGGTCAGATCGTGGTGGCGAGTATTTCTCAAATTTATTCACTTTATTTTGCGAGGAACATGGTATTATTCATGAGAGGACGCCTCCCTATTCACCTCAGTCAAATGGGGTTGCCGAAAGAAAGAACCGCACTCTAACGGATTTGGTTAACGCCATGTTAGATACAGCGGGACTTTCCAAGGAATGGTGGGGTGAGGCTATATTGACTGCATGTCATGTCCTAAACCGTGTTCCTACAAAGAATAAAGAGATAACTTCTTTCGAGGAATGGGAGAAGAAAAGGCCAACACTGTCATACTTACGTACATGGGGTTGTTTGGCAAAAGTGAGTGTGCCAATAACCAAGAAACGTAAGCTTGGACCTAAAACTGTGGATTGTATCTTTCTAGGTTATGCTATTCACAGCGTTGGATATAGATTTTTAATAGTGAAATCTGGAGTACCTGACATGCATGTTGGTACTATAGTGGAGTCCAGAGATGCTACATTTTTTGAAAACATTTTTCCCATGAGAGATGAAACAAGTTCATCTAGGCAAGAGTTCATCAAGGATGATGGCTCTGCTGAGCCGATAGAACACAATGAACATACACTTGTAGAAAATTCTGAGGAGGATAACAATGATGCTCCGAGAAAGAGCAAGAGACAAAGGACTGTAAAGTCTTTTGGTGATGATTTCATTGTATACCTCATAGATGATACACCCAGAACCATTGAAGAGGCATATTCATCTACTGATGCTGACTATTGGAAGGAAGCAGTAAGGAGTGAGATGGATTCTATTATGTCTAATGGAACCTGGGAGGTCGTTTAACGTCCTTATGGATGTAAACCGGTTGGATGCAAGTGGGTGTTCAAGAAAAAGCTTAGGCCAGATGGTACTATTGAAAAGTACAAGGCTAGGCTTGTGGCCAAGGGTTATACACAAAAAGAAGGAGAAGATTTCTTTGACACTTATTCACCAGTTGCCCGATTGACCACAATTCGAGTGTTACTTTCCTTGGCAGCCTCTTATGGTCTTCTCGTTCATCAGATGGACGTTAAGACGGCTTTCCTCAATGGATAGTTAGAAGAGGAGATCTATATGGATCAGCCGGATGGGTTTGTATCAAAGGGTCAAGAAGGAATGGTTTGTAAGTTGTTAAAATCTTTATATGGTCTCAAGCAAGCGCCTAAGCAGTGGCATGAAAAGTTTGATAGAACTTTGACCTCTGCCGGCTTTGTTGTGAACGAAGCTGACAGATGTGTGTACTATCGCTATGGTGGGGCTGAAGGAGTGATTTTGTGCTTGTATGTGGACGACATACTGATCTTTGGCACTAGCCTTAATGTGATTAAGGAAGTCAAAGAGTTTTTATCTCAAAATTTTGAGATGAAGGATCTGGGAGAAGCTGATGTTATCCTTAATATAAAGCTGGTAAAAGAGATCAATGGTGGGGTGATTCTTACACAGTCTCACTATGTGGAGAAGGTGTTAAGTCGCTTTGGTTATAGTGACTATAAACCTGTCTCAACACCATATGATGCCAGTTTAATTCTTAGAAAGAACAAAAGGATAATGCGAGATCAGCTGAGATATTCTCAGATCATTGGTTCATTAATGTATTTAGCGAGCGCTACAAGACCTGATATCTCGTTTGCTGTAAGCAAACTGAGCCGGTTTGTTTCAAACCCGGGAGATGATCATTGGAAGGGTCTTGAAAGAGTAATGCGCTATCTGAAGGGGACAATGAACTATGGAATTCACTACACCGGGTACCCAAGGGTACTAGAAGGGTATAGTGATTCAAATTGGATTTCTGATGCTGATGAGATAAAGGCCACAAGTGGATATGTGTTTACACTTGGTGGTGGAGCTGTTTCCTGGAAGTCTTGCAAGCAGACCATCTTAACGAGGTCAACTATGGAAGCAGAACTCACAGCATTAGATACCGCCACTGTTGAGGCTGAGTGGCTTCGTGAGCTCCTTATGGACTTGCCGATAGTTGAAAAACCGTTACCGGCAATCCTAATGAACTGTGACAATCAAACGGTAATTGTCAAGGTGAATAGTTCAAAGGATAACATGAAGTCATCTAGACATGTGAAAAAGCGGTTGAAATCTGTCAGAAAATTGAGAAACTCCGGAGTTATAGCCCTGGACTATGTTCAGACGGCTAAAAATCTGGCAGATCAGTTTACAAAGGGTCTTTCACGAAATGTGATAGACAATGCATCTATGGAATTGGGCTTGAGACCCACGTGAGTCATTCTATAGTGGAAACCTGTCCTATGTGATCGGAGATCCCGTGAATTAGGATGGTGAAACAAACTAAAGTCTGACTGTGAGAAGAGAACCTTTGTGAAAAGGGCTCATTCCGTGTATAAGGTGCATTTCTCTTCTAATCTGTATGGCAGGTTGGTCTATACCTTAATGTGTGCCAGGTGGTTTCTTTTAAACAAATGAGTTGTTTTCTTGAAACAAAGATGTTGTCCTACAGAACATCTGAAAGGAACACACCTATATGAGTTTGACCACTGGTCATGGTCTATGAGAATTGGGTATTCTCTAGAAACTCATGAAGGGCCTGGAGTATGACTCATAAGCTCCAAACCGCGGGGATGCTTTTGCAGCCTAGTACCAGTGTAGGGCTCTGGTCAAACTTGTTTGCACAAAACTGACAATTCAAGGCATAGTCCATTGCACAGTTGTGAATAAGTGTAGCCTTTGTCCTAGATGGAAGTTCAACTTAACAGTCTCTGTCGAATACTGGTATATCAAAGAGAGAATGAGGGTATTTCTAGTGTGGCTTGAATTTCTTGGAGGGGATTGTTGGAGTAATGGGCTTGGCCCATTTATTCTAAAGCAATAAAAGAATTTAAAGCCCACTATTAATGCTAGGGAACCAATGTTTAATTTCGTACCGGGAATTGAGGAGGATCTCAACCGACTTAAAAGGTGGACTTCTTGTACACCACTTGTGAAGCCGGTAAGAGGAGGACGGTGAACCACACGCGCGCGCGCGCTCGCTCGCCTCGCCGAGCCGGGCCGTGGCCGTGGCCGTGGCCGTGGCCGTGGCCGTGGCCGAGGCCGAGGCCGAGGCGAGGCGCGGCGCGGCGCGGCACGGCACGGCCGGCCGGACGGGCGGCGCGGCGCGGCGCGGCGCGGCGTGGCGTGGCGCGGTGTGATGTGATGGCTATTTTGCCGTTGACAGCAATTAATCGTGCGATTAAACGTGCAATTAAATCTGTAATTAATGGCCATAACCGCATCACCTAAATGACTCTGATGGTGTCCAGGTTCAACGAACCTGAGCACCTGAGTCACTATATAAGGAGTGCCATGCCCCTCATCCATCCTGCACCAGAGCACTGAGGCAACTCGGCTCCTCTCTTCTCCCTCTCCAGTTGCAACAACTGAGTTCCCCAACGCTAATCTCTGCGCGCACAGAATTAGCGTGAGCAGGCCTCCGAAACCTTGCTCGCCTTGAGATCCTGCACGGGATAGGCGGGCAATCAGGTTTTTGGGTAACGCTTTAGCGTGACTGCTCAAAAATACTAAGGCTTTGCCCGATTGTACGACTACTTCCTGGTGGACGAGCCGAACAACTACGTCGACTACATTCTGGTGGCCGAACGACTACGTCGACTACATCTTGGTGACCGTTCGTGGGACTGCACTGCGAACATCTTCCTGCACCGATTTAGTTCGACTACTTCGACTGAGGCCAACCGAGTAGATGTCTACTCCAGTTGGTAACAGCGCAGCCAATGCCTCCGGCAACGGCCCCGCTTTAGGGTACTCCCTAAAACTTTGGTTATTTATATTGTTTATGCTTATATGTGTGATAAGTATAAACATGTTCACATGTTTTCTTTTACTCCTTAAAGTCATAGAAATATTGCTAGTTTATACATCTAATTTTGGAATTAAAATATACCGAAAATTGCCTAGATTTATAACACTTTGTGCCTGCAACCTTTTTCCCCGGGTCACTGTGGAAGGCAACTGTTTACCGGCTGAGGCCGGCTGAGTTCTGACCCGGCGCTGATGATGTTGGTAATTGGTACGGGATGGAATCGCAAGGACAGATCGCGCAGCATTTATTCACTCTGCCTCGTCGTGGGCTTGGATCCGCGGAGAGTTGGGCCAGGGTCGATGAGAAGGCCGTTGGTTATGTGGATGGGAAGGCCCATGATGAAATCTCAAGGCCAGACAAGTTTCATGGGCGAGCTGGCAAAATGGCCCGCTAGGTCAGGTTGTTTCCTGATTGCAGCCCGTACCACCCAGCAATGGGCCACCGCCCACCGGCCTCAAAAAAAAAAAAGCAGACCGGATCACTGGAGAAGACAAAAAGGGGCGAGAAATTACTCTCAAAAAAAGGGGAGAGAAAAAAAAGGGGAAAGGGTGAGGTTGATAGGAGACGGGGCATGTGCATTATCTCTGTGATCTTTTGACCTCTCACAGCTCCCGATGATCTTCTCCTTTTTGCTCCCCTTTGATTTGAAAGAAAATACACCAACTTGACCATAAACCGTGAAACACTTTATGATACTCGAACTCCAAGTATGTACGATGACAAGAGCAATCTTAACGGTTACCAACGATCTAATAGGTCAATAATAACAGGGCACTTCAGGTCAAAACCAAACGGTGGTGTCATCGATACGCTGAAGGAACACGTTCAAACCAACTAAGCAAACCCGCATTTTCAGCCAGCTTCGATCGAAGAAAGTGCTCAAGGGATTGAAAAACACACAAATTGTCACATAAATGTAACAGCAGCAGGCATATTTATCTGCTACTAACACAGAAAAAATCATGATAACTCTTATTTAACCTTAACAAGCCAGCCCCTTAAATCATTAAATTCTAAAAAAATTGAAGAAAATCCCGATAAACTCCAAGATAAGGTGGCACAAGTCGTCGGCACATGTGATCGATCCCAAAATCTCCTGGACAGCAATGGGCGGATTGGCGCAGCGTGCAATCGAGTTTCGGCACCCCAATCCATCTCGCAAGAACGACGCAGACGGCGGGGCACGCGCCGCGCCACACGGCGAAGCTCCGCGACAGATCCGGAGCAGCGGGACCCTCCCTGCTGCACCGGCGCGCACGTACCCATGACCCGTCCATTGGGATTGGGCCCTAGCCGACCACATGCCCCCCGCTGGGCTGGCGCCTCACGATCAAGGACCGGACGGCCAGGATCAAACCGGCGCGCCGCACCGCCATGTGCCGCGCTGCTTTAGGCCATGTTTGGTTGGTCGGTGGAAAAGTTTTGATGAGACAGAAATATGCTTTGACTATTAATTAGGGATATTAAATAAAGTCTAATTATAAAATTACCTCCATAACTGTGGTACTGTAGCAGTTGCTCTAGCTAATGAGGTCTTTGACCGCATGATTAGAGGATGATTGAGTGCGGTTACTGTAGCATCACTGTAGCCAATTATGATGAAACTTGGCTCATTAGATTCGTCTCGAAAAATTACACCCATTCCTAAAAAGATTTTGCAAATAAATTTTGTTTAATACTTCATACATACATTTATCTTTTTGTGCAAAAGTTTTCGTGAATTCATCCAAACACGGCCTTAATTGGGCAGCACCCGGCGCCCACCCCGCCAGGCCCCAGCTCACGCTCCCGTGTTCACACTCCCGTCTCCCTGTCCCGGGTCGGCCCCGTTCAAGCTAGAGACAAGAGCCACCCACGCGAACGCCGCCACCTCGCTCTGCTCGCTTCGCCCTCGCCCGGTGCTCCGGCAATTGTTCGCTGCTGTTTGATTCCGCCGAGGGGAGGAGGGAGGCGGAGGGGGAAGAAGCGATGATGGGGCGGATGCGGGCGGCTGCGGCGGCGGCGCTGCTGGTGCTGGCGGCGTGCGCGGCGCTGCCGCCGAGGACGGCGGCGAACAAGATCAGCATCAACTGGAAGCCCAACACCAACTACTCCGACTGGGTGGCGCAGCACAGCCCCTTCTACAAGGACGACTGGCTCGGTACGCCGCGCATTGCCTGCCTGCCTGCCTGCCTGCCTGCTCCTCCCTCCCTCCGTCCGAGCTCCCAGATCTGAATCTTGTTCCCCCTTGTGAACCCGCCCGGTATCTGGGCGCGCGCAGTGTTCTACTACACGGCGGGGCAGGCGGACGTGGTGCAGGTGGACGAGGCCGGGTACAACAAGTGCGACGCCAGCAACGCCATCTACAACTACAGCAAGGGCCGCACCTTCGCGTTCCAGCTCAACGAGACCAAGACCTACTACTTCATCTGCAGCTACGGATACTGCTTCGGCGGGATGCGCCTCGCCATCAAGACCGAGAAGCTGCCGCCGCCGTCCCCGCCGCCGTCCGGCAGCAACGGGTCCGGCGGCGCCGCCGCCTTCGCCAGGTCCCACGCCGCGGTCATCTACGCCGCCGTCGCCGTGCTCGCCGCGCTCCTCAGGGTGCTCTAGCAAGGGGGGGGGGGGGGATCTCCGCCGTTCTTTCGTTAAATTTGGAGCTCTTGTTTTCTTTTTTTTTGGTGTGCTTGGATGGGCTCTGAAGAGGAGTCGTAGTAGTGGAGGAGTGTGTTGTGTTGGGTTGATTTAGTGGCGTGGATTTGCGGAAGCGATTGATTCATCTGAGAGATTGATTTATTGTTCCGAGTGTGAAGAACTCATCAAGCTGAAGTAACCTAGCTTTGCATTTTGTCACGGAGATAAAAGATCTCTTCTACTTTCCCGTTCAAGCTGAAGTAACCTAGCTTTGCATCTGTCACGGAGATACTCCTAAAAGATGTATTCTACTTTCCCGGAGCATCTCAACGATTCCGGAACGTTCCGGTGGCAACTGGCGACGAAAGCGATGCCTCTTGGCACCTGCTAGCGAGCCGCACTCTGACCTGAGATCAGCTCGCGTTCCGGCATGATTTTCCGCGCATTGTCTGCTGCAAAGATGCGCGTCGACCGGTGTACTTTGTACCCTCGCGAGAAGGATAATCCCAGTGGCATGTGGTGGTTTAGGCAGGCAGGCGAACCACGGCTCCCTGTCCGCTCTCGGTTCGCCTTTGTCCGCAAGAGCAGGCCGGTTTCGCGCATGGGTTGCCGATCCCAGTTTCAAGGGCGCCGTGCGGACAACGCTCGCCTTCGGCGTGTCCCCGAGGCGCTCCCCGCAGACCCGCCTGTTGCAGGATTCGTGGAGCTCGTCCGCCGAGCGGTTCGCAAGCGCAACTTCTTCGAAAAAAAGAGCAGGTCCGGCTCGTCACGGACAAGGACGTGCGGCGCCGCGTCAGCAAAGCCACATCACGTGGCCTTGATGGCGCGCGGGTGCGGGACTGCGGATCTCCATTTCCCTCCAATGGTGGGCAGCGGCGAGTCGGAAGCGGCGAGCCGACGACGGTATCTCCTTTGCACCTCAAGAGCAACTAACGGCAAGAAGCTAGATTCGCCAACCGAAAGCTCAGATTTCAGTTACGTTTCCAATTTCGGTTGCCACCACGGGTAGTGATTTTGCTGCCACGCGCAATCTCGCATCCAGTACCGCCACCTAGCTGTCAAACAAGTAGCCCACTGAGGAGTAGATGCTGCGCTGTGGTATCAACGCGCTAGAGCCCGTGCACCGTAAAAATAGTCGGGTTCGGTTTGGGCACACTCTAGAATCATGTGGCATCAACTCCGCGATCACCACGCCGCCACAGGAACTGAGCGCAAACTCTTCTTCGGTGCGCATCAGATCTGGTTGGACTGATGAAGACCATCGTTCTCAACGCAGGTACGCGAACACAAAGTCCGCCTGTTTAAGCCCCATCTGAGTGCCGACGAAACATCAACTGCGGGTACACCAAACCCGCAGACTATTCATCAGGTGATCTGAAGATCCGTTTCATTGTAACTGTTAGTTAGTGTATTGCGCAGTTCTAGCTACCCATATCGGGGCAACAAATACAGTAAGGCACACACCGCCGGAGGGGGGGGGGGGGATCGAAAATGGGCAGAGGGATGCAAAACTTTGCTGATGGTCAATAGCAACATGTTCACAACAACTACTACCAGTAACAGAAAAATCGCACTCAAAACTTCTGCTCGGTTCCGATCCCACACATTTTCCATTACCTTTGAGCAGCACCGCATTAACCCTCGAGCATTGCCTTCGCCGCATCAATAAGTGCGGGTCTCAAGCTGTTAGATGCTCGACCAAGGACAGTGTAGCCTTCCTTATCCTCAACATCAACATCAGCACCGTGTCTAATTAGCAGAAAAGCAACCTAGAATAAGATTGTAACACAAGAATTAGTAATTCCTTGTATTGATTTGATAAAATAAATAAAAAAACTCAAGGACAATCAATCACGTCTGTTGTGACTCAAAATCTGAAGCTTCCTTTGGTATTCAGAAGGCAGTGGGTCCCCAATGAACTAATTAGCAGCCTAAAAGTAGTTACAAAAGGCTTAGGATAATCGTCAGAGATAACTAAGTTAAGCCGGCATTCAAGGTGCAATTTGCAATGCAGATCACCACAGAAACATGGAAATTTGAAAATTAGTTGAACAAATTCATGCAAGAAAGCCATATAAAGCTACCTCTTTGCATTCGCATATTAAGGAATGCATATCAACAAACTATGCACACTTACAAGAAAGAAGCCTGAAAAAATTACCCCTTGGTTCTCACATATAACAGCATGCATCAGAGGCGTTTGTCCTATCCTGTCAACAGCATCAACCTCGGCACCTTCCACAATGAGGAATTCGCACAGTTCAGCATTTCCAGTGCTGGCAGCTCTATGCAAGGGCGTGCAGCCAAACTGACAAGATAGACGTTGAAGGTTTAGATGTCTAGCAAAATTTCAGTTCTAGACTTGCAGTGTATAAAGAATCAGAGATGCATAAGCATATGCAGTAACAATGGTCAACATATTTCAAGGAAACATTCCAAAAGAACTTCAATTATTGGTGATTATTTTTGAGTCCGAACTGATTCTAGGCGACAAAAGAATTCTATAAATTAAATGCTAACAAGAAGCAATTGTTGTTGCAAAACACTGTACTTTGTATCAGGATCAATCTTATGTCCAAGCATCAAAGAATACCCCATCATGGTTTAGTCCTTCTGGATTTGAGTCCTACCACCACAGAAAGCCACATGGGCACATATTTCTCTTAGATTGTTGAAAATGCACATACCTTGTCTTTCTTGTTGACTTTTGCACCATGTGCTATTAGTTTCTCAGCTATGTTAAGCCTCCCTTTGCTTGCAGCATAATGAAGAGCAGTTCGACCACCATCAGTAGTCAGGTCAACATCAGCACCTGGTAGTACAAATTTATGATTGCATCTGTTAATAAAATCTTAAATAATAGAGACTACTGAAATTACAAAATAAAATAGCAAAAGGGGAACACAAACTCGTTTTTAACAGAAGAAAAGGAAATATACTGGTTTAATGCTTCTGAACGCTGCTAGATAAATAGGAAATATGACACGCTACGATACTTTGCAATTCTAATGTTCTGGTACACTGAGATAAACCTTTATTTGGTTCTTGTGAAGAATAGGAATTTTTCAGGGAGCTCATTCAAGGAATAAGAACATTTAGCATTCCCTATAGAGTAGCTTAGTTCCGAACACGCATGTCAGCTCTCATTTCACTTTTGCAGGATATACAAATTAGCACAGCATATGATTGGTGAAGTTTTTAACAAGAACCACCATGAGGACATTCTGAAAAATAGCAGCGATATGCCGATATCAGTGGATACCCAAAAGGAAAGAAAAAGAAAAAGAAAAAGCACCACAGTTCAGATCACTGGTCAGCAGCAAAGATCAATTTGAATGTTACAGGCCAACACCAACTAATCTTAGAAATTTGTAGCAGAAATATCAGAACTCGTACCTCGCTCAAGCAGGATTTCGACGATCTGGGCGTTGCCGGTGCTGGCCGCGGAGTGGATCGGCGCCCACCCCTCCTCGTCCTTGGCGTTCAGGACGCTCGCCGCAGCGGCACCAGCTGCTTCCAGGAGCGCGAGCACCACCTAAACCCACCCGAAACACCGTCAAAACCCTAAACCCAGCACATTCGATTCTCGGGAGCGGAAGTCCTCTTTGCGTGCCTGGGGGTGCCCGGCGGCGGCGGCGACGTGGACGAGGGAGCGGCCGTCCTCGTTGCGGAGGGAGAGGTCGGCGGGGGTGAGGGAGGCGAGCGCGGAGGCGTCGCAGGACTCCGCGGCGCTGAAGAGCTCCTTCTCCGACGGGCGCGCCTCCCCGCCGCCGCTGGCGTCGACGTCCATCGCCGCCATCAGGGTGTGGCCCGAACTGGGAGGAGGAGATGGGCCGGAGGCAGGCGAAGCAGCGGAGGAGGTCAGAAGAGGCGTCTTTTTTATTTTTATATTTTTTAAAATCATTTTTTACAGAAATATATTTTCGGTTTCATAATTTACAGTTTTGTACCCCTACCGCCCGGCTGCGGGGCGGCAGGGTACCTGCCGCCAACTGGCGGGGGCGGTAGGGACCTGAATGTAAATAAAATTTATTTTTAATCACATTTTGGCCACTGGGGGAACCTGCCGCCAACTGGCGGGGCGGTAGGCCAGGCAAAAAATTATTTTCTTTTTAGTTTCCAAAATAGTGAATTCTAAATTCAATTAAAAATTAGAGAAAAATTAAAAAAATGCAAACTAAATTTTGATAGGTTTCTTAAATCAAGATTTACATAGAAAAAATACTTATGCATGTGAAATGTCAATTTTGCCCCTCTAAAATTTTAGGTTGTGTTTAATCTAGTTTATTTTGTATCTGTTGTTCTGTTTGTCTAAAAATCTTGAAAATTTTGTGGTAGCCTAATTTTTGCATGTGTATTTCACTGGAAAATTTTCAGGTGCATAGCCTAGGTGTATGTTTGTGGATCTATTATTCTACTGCTAAATGATGGAAATCCAACAATAATAGATCCACAAATATGCACTTAGGCTATGCACCTGAAAATTTTCCAGTGGAATACACATGAAAAGAGTAGGCTATCACAAAATTTTCAGGATTTTTAGACAAACAGAACAATAGATACAAAATAAACTAGATTAAACACAACCTAAAATTTTAGCAGGGGCAAAATTGACATTTCACTTGTATTAGTATTTTTTTCTCCGTAGATTTTGATTTAATAAACATAACAAAATTTAGTTTGTATTTTTTTGATTTTTCAATAATTTTTAATTGAATTTAGAAGTTCACTGTTCTGGAAACTAAAAAGAAAATAATTTTTTAACTGGCCTACCGCCCTGCCAGTTGGCGGCAGGTACCCTGCCGCCCGGCAGGGGGGCAGGCTCCCCCAGGGGCCAAAATTCGATTAAAAATAAATTTTATTTACATTCAGGTCCCTACCGCCCCGCCAGTTGGCGGCAGGTACCCTGCCGCCCTGCAGCCGGGCGGTAGGGGTACAAAACTGTAAATTATGAAATCGAAAATATATTTCTGTAAAAAATGATTTTAAAAAATATAAAAATAAAAAAGGCGCGTCAGAAGAGTTGCGCTTTTTCCACAAGAGTAAACGCCCCCTCTTCCAAGAAAGAAGACGAGCTTCGCCTGGATGGCCGTCTATGTGGAGTCTGGATGGCCGGTTAGAACTGGGCCATCCCAAGGCCCAATAAAGAAGACGATTAGGCAGTTTTTCAGTCTGGTGCCGGAGAGCCAGCGATCAACTTCAAACCAAGCTGCCCGCATCGTCGTTTATGCACGTTGATTTCGCTACACAAAGTTTCGGTTTTAAGCGGAACATAAACATAAGAAATTTTGATTCTTGATCAGCAAACAAAGTGACAATCGGAACGAACTAAGAAAATACTTCTCCATTATTCATCTTCTTCTTCTTCAAAAGACGAACCCGAATCACCTATTCACTTTTACCAGAAGATGACAGCGGTATAGTACAGTGTACAGTACACAGTACACGCCCGGCACAGCAGCTAGGAATAGGAATTAGGATGGTCCCTCCCTTCTGCTTACTACAGCTTACTCGAGGTGATCGTGCGGCCGGAGCGACATGAACATGGCCGCGTAGTGCCTGAGCCGCCGGTCCCCGTCGTCAGGACCGGCGGCCAGCGACGGCGGCGCCGCCATCGCCGTCGCGTCCACCTTCCTGGCCCTGTACCGGCGCCACGCGAGCTGGATGTTGACGGCGGCCCAGGTCCGCCAGTTGGACGAGTAGTAGCGCGCCGTGTGCTTGAGCTTTTCGTTGGCGAACTTGTACCGGAAATGCTCGGTGATGAAGCGCAGGTCCGGCGCGTCGAGGCAGAACGCCTGCGCCGCCTCCACGCACTCGAACGTCGCCGACGAGGCCGGGAGCCGGTCCACGAACGGGCGGCGCAGGCACCAGGACAGCAGCTCGTCGCCCAGGAAGTTGCCCGCGCCCAGCACGCACGTCGCCACCACGCCCTTGGTCAGCGGCTGCGTGCTCCGGAGCTTGCCCTGAAGGATGAACACCATGCGCTGCACCGGGTCGCCCTCGCGGATCACCTTCTCGCCGCTGGAGAACACCAGCGGCCGCAGCCGGTCGCAGATGTTGTCCAGGATCAGGTCGTCCATGCCATGGAACAGCGGAACCTGACAGGGAAAGTTTTTTTTTTTTGCAACAATTTCATTAGGCATTCAATTCAAGGGAAACAGAACTGCACATTTCCAATAAAAAATAGAAAGAATCACAGGAACTTTAGTGATCAAAAGCTTATTATCAGAGAGGCAGGTGCCGTACTACCTGCTTAACCAGCTCGAGGCAGAGGTAGCGCTTGATGTCTCGCCTGAGTCCTTCAGGCAGGTCCTTGATCATCTCCATCTCCTCGTCTCCCGTGACGGCCGCCCAGCGCTCCCGCTCGTACTTGCGGACCCTCTGCCTCAGGCGGGACGGCAGTTGCCTCCGTCTCATCCACCATTCCATGTCCCGGAAACGCAGCTGCATCTTCCGCTTCCTTGCCAGCACGGCATGAAGAAATACCTGCAGATTCAGTCGGTTCTACTTAGCGAAGTGGTTTGATACATACGATCAGACAGAAGGACCAAACATGAAACTGTTTTTACCTGTATGTTTCCGATCAGCAGTGTGAAGAGCATCAAGCCACTGAGGACATTGATTATGCTGAATATCACCTCGAGACCATTGCTCGTAGGGGCGAGATCGTTACCGAAAGTACTGCCGAGCAATTCAAGGAATTGTATAAGTTTACGAGTATGCCGTTGTTAAACACAATACAGCAATAACAAAATTGAACACTTAGTACATTATTAAGACAATTATTTTTATAGAGAGAACAGCCTCCATGTTGGAGACAAGTGAAACTAAATCTCTCAAACTGATTACCTGAGAGTCATGAGGCCCCAAAATATAGGATAGAGTATTTTGACAGCAAGCGAATTGCTTGATATAACAGGAAGAGCCCCCAAGTAGATACCATAAGCAAAGGATCCATTTCCACTTAGACAGGTAGACGCGTTTTGTTGACTGAAGGAGGTCGTGTTTGTGTCACATGCCAATCCATTAATATTTGATGACCAAGGAGGGTGAAAACATATCTCATTTGAACAAGCAAGCGATATTAGATCGCAACTGTTGTTTTTCTTGCATTCCTCTTGAAGGCAGGAGGCAATACGCTGAATTGCAAGAACATACCAACAACCACCTGCTATCTGGATATGGCAGAACGTTGGTAAATAAACATTTTTCAGATAATTCAGTATGCATTAGTCTTAAGCCTAGTACCAATTTTTTAAGAACTCCACATCAACAATATATTCTATACTTTCCAATTGATTACAGAGGAAGGAATGCTCACATGAGACGCAATGAAGTAGGCAAAGAGATTTAGACCAAATCCCCACCATATTGTTCCAAAGATGTAACCAGTCACCTTCTGCATTTTCCTCATGATATGAATACTGTGGTACACCTTGGGGAGGAATTGAAATATGAACATGAGCAGCAATATTGTCATGATAAGTTTAACTTGCTCTTCCCTTATTAACTTTGGTATAACCAGCCAGAAAATGACCTGCATAATTTGATGGACCACCTTGTTGAGCAAAACAGGAACATAAAGAAAAAAAATAAAGAAACAGAAAAAAATGCTAAATTCTGCCTTTGACATCCTTCTCGTAAATTGTTGACATGTTCTGAAAACTAAAGCCCCTGAATATACTATAAACTCTTCTGTCGAATATCCTAACTTTTCTCAGAAAGGTGTTGTTCAACCAGTAGCTGTCTATAACCAAGTTTTCTGACAGTGCATTATTTGAAATATTCTGGGAGTGGCAAAATCACGAGTGGTCAATGTTTGCAATCCTATTATTGCAATTTTCTATAACAAAAAGAACATGTGGGTACGACTGAGCAGTGAGCACTATACAACTAGGTATGTTGACTGTAGATCAATCAGTTATGCGAACAATATAATTCGAATTAATTTTTTATGATAAACAACTGCCTCAATAATCCATCGATTGATTTGGAAAGGGTAGAAATAACGTATTCCATCCATGACTGGTCCAAATAAGCACGGCTCCACATACACCATGAAGCCATGCCCCCACGTGAAATTGACAGGTGCAATCATGTGAAACAAAAGGAATATGTACCAAATATTATGCGACAAAAACTAGACCACACTTGGAATTTACAAGATTATCTGGATGACAAAGATTGATATGAAATGGGAATAGATACGGAAAAAAAGAATCCGGGCGTGCAGGCACGCCAGGTTTGCTCTGAGAACTCTCAAACAGTGGACTTTTTTTTTAAAAAAAAACTCTCAAGCAGTGGCAGATGTGAAATGGGAATATCCTTTTATGCTGCAGAACCAACCACAATTTTACACTTGTAAAGCTTGCGGCATTGCAATCTGGTCTGCTGGCGGGTCATAGAAAACTGTAAACAAGCCACAAGATCGCGCTACCATCAGCACCATGCTGACACGAGCTACTGAACTACCGTTTTCTACCCAGCTGGTTACATCATTGTGGCTGTAACATTGGTCATATTCAAATACTATCCGCCGCCAATCATTGTCGTTACATCATTATTGATCCGTAGTTCCGTACTAGTATTTCCGTAAGCGCATCAAACTCTTATCATTTTCTACGGCAAAACTCCGACCTGAATTCTCCATCCTCTCAGCAATCACATCACGGTGGGGGTCATGATCTTTCAAGAAAACTGCAGACCCCCCCCCCCCCCCTGCCACCACACACATGACTGCCAATGCCAGCATTGCACATTTTTACACATCAGCTCGCTACTGGGCACTGTTGTACCTGAAATGCGCTCGCCTGTGTTCTACTTCTGCAATTTCGACAGGGACCGAAGGGCGCGCTGTGCGCTGTCTCAGAAGCAGACACGAGACATGTCCATAATTTAGGGGCGTTTGATCCCTCAGGCCCTCATCTACACCGGTGCAGCGTTGGATCATATGCTTGGAATCTTTGTTCCGATTTTTTTTCATGGTGAAAAATGGTAGATTGATGAGTTCAGGGAGGGGGGGTCATGGATGTCAGCAGCTGACCTGCGGAATGGGGAGGATGACGAAGAGGTCGAACCAGAGGCCCTTGGCGGAGCGCGCGTAGTGCGCGGCGATGGCGCGGGCGTCCCACACGAGCTTGCCGCAGCCGACGACGAGGGACTCGCGGGAGACGTAGGCGAGGCGGAACTGGAGCAGGACGTGCGCGAGGTGCCCGGCGTCGGCGCAGGTCCGGAGCGCGGTGACCGCGGCGGCGAGGCCGGCGTCCATGTAGAGGCAGGGCTGGCCGGCGCGGCCGATGGAGAGGGCGTAGAAGAAGAGCGGGTCCACCGCCAGCGCGGCGGCCCGGCCCAGCAGGATCCACCGGTTCCAGCGCCGCACGCGCTTGCTCCGCGGGTCCAGCACGGGGCCGAACAGCCACCGCGCGGCGGCGCCCGCGTGCTGCGCCGCCGACGCCGGCGCCGGCGGGGCCTGCTGCGCCTGGACCGGCACTAGCGAGGACCCCGCGTCGGCGTCCCAGCCGGGCTCGTGCACCTGGTCGCAGGTCGTGGAGTGGAACGCCGGCACCCCGGGCTGCGTGCACGCGTAGCACTCCCCCGCCGGGTGCCCGCCCGCCGCCGACGACCGGCCGCTGCCCCCGGACTCCTCGTCCCGCACCGCGGCCGGGTTCCCCCGGATTCCATCGCACACTCGCTCGAGCAGCCTTGTTGCCAAGGAAACAAACAAGACTCAGGACCGGAAACAAACACAAACACTCCAAATCCATGGCGATCGAAGCCATTGCCGCGAACTCGAAGAACTCGACTTCATTTCATCGAAAAGCCATTGCTCCGAGGGGGATCGAGCACGGACCTCGCGGGGAGGGAGCGGATGAGCGCGAGGGGCGGCATGTCGTCCCAGCCACGGCGCCGGGAACCATGAACGGAGGACACCTTTCGTCGCCGGCGCGAGGTGGGCGGAGGCGCGGCGCCAGGACTACCAGTCCAGTGAGCGGAGGAGCGCGCGCTAGGCTGCTGGCGGCTGGCGCTGGGCGTGAGCAGAGCAAGTATAAAAGCGGAGCGAGGCGGAGGATACAACTGTGCCGGGGCCCCAAGTACGTGCCGACGTGGCGCGTGCGGGCGCCGTCCTTGCGCACCGGTGCGGAGCCTCCCCGGGGCACCTACCGTACCGGGTCGACGAGAGCAATCGTTCCCAGCCAGTGGGCCTGCGCTCCCGGTACATGCCAGCCGCCCCCGGGCACACCAAACAAATCATTGATAGTGCTACGAGTTTCGAATACATAGTTACGCTGATTTAGTAACGTATTTTTCTTTTGAAATATAGTATACACATACATGCTTACATATACGTACACACATAAATCCTATCAAAATATACGTACGCAACTCTATATGTATAAACACATTCGAGAAACTGAGTTAGCAAATTCTCGATATTAACAAAATCACCACGCACATCTTATGTTTTACGGTCACATCATCTACCACTGAAATGAAATAATAGCGCAGATTAAATTTTAAAATGAATATAGAACAGTATGGACACCTGTACCGAGATGAGAACTCAAATTCGGATGAGCACATTCCACTTAACAACCGGTCTAGGGTACAAGTGGATAACTCTTAGATGCACCATCAACTCTCTTTAGTATTACGTTTTAAAAAACTAACACAATATTTTGAACTAAAGAGAATTGAAGGTGCCCAAAGATCACCATTGGCACCCTTAAACCGGTCCCTCAGCGATTCAGCGCCTTGCAACGAGGCTGGCGACTACATCATTTCTCTCAAGCACGTACAATAAAAATAATCATTGGTTCATAATGAGATTGTGGCTTTCCAATCATGAAATACGTAGTACGATTTACGCCGGGCATCCGCGTCCTTAGGGATGAAAGTATGGAAAGGGAAAATCCCGTACCAACCGACACCGTATACCACATATACCGATCAAATACCGTTTTTACAAGAAAATTCGAAATTCGGGAAAAATCCGGAAAAATCCGGTAAATACGGAAACGAAATCGGGTGAAGCCTTTTCCCGACCGAATCTTCGGTTCCCGTTTTTTACTCGGGAATTACCGGATTCTTCCCGTTTCTTCCCGTTTACTCATAGGTTCAGTAATGTCGCTGGCTCTCAGTCTAATTTATTAGCTCACAAGCGCGTCCTGTATTGCTCCGTGGCCAAGGCGGGACTAATCGTGGTGCGCTTCTGCTGCTAGCGCCGTGCGCTGCACTGCCAGCCTTGCTGCCCCGGCTGCCCACTCCTGCATGCAGTTGGACCAGTGGCCACGGCCTGCTAGCCACACTAGGTAGTACTCAAAAGCTATGGGCCAAATAGCTGGGCTCGTGGTATGGTTCAGGGTCTATGCATAAGTATTATACTGCTATAACAAAGGAAATATATGTTATGATAATTTAATATGTATAAAAGGTAACATTCGTAGTTATATCGATTCGTCTAGTGCCGATATGCATGACAATAATTTGAACCATGTCTGATGTATATCATATTCTTTTCTTTAATTGTTGTATCATATTCTTATGCCCTAACCTGTGAGCACTAATGCCCTTGCTATGTGAACTCTATTGTGGTGTTAATTTATTTACTTTGGACTATGGTACTATTTTCCTTTATATTATGTATGGTTGTAACCGTTGTGTCAAGTCAAACATTCGAAGGGGTTACATAATTCGTTATTCCCGCTTTTGAGTACCGATTTCCGACCGTTATCGACATGATTCCGATCGAATTATACCGTTTCCGATATCCCGCATAACCGATTTTGTTTTCCCGACCGAGCTTTCCCGTTTTCGTTTCCGTTTCCGAATAAAAATGTGAAAACAAAAATGGTTAGGATATTTTCCCGACCGATCCCGACCGTTTTCATCCCTCCGCGTCCTGGTCCTGTGTGCGGCGGGGAGTGTACTACTAACGACCCTCGGGGCCCGTACGACGGCGGCGGTGCGTCGGCTACCGAGTACCGACGCATCTTATTGGTCGCGCGCGCGGCAGGATGAGGAGGAGAGGCGCCCGGCGAGCGTGACGCCTCGCGTCGTGTGCGGCCAGGAGTTGGAACCTTGTGGTGTTGACGTGTCGAACCTCCGTGGAGCGCTCCGCGTCTTGCTTGTGAGCTCGAGTGCGCCTCTCAAGCGTGGATCCACACAACAACAGTACGATGTGTGGCTGTTGTATACGGAGTCTCCAGTGATCTCAAGAAAAACTCGGCTGTCATTTCGAGTAGAGTTGTATAGGTCTGTAGGATACAGTACTTTGCGCGCGACTTGGCGCGCCCTTATTTTTTTCTCTAAAAAGATAATCAAGTTCAAGGAGTATTTATTTATAATAGACCGGTCTGCAGCATTTTTTGTTTTCCTTGAAAAAAGAAGATTAACAATGAAGATACATATATGCATATAATAATAGTATTGAAGGTTGCATCTATTTGTTTTTCCCCCCTACGTGGCATATAGTAACAAAGTCACTATGTTTAAACATTTTATTGGTCATCGACAAATTAAGCCAGAATTTTTTTGGAGCCTCTTGTTGCTTTCACAGAGCAAGTGCTGCATAAGAACTCCTACAGAAGATTTCAGTTTTGCAGTGTAAGTTATCGGTTCAGCTGACATTTATGAAATATGAACCAGAATAAGTTTGGTGCTTACCTTTGGTAGAGTTAATTATGTTAATATTCTAGGATGTGACATGATTCGGCTTCTGTTTTGTTGCAACAAATAGTGGAACCACATTGCTCCTTGATCTGAATGGTAAGAAGTATACTTTGCTCTGTAGAAATTTTGTGGCATCATTTGAATCGAAAATTTTCTTGCCAGTATTCCAAGACGTGTAAACCATTTGACCACAATATAATGCATAGGGCATTAGCAATTGCAGTATAAAGGAGTTTTGGGCCCTTAAACTAAAAGATCCTCGCAGGCTTGGTACAGACAAAGAGACAACCTACAACTATGGAATAGCCGAATAGGAGGTTTATCTTACTTACCTGCAACTATAGCGTTGGTTCTTGCAGACCCTCTGATCGAATCATTTTAGAAGCGAATGAGATTTCTTCTCCTAGAAGCAGTAGTGGAAGGGGAAAGTTAGAAAATATATCCACGAAATGGCTGTGCCAAATAGGCATGAGACCAATCTGTTGGTGCTACGCTTGAATTGCTGATCGAGCTGCATACATCAAAATAAAGTAGAAGTAATTAATTTGGTTCGCTTGCAATACATTTTCATAAATGTTCAGTTGTCATAATGTATCCAAAATTAGATACATGAAATTCAATAGAACTAATATTTCGTTATTGTCATCAGTGATCAAAGTAAAAGCTGACTACCTCATCTGCTAACTTCTGAAGGCTCCTAAGATACTTAGCCAGCCGCATTTATCTTGTTGATAGCTCCCCTCTACCAGAGAAATCAGTTCTACTTCTATGTAGGGCTCTGGCACCATCCACAACCATCGGAGCAAACATGCAGAAATGGAGCTCCATTTTAGCGATACTAGGGATGGGAACCATGTGTTGGCAAAAGGTAAATGGAGTTTAATGTTTGAATTTGTGAATTATTAAGATGTCAGGATGCCAATATCTAAATGGCTTTATGACAGGATCAAGGAACCTGACACATGCCTCGTTACTTTCTGCACTAGCACTGCCATACAAAATGCCTTGTTACTTGCTACAGTAGCATCATCATACAAAAAAATGCTTTCTCATTGAGCCGCACCATCAGAATCCTCCTATCTAGAGCAAATGTAGCAAATTTGACCTGCCCCACAATATATCATTTTGAATAGTACAGAAGTTTTGTCCAATGAAGAACCCATGTAGGCTTTAGTAAGCAAACTAATGTAGATAAAAAAAATGCTTGATAGGAGGTGAAAATATATTTCAGCTTCTATTGTTGAATGCTGATATGCATCTTAAACTCCATTGTAATGCAATAAAGATATTTAGTTCATCAACTTGTAGCATGGAAGATATGTCACTAAAAGCAGCGAATCATTTGCTAGGTTGAACCTAAGATGCCATAAAGAGAAATAGAGATATTCCTCAACTTCGTAGGAAACATATAGCAACAAGATCAATCAATAAACAATTAATAATTAAATCGAACAAACATGTGGATAGAGGTCTAAAGGTCCGAGAAGTGGTTGTCAATCAAAAGTTTGTTTTTATATGTAGGTTAACCTATTCGTCTAATAAAGTGTTAGGTGTCAAAAGTAGGAACAGGGACAGAGAGAAATCAAAGGATGGACATGAACTCACCATAAGCAATGTATCCATAAGTCAGAAGGGAATTCATCACTCTATAAATAAGTACCAATCCAAATCTGAAGGCACAGCAGAACATCCTTTAATCAGACTTTAGCACTTGCATTAAGGCAGGACATACTACAAACATTGGAGGGGCGAAAAAGGCGATAAGCAAGCTACAACAGAAATAACCAAGCTTAGTGAGACCAAAAGTATATGGTTAGTCAATGGTCACTGTCAATTGGAACAATTAATTCATAATCTCTAAGGGAAAGCTGAACATTGGGAAAAAATTAAAACTATCAAACTAAGAATTGCTACATGTCTGTGTAGTAAGAACATTGTTACTTCATGTATGTAGTAGGTTATCTGAAGGCTTTAATGCTTCGTCATGGTGCTGACATACTCCTTTGAAATCAAAGATTCAGAAACCAGAGGAAATTTCACTTACGCTGCCTACTTTGATCCAAGTAAAAAATAAACAGCTCTTACATGACATTTTATCTCATATGATGATCCCATTCCCACTGCATATTCTAATGGTACTAAATTGGAGAGGATGAGTAGCAGAAAGGGTAGAAGGATTCTGAGCCGAGGAGGTCACACCACACAAAGGCAAGGCAACAGAAGGGGTAAAACTGATGCTGCTAGGGGGCCTTTAGTAATGACAAAAGAACAGAATCGAGGCATTGAAACCAATCTATGAATCTATCAATCCATGGTGCATGCACTCTCATGCATATATCCGTGAGGATTAAGTAGTGAATCAGGACATCGCAGCTGGGCAAGGATTGAGAAGCTTTCGGGTACTTGAACCAATGGCTGCTCCAGAGAATGGCAATGCACAGCCAAGATTACCTTACAAGCATTTCGTCAAGCAGCTCCTGGGCGTTGGTGCCTACCTGTCCGGCGCGTTCTACGCCGGCTTCACCCCCGTTCTGACGTTTCTCTGCGCGGCCGGGACACCGTTGGTTTCGCCGGCATGAAAATACAGATTCCCATCAGCCTCGGCCTTGTCTTCCTTAGTGGGCGTGAGGGCGAGCTCTAGCAGCGCGGCTTCTTCCACGGTGGCCTTGGCGAACGGGAGGAACACGCCACCGTTCCGCTCGCTCGCAGCGGCATCGAACATTCCGAGCATGCCAGTCAACAGCGGGTGCTCTGAGCTCTCCTTGAGCAACTGTGACCCCCCAGCGCCGCGGCAGAGGCGATAGGTTAGCCTCCGGCACCACCGCCATCACTATGAATGTGGGGAGAAGGGGAGGTGGGTGCGTGCTCCGAGGCAAATCAGAGCTCGGCGACGCCCCGCGTCTAGCCATCCGCGTTGAGCCTCCGTTAGCGTGGTGCCGCTGCCGCGGTCACTCCGCACCTCACCTCGCCGGCGCCGTTGCATGCTTGCTGCCTGTAGGCGACGGCGGCGGCGATGTCCATATCCTCCTCCCTGTCGCGACGCGGTGGGCCGGGAGGCGGAGGGGGACCGGGGCGCGAGATGGTGGGGAGCAGCTTCCTGGGAGGCGGCGATGACCGGATTGGAGGTGGTGGTGGCCGTGACGCTAATCTGGGGAAGGTGAGAGGGACAGTCTTCCTTCCGGCCCCGGGCATCGATATCGCTGCCGTGGAACTGCAGGCGGTGGCGGCAGTGGCGAGCGGCCCCGGCGCTGAATACGGGTCGCCTACGGGTGCTCTATCAACTCACCTTCGTCGTCCACCAGGAGCATGGTCGAGGGTCCTGGTCCTGCCGGATGCTTCGGGAGACGCGGAGGGAGATTTTTTACCGCAGTCGGGTGACGTGCACCAGACGATGCAGATCGAACGATCCATATTATTTTTACTATCGTGGACTACCTCAGCTTGCCCGGAATGGTGCACAAATGACATATAGAAACGAGTACTTTGCGCGCGCCTTGGCGCGCCCTTGGTCACTTTAATAATTTTACGATAATATCATTAGCTCTACTAAGTCATATCTCTAGGCGTGAGAGGTGAAACAATTTCTTAAAAAATGTAGGCAGTAATTAATAATCCGTTATTAGCATCTCCTTAAATATGTAAGATAGATTAGGGGAAGTGGATAAAATAAACGGCAAAAAGCTAAAGAGAGCAAATGGACGCCTAAATTCTGTAGTCTAAAACATCATTGAGATCTGTTACTAATCACAATTAATTCCGCAAACAAATAAAACGGAAAAGCTTGTCATGTCTAAAATGTAATACAAATGGATGCCATTATCAAGCCTTCTCTTCGGTGGCAACAGATGCAAAAACCTAGCAGAAGTATACAAAGAAATTACCTAATCTGACCTGTGCTGAATATTTTCAATGTGGAACTATATATTCTTAGCAACAAAGTATATATGTAACAATTGCTTTTTATTTACCTCAAATTGGGGCATGGAGACATTTCCTAGAATGAGTCTCTTGTCGTTCCATTGTCATGACCATCTGATGAAGGTTCAGGTTAATATTACAAACAAAACTACAAAAAGGATCAAATTGTATCCACTAAAGAAATTTCAATTCAACATTTTGGATGTTTATTAGGACACTTTGTCACTTTAAACTGAGGTTTAGTATTATATTATGTCATATAAATTGGCCTATTAAAGCAACTAAGTCTTGCAAATTCATATTATACTATAATATTTGTAGGATACTATAATCGATGAAGAGGTAATGTTCATGGAAATTCATAATCTGAACCAACATTGATGTGCTTTTTTAACTGGTATTAAGTCCATTCTTGTTCTACACTATTACTATAGAACTTTGTTGGAGTAGCAGCATTGATAAAGATCGACTATATTCGGTAATGGAACAAAAATGTGCAATTGTTAGTATTTTCAATAGCTATATGATTATCCGATCTTTTGGGAAGGATAATACTGCATTCTGTCACAAAGCAGTCGATTAATTGCATTATACTAATGGCAGAAAAAGGCCATAGTATGATATTGACATGATCAGCAGAAACTATCACAAACTGCGACTCATTTATGCATAAGAACTAACCTTTTTTTTGCGAGAACTAATACAGCACAATGGGTATGGGGCAAATCTGATTGATCATTATGATCATTAAAGCTTCCTTCACTCATTCCATACACTTCTTGATGACTCTTTGATAGTTGATTGGGTAGGTAGGGAGTCGTAATCAGGCATTCGATGACCAAATGTTGGATCATTATTTTGCCATTTTCTGCAGTGGGACACAACATATAAACATAGCATTAGCGTTGTATGTCCATATATTATTAGGCATATATAATAGTACAATTATTTGTACAAAAGCGCTACTGCTTATTATATCTCCAGCATAGGCAGTGTTGAAGGTAAATTCCCTGGGATGGTGAATGGTTGTTCCGCTCCTAACCTGCAATCATTGCAATTTAATTCGAATTAGTGATAAGTTGGTGTTAATTCCAAGGTGTCAAGGCAGGAGCAGATGTAGGCAACCTTTTTCCAATTTGACTCAGTGCTCTAGGCACTGGCATAGTTTTACAATGGCCTTGTTTGTGATGGAGATAGAATAATTGTTTTTATTTTCGTCAAAGTGAACCATGTAAGCATTTCATCCCAGGAGTCCCTTGTTGTTCCGTTGTCATGATGAAGCTACGAATTTTACATCTTATATCCAACCTTTTAAGAAGGAAAACATTGTATTGTTTCCTGCAAGAAGAGCTTTGTGGCAAAATACAAATTATAGACTGAATGATAGAGTTCAATCTAATTCTAAAGTGGCTATAACAGGTAGAGTAATTGATGATTTATTTGTTATTACCTTGGGGAGTGCAGGTATTTCTGTTTTTTTTTCTTTGCAAATAAAGAAAGGGAGAACATCATTCACCATGAATAATATTGCTTACATGAGATTGTTTTTGGGAATGTCTGACAGGTAAAAGTGTGAGTATTAATAGAAAACAAATACATAGGTACATACTTGTTTTTCGTTGGATGATATATTTTGCTTGGGACTGCATGGCCTTGGCTCATATATGCAGAATTTACTATCTTCATAGAGCTGATGTTTCCTAATGTAAAACCAATTATATTCTCTTTGTTGTATACATCTGAGGCGGAGTTCCTCGTGGACCAAAAAAAAAAAAGGTAATTCATGAGGACTTGCAGGGGGCTTATTTTTTAAGGTAAGCTAGAGGAACCTTACCAGACATGTATAAAATGGAGAATCCAGGCCAGGAGCTAGCTGATCACATGTTTGAAAGGACATATCATTTCCATTATGTGCATCTCTGAAATCAAATTATTGTATAACTTTGTTACCTCTTTGGAAAGAAATGGCTTCCATATTAAGCATTAAAGGAAAGCTATTAACACGCTATCAGAAGGTGGTCATACCTTTGATCGAAGCCTGCTAATGCCATCATTGTTTCATCGGTCAATGTTGGCTTATCGTTCTGCTTGTTCTTCGCCACCATTGATCGATCTCTGTTGGGAAATAGGTTATAGGTTAACTGAAAGTTTGGACATTGATAAGCAAGCAACTCCTTAGTGGTGGCCATAAAAGAAATGCCAGCCACTTAAAAAATTTATCTCCATGGTTAGAATCTCTCCAAGTTTCACATTGCTTGTTTTGAGTTTCACAGAACAGGAAGAAGCTTGTTCACTTGAACTGTTACAAATTTATTTTAACCATTGCAAAGATTAGACAACATGTTAATCTGCACATTTCAACTGGACCTCTCAAAAAATAAGCACCAGAAAATGATATCTCCCTGGTCATGGAAACTAAGGACAGAGGCAATGAATGTAAGTAGCAAAGCTGAAATCAAAGCTGATAGGCAAAAAATGCATCACACTTGGAATTAGGAAGAAGCTATGTAAAACAAATTTTAGACTGAATAAATCGCTTAACCATCATTGACCTGATTTAGGCTTACACATTATGGGTGTTCTGGGGTTGAGGCCAAGATTGGATGGGATTTTGGGGTTCGAAACAGACAGTCTCCTGTAGTCAAGCCATTTAACTCTGTGGCGCACTAGCAAACTTGCCTGTTTGCATCTGAGTTAGCCAACACTGTAACTAAAAGGAAACCCCCTTTAGACTTATCTAGAAGTCATGGCCTGCTAATGAAGTTGCAAATTACGCAATGGAAACCTTTGCAATGCATAAGAGGACCACTAACTACATTATCAAATTCCATAAATGAGCCTAGGGATTAGAACTTATACTAAAAGCCCTAGTTAAATTTGAAATGGTAGTATCAGGCCCAGGTTCAGAGATATGGACTCTTACATTGGTTGAGTATGCAGTTCCAAGAACAAAGCTTATGAAAAGAGCTCAAAACAGAGGTCGCGATCCAACAGCCCATCCAAGGCTACAGGCCTGTAATATAAATTGCGCATGCTGTCAGTCTGGTAGACTATGGCCGAAGAAATTCAGAATAGTAATTATTTAATAAAGGTCCTGATCAATATTACCAGAAATCTACAAACCCATTAGCATAAATGATCACATCTTATAGTTTTGTATAAGTAACTAAATGGAGATCTTGGAACTACAGTTTTACGATACATATTCATAATTCATTAGAAGTCGAAGTTTGCTCAATCTCACTAGCTGAGACTGAGCACCAATAATCAAAAGACTAATACTCAAGACTTTAACAAGAATACCCAAAAGGGGATATCACTTAGTTTGGGACACCACTTTTAGATATTTCAGGTTTTGGATCTATGTAACCTGCAAAAGAGAAGTGAAAATAAAACATGGCTGAAGTTCCAATTTCTTCCATACTGAAAGAGCATAGTTACCATAGCAGCAAAGACCGATACTATTGCAACCCCAGTTGCAGAGGCATATTCACCGGATGTTGCAGTGAATTCAAAATACCTAATCTATCTCAATGTCGAATAACTTGTTCAGTCCAACAATATAAATGTTCATGAGAAGAGCTGCTACCACTGCCTACATAAGAGAACAAATGCAGCAAAATGAAACCATACATTTTTTTTATTTGTACAAGGAGAGCGATCTTCAAAGTTTTACTACCTCCAGCAAACCAGTGAGTAACAAAGGAGATGTATCAGAAAAGCTCTAGATAGCTAGAAGGGAAACTGAGACTATGCTTAATGCCTACTTAAACTAGAAAAATGGCATGGATCAATAATGGGACAAGGGAAAACAATACAAGCAAATGCTAGATTCATCAAAAGATGCTGCACACTGGAGATTCATCTAAATGCATAAAAAATAGAAACGTCTTAACTGTTTCGGTGACAGTACGTGGCCGGGAAAATCTGTAAAACGCTTCTAATGAAGATGATATTGTCCTCCAGATGCTTGCAGAATCATGTGCTTCAGTTAGCGTCATTCTCAAACTGAATAAAGAATTCAGATTTCAATTGTTTTTTTTACGACTTTGTTCTCTACTGTGAAGTATCTGGGAGTTAAGATATTAGATACTGTAAGTGTCAACATAAAAAAAAGGTAATACAAAGTATTCAAGGGTTTATTCATTAGTACCACAAATCGTAAAATGGGAAAGTAATGACAGCAATGTAACACTGCAGAAGTCAAGGACAGGAAGAATTGAAGAATGGAAGAAGAGACGGGGAAAAGAGAACAGCAGGGAGAATCACGATTTATTAGATTCAGATTTGCGAATCAAAACCCACAGAATTAAGAGGATTTGACACTCTTCATTTCCTAAAAATCATGGAGATGCAGTAAGTAAATCAAATCTATTGTAACCAATGCAAACGCACATGGGAAATCGCCTGGCAGCCATTCTGTGGAAGAAAGGGAGCGGAGGCAATGTTGCGCACGCGCCGCGGCCGGGGCAGGGACAGGGACGGGCGGCCGCCCCCGCGCGCGGAGCTCGGCCATCGGCGACAAGGGCAGGGATGCGGGAGCCCACCGTCGGGGGCGGGGCCACCGCTCCGCTGCAACCCGCGCCGCCATGGGCTGGCCTCCACCCCGCCCGCCGCTCGCCGCCGCAGCCTGTGCGCCGCGCGGCGCGCTTCCGCCCCGCGCGCGCGGCAGTTGGACATGGAGCCGAGCTCCCCGTCCATCGGAGCAGAGGAGGGCCGGGACGGCCACCTGCCCAAGCTGCCGGAGGAGCAGAGGGCGGCGGGCTCTGCTCCGCCGCGGCGGAGAGGGCCCAGCACGGCCGGCCGCCGCGCGTCCGCTGGCTCGGCGCGGCGCCTCCGCGCGCCGCCGCCAGGCCCGACGGCCGCGCGTCTGCTGGCTCGACCCGCCGCTACTAGGCCTGGCCGCCGCGAGCCCACGGCCAGGGGGGAGCGGAAGCAAAGGAGGCCAGGGGGAGCGAGTAGGAGGCATGGGGCACTGCGGCTCGTCGGCAGCCGCGGAGGGAGGCATAAGGGCGGTGCAGCGTGGGGAGGGAGGGAGGGGAGGGAAGGCCGCGCGTTGGAGGCTGGGGAGGGAGGGAGCACCCGGAAGCCGGCCGAGCTCGAGCGCCGAGGAGGGGGGGCGCGGATCCGCTGCCCAGAGTTCCGAGCTCGGGCCGCCGGATCCAGACACCGCCGCTGGAGCTCAGGCTGGAGCTCTTGCGAGCGCCTCCACTAGATCCACGCCGGAGGGAGGGAGCGAGGGAGGCGGCGCCGGGGACGGCGGCGGAGGCGTGGCACCGGGGAAGGAGGGAGGCGGAGACGCGGTCGAGAAGTTTCTAGTAGCCAGAAGTGAGACATCGGTAGGATGTGTCGTGCACCACGCGATGCGCATCGATCGGTCCAAATTATTTTTGCTATCGTGGATGGTCTGGGAGGCCGCGGAGCGCTGCACAATTAATATATAGAAACTAGTGCATGACGCGCGCTATCGCGCGCGATCCTGCCAAATTTGTATCAATTTTTTGAAATAAAGGTGTTAGATTGGGTGTATTAATTTATGAACGCGGAAATCGTTTGTTGGTAACATGGTGGATGCATAATTCGTAAGTGACAGAACATGATTACATTTTGACAATCAGGCGCGCTCATGCAGGTGATGTTTCATAAAGAGCTTGTATAAGTTCTTTTTTCTTTTTTCTTTTTTAAAAATACAGTGGAGATGTTGTACGGGTTTAAAATTAAATTATTTTGAAATAATTGGATTGCATAGAAATGCCACTTAAAAATCTTATTAATAAATAAGAAAGTTTCTTTGAACCAAGATTTGAATGACCAACATAACCCTCCAAAAGCAAAATACTCAGATTATATTATAGTGCCGTAACGGGAGATATTATTGAAATTTAAGTATTCCAATAATCCACACCAAATTATCATTGGAGATGGCAAGGCAATCCAGTGAACCAGCATATTTCCTTGGAGAAGCCATTCCATATTTCCTTGCACATGTTGGACAACCTCACATACAGGGTACATCGCCAGCATCACCGAATTAATGGCGTAGGTGACGGAGTTGCTGACGGGTGCCCTTGCTTCCCATGCCGGCCTTGTAAACGACCGTGTAGCACAAGAGCAAGAGCTCGCCGCGATGGAGAATAGTAGGATGGACAGTCAGCTGCATCTACAAAATTACCTCCTGCACATGGTTGGAGATGCATGAGCAGTGGGGGCCTATTTGCAAATTAATGAATAATGAAGAAGAATTTTGAAATTTCACTTGAACTCTACTAATCATTGATTTCACCAGCCAGGTAACATCAGAGCAATTGATTGCTCGTCATCAACAACCCAAGCTGGAGGTTGATAAGACAAGCTTCTCATGCTTGCGTTGTGATGAGATATATAAGTTAAATTTCCATATCTATGTCAATACATATCAAGTTGGTTATTTCGAAGCCATCATTTGTCCATTGTCCGCCATACTTAGCACCTCGATTATGTAGTGACTATAGATAAAGGGCACAAAACTGAATTTGTGAACAGGGAGCATAGTCTAACTCATAGTTTTGCCACCAGACAACACCATTTCTTCTGGTGAACCAATTTGGAAACCGGAATAAGTTTACATTCCCTAACCATTGATCAAAATTTTTCATAGGTATAGGACTTGTCACTGGGAGCTGAAATGACGTCAAGTCATGTGGTTATACGTTCTGAACTCGTAACAGACAATACAATTATTTTATACTGATCAAGCTCGATAAATAATTGAAATTTCATAAATGCAAGCACCTTGGATTGGGAACAACAAAATTTGAGATTCTAGCATTCATGAGGTGTAGCATTTAGCACAACAAAAGACATGGGATACTAAAACCGAAGTTATTATTGATTGAAATTTGTTTCAGTTTCACCTCTCAGGACAAACATGAATGGCTTCTGTTGCACATTGCAAATCAGGGTCAAGGTGGCTCACCATGGCAGGATGAAGTAGTGGTAGTTAAACACAAAACACAAAGAAGTAGGGCTGAGGTGCAAGAAAAAAGTAAATTTGTCTGGCAGAATCGACTAATACCTCTTCGGACCTCCTGTTCTTAGCTCGCTGCAGAGCCACCATGAGCCTGAATGACCATGAGGATGGCTGGGATAGCAAACCCATTATTGCAGGCCGAGGACTGAGGTACAATAGTCATATTTATATCAGTATCGAGTACTTTGATTGCTTATGAAGCATTAAAAAAATCATTATTGCGGGCTACTGGTATGGACTGAAAATTTTCATGAATATAGGAGCCACTACTGACGAATATAGGATCCACTACTGGTAGTAACCATACAAATTTAATTGTAATTAGGAAGCTAGTAGTACCAACAAAGTAAAATAAGTGGCTCGTGGCTCACCTCGACCAACTCCACAATGGTATATGTGATGGATGTTGGCAGGTAATGCTAGGTGCAGTTCCCCTGGGTGACAACCTGCAGAGGAAGGAACTAAAGATGGTATTAAAATTTATCAATAATGGTAATAACCAGCTCATTAAGGTGAATTCATTTGTGTGCAATGCCAGATGTCTACCAGTCAACCCCAATTTGATCTGCACACTTGGTAAATGACCCTCATGGCACATTCATCATAACATAATAATTTCCTGTGACTCAGAGACTTCTCAAATCATCACTAAGAGAACTCTACATTGGTTCTTCGTGTATGGCCAGAAGAAAAGTGTTGACATACTTTCCATGTAATAACCTTTAGCAACCACCTGACTCGATCACAGAATGGCATACCTGCCCAAACAATCGATCTCTACCATTGCCTGACGTTAGAATATAGTATCCAGCACAAAAATTTAGAGTCATGCGCGATGGAAAACAACCACCCTGACTATTCAAAAAAAAACAAGGGAGCATTATATGTTACTTTTGGCAATCTCGAATTCACAACTCTTTGTGTTCTAGTTTCAGTTTTTTTTATGGAACACAGTTTCAGATAGAAAAGAGGAATATATTCTCATGAGAAAAATTACAAAATAGCAACAATAAAAAAGGAAAGATCTGACTGACCTCTTGTTCCCAAGCAATGTAGACAGTCATGAAAATTTCTTATCCACGATCAAGAAAGATATGGAAACAAGAAAGTCATTTCCAAATGATGTATAAGTGTGATCTGGCCCTGCAAAAGTGTCCTAATCCTTTCAGTTTCTACATCTTCCTATTATTCAATTGTTTGATTTAGTCAATAAAACCTAAATTTAACAAATCTATTTGTCCATATAGAAATCAAACCAGCATTTCATCACATTGGTATTCAGAATTTAAGATCTGAAGGAGTAAAAGTGAAAGCACTTTTTTCCAAGCAATTTCACTGAATGGAGGCCTAGGAGATGTCTCAGCTGAAGGATAGGGCCGGGATGCAAACTGATGAAGTTTCTGAACGAGGACTGCAAACCTGGCAGCAGACAGATGAAAAACCGTATGAACTGCACACCGGGGACGGGCGAACAAGATCAGCACCACATCGATCCAACACTGCATACCAAAAGGAGCATCGATAGAAGCCGGATCCAACATAGGGATAAGCTAAACCTGGCTTGAAAAGAGGCGCAGGGGAAGAAGTAAAGTAGATATAGAGATCAAGAAAAAGAAGCGGCCACTGTGGAAAAAAAATTGAGGACGAAGTAGAGCAAGGGCCAACCTGACTATGACTGACGAAGACGAACAGACTATTGGCACAGCAATGTATCCCTTGTGCGGTTCACCTGTGCGGTTGTGAGGGTGAGGGGGAGAGAAATAAGGTCAGTAGCAGGTCTCCAAGAAATGCATTGGTGGTAGGAGAGAGAGCCGCAGGCAGGCAGCGGGCAGCCGGAAGCCTCCGCTGCCAGGAGCCGGCCGTCGCTGCAGCTGCTCTCGAGCTCGAGTAGCACCGCCGGCGGAGGGAGCCTGGGAGGGGGTGGACGGAGGCTGCACGGCGGCGCAAGGCCGAGGAGAGCAGGGGAGGAGGGCGCGGCCGGAAGAGGGCCGGAGCCGGCGTGCGGCATGGCTGGCGGGGCGGTTCTTGGGAGGGAGGCGCCGATGAGGGAGGGCCAGCGAGGCTGCTGCCAAGCCGCGCCGAGAGAGAGCAGGGGCCGCGGCCGCCGCGCGTGCCCGGCCCTGCTCGCCACGGCTGGCGCGAGCGCCGGGAGCAGGGCCGTTGCTGCCCCGCGCACGAGAGAGAGAGAGAGGAGGAGATGGAGACGAGCCTGGCCGGATGCCGCCGCCGCGCACCTATTTTGCCACCGGTGTCGGGGAGGCCATCGCGGACGCCTTAGCCGCGCAGCGATCCGCGGACCCCGTGCCGCTCGGAGCAGGGGAGGGATGGCGCGGAGGGCGCAGGGGAGGCCACCGCACCTCCTCATCACCCGCCGACCCGGCACGGAGGGAGTAGGGGATGCCGGAGGCCGCGCGGTGGAGGCTCCGCCCCGCTGCAGCCGCCGCAGCTGCCCTGCCGCGGGATCTGGCCGGCGAGCTCATGCAGCGTCCCCGACGCGGAGAGGAAGGGAGGGGCGGCGCCGGGAGGAGGGAGCTCCGGGGAGGCAAGGGCCGGAGAGGGAGGAGCAGTGGAGGCACCGCCGCTGCCGCCACTCAGCCCCGCCGGAGAGAGAGAGAGAGGAGAGTGGGCCGGCGCCTTCTGCCCGCCGAGCCGTCGGGAGACGCGGCCGAGCTTCGCCGGACGATTAAAATCCAACGGCGACTAATTTCTAGACGACGTGGACAGCCTCCCTGTGCGCCGTGGGAACCAACTTTCATATCTAGAAAGAATGAGTGGTGGTTTGTTGAAATTGATCGTGACAGCAAAACAATAGTTGATCAACATCGGTGCCGTTTGGATAGAATTCTAGATTCTAGACTAAATCTGGATTCTGCTGTTTGGATATCTATATTCTAGAAGTTGATTTTATGGATGTTTATATATACATTCCATTTATAATCTTATTTTCTATTATGTTACCACCAAATGCAGCACTTATCGTCAATGCAAGCGTACGTTAATATGACCATATCACTTCTCATCAACGCCTGCATTTCGAGATAGCAAAATCCGAAAGTGCATCGGTATGGTCGCACCCACATCCACATTCACACATAAGCAATATTTGTCCGTACAAACACCCTCTCACAAACACTAGTCATCACTATGAAACAAAGCATTCGCGATAGAATCTCAAAAGGCATTCATGTCAACATCCTCATGCTGGGGTAGGGACGGTGGTACGTACCGCCTGGGCGCAGATGAGCGCCCCATAGATGGCCATTCAGGCCGCCCGGGCCTAGCCCTAGCCCTGGCCTGCCTTTTATTGGGCCGGGCCTAGCCCGACCCTATATCCCAGCGGGTCGTGCCGTGCTAGCCCACGGGCTCCCCCAACGGCCCTGGCACGGGCCCACATGTATGTTTTGTGTCGGGCCAGCACGAGATATCCTGACCCTATAGCAGAGTTCAGGCCGACCGAAAACCCATCAGAGACGGGAGGGACGGGGAGAGGGCGGCGGTGGAGCGCTGAAGGCGGAGGCAAAGGGCTGAGGCGATGAGGTGGCGGCGGCCGGCGCCGCAGAGACGAGGAGGTGGCGGCCGGTGGGGCAGAGACGAGGAGCTAGGCGGTAGTCCGGAGTCGCGATCTCGGCTTCTCGTCCTCGCCCTCTCACCGTCTCGCGGTCACGGAGAGCCGGAGACGAGGACACCAGGCGGCGTCAGGGCGAGCAAATCGGGGACGGCGGTCGGGGGCTAGGGTTGGCCGGTTGGTGGAGCGAGGCTGCGGGAGAGGGGGGTGCTGCCGCTTATCGCCGCTATGCGGATGGGGTCGGGGGCCAGTCGGGTGGGGGTTAGGGTTTGCCCTTTGGGGCGGCCCGCAAATATACCCGCTTGGACAGTGGGCTGGGTGGGCTGGGTGACTGCTGGAGTTAGCGGGCCACCATCGGGCCGGCCTGCTAACTCCGTGCTAGGCCGTTAAGGATGGCAACGGGTCGGGTTCGGATCGGGTGGAGTCTCCGTGCACCCAAAACCGAAACCCGAAATCGAAACCCGAACCCGAACCCGAAACCGATTCGGGTGGAAATCCATCACCAAAACCAAACCCGCGGATACCCGAAACCCGAATGGATACCCGAAACCCGCAGATAAATATACACATATTCACATGAATAAACAAGATGCAACAAATAATAAATATTTTCATGACTCAACTTTCAATAAATTTAATAGTCTAAATAAACAAATTATCATTAACATATTATAAAACATGAGTTTTAATTCCAAATAATTTATTTCGGATATCCATTGGATATCCACGGTTGGAAACCAAAACCCGAAACCGAACCCGAAACCGAACCCGAACCCGAACCTGAAAACCGTGGGCGAAAAACCAACACCAAACCCGAAACCCGAAAACCCGAAACCCGCGGATACCCGCACCGAACCCGATCCGCTGCCATCTCTATAGGCCGTGCTAGCTCACGGGCGGGCGTGACGGCCCAAGCCCGGGCACGATAGGGAGCGGGTCGTGCTGTGCTTGGGCCGGGCTAAAATTGTCGTGCTTCGGGCGGGCCAACGGGTTGCGGGTTGCAAGGACAACTATAGAGCGCCCTCTACCCAAAAGAGCGGCGATGACGAGGGTGTGCAGCGATACTGCCGCCCTGTTGAGCGTCTGGACAAGGGAAGCATGCATCGGGACAATGCCTGGGGGCGGGGATGGCTGTTGGCGGCGCGACGCGGTGAGAGATGGGCGGGGACCACGTGGGAGAGAGACAAGCGGAGAGATGAAGTGACACGAGGATAAGGCCGAGATGCGAGGGTAGCATATTGATCATAATTTCTCCGTCAAGATATGGGTAGAAAGGTAATTTCTCCTTGCCGTAGCTGTCAGAAGCCCCTCCCTTCCCGCTTCTTGGATTCAAAGAATCCCACAATCTGGATTTCAGAATCTCACCCAAAATCCAACCCATTTGGAAGCCCAGTTGATTGTGGATTTTGGATTCGCAAAATCTAGAGGTGTTCTAAATGGGCCCATAATTATTGCCAGCTATCTAATGGTTGTCATGAGCTAAGTAAAATTCAAATTGGATTGGTATGAGAAGTTCAAGTTGAACTTGTATGATAAGTTCAAATTGAACTTGTGCTCTTCATTGGGGTCTATAAAAGGTGAGGCCCCCCTTTGGGGTTTGATATATGGTGATTAAGCTAGCTACCAATCAGTTGGACATGGCAACATCAGGAAGAGCTTCACCGCCACCTACATCTACAGAATCAAGCCTGCATCAAGCAGGCACGAGGACTCCATCGACCCTTGTGGGTTCTTCATTGAACAAAGGTATATCGTCATCAATTTCTATGTGTTCTAGCCTTGAGCTAATGATCCAACAAGTCTAGCAGGTATGTGTGTAGGATTGGTGTGCGCGCGATATGAACCGATACCACAACTGTACTCAAACGAGAGGTGTCAACAAAAGTTGATGTGTTGAACTTGTTGTGCCCGCGGTGGGTGTGTCAGTATATTGGCTTAGAGATAAAAATGGTTGGAAACAATCGGCAAAAGGCTATACCTTTTTCACTTTCACATTTTTTCATCAGAAACAAGTATGATATGACGTTGTAGGAAACAAAAAATGACATCAGTATTATGGTAATTTCAGAAATAAGAAAATACGATTGAGAACATCGATAATGATCGAAATCCATGGTAACGGCATTTTAAAAATGATAAATATGTCAAACCATAGAGCACAACACTAACTATATGACTTGGAACATTTCATACACAAGTACTGATGGTTAAGATATTAATCTAAGTATCTATCCATCCATAACATTTCATAGTACTAAAAATTTAGATATTAATCTCGCCATCCATAAAACTATCCATAGTCCCATGAATCCACATCGCTAGGTTGTGATTTAGGTTAAAATAAATGAGTTATGACTCTCTAAAAATATAGATATGACATTCTAAAAATATAGATAGCAGGGTATGCTGGCATTGTACATGAATAAAATATTTTTATCGGTAGAATACCAGAAAAATACGATATTTCTCGAAAACAATGCGAAAACTTCAAATCATTTCCGTTTTCACTTTCTTATTTTTCGACCATTTTTATTTTTATTTTTCGATAATTATTTTTATTAGCGTTTAGCCTTAAAAGTCGATAAAATCTAAAAATAATCATCGAAAATCGGAACTTTCGTTTTCCTTTCATTTTCATCCCTATGTGGGCTGGGTTCATGCGAGCGAAAGCGGGGGAAAGCGTACAACCCGGCAGGTGCATTCGGCCCTGGGCCTTTGCTGTTGAATTTGTGATGCGCACACTAGTCCGGGCCGCCAGTGGTGGGGTTAGCTGGGGAGCTAGGCCGGACCTGAAATGGTTATCATTGGCGAAAGCTTCCATTCCACAAACAGGCCTCACACGGGCGCAGCACAGTGTGCGCTTGCTTCGCTTTGCGGAGAGAGGCTGGCTGGCAGTGGCAGCCACTAGAAAACGACCAGTAGAGAATCAGGAACCGCAGAACTTTCTCCAAACAAACAGACAGATAAATGATGACAACGTCAGCATGGTCATCAGTTCATGGAATGAATCACGCGAGGCGGCGAGGGGCCTCGCCTCACAAGCTTGTCCCTCTTGTCGATGAAACGAGACAAACACAGACAGGCTGCTGCTGAGCGTGCAGTGCAGCGGTAGGGAAACGAAAACTGGAACAAACTGAAGAGTCGTTTGTCTCAGCTCCCTCATTTTGTTTACCCTTTTTTCTTTTCGCTTGCACAAACTACTAGCTTCCATTGCCTGCATCACCATACACTCATACAGCACCAGCACTTTACTTGTCCAGAAAACAACATGATAGTAAAAAGACATACTCTCGTAAAGGATCTTTGAAATGGGAAAAACAAATAAGAAAAAGGTGCTTTTGAAACCATGCCAATGAGCTCTATGAGAAGAAACTCTCACGAAAGAGGGAGAGTCATTTCCAGCCGTCGGAAAATAGGACAAAAATGGGTTTGGAAAAACAGGACGATTCTCGGCCGTTGAAATGGGGGCACAAGGATACAAACTCACACAACGGCACATCATGAGCCACGCGCCCCCCCACCGGTGTACCGGGCCCTGACGTGGGGCCACACACCAGTGGCACAACACGTGCCCTGCCCCGCACACCTGCAGTGGCCCGGCACGGCAACGGAGACGGGGGAGTTATTTTAAGCGCCCCCCTCGTTTTTCCACTGCCTCGCGAACTAGTCATCGCATCGCATCGCATCGCATCGCCCGCATCGCGCTGCGCTCCACTGCACACGCGCAGCAATGGCGACGAACGCCTCGGCCTCGCCGCCGCTGCAGCTCGCCACCGCCTCCCGCCCGCTCGCCTTCGCCGCCGGGGCCGGGGGCGGGGGCGGGGCCCTCCTCGCGGGCGGTTCCGGCGGCGGGGTCGCGACGGGGCGCGGTCGAGGGCGGGCGCAGCGGCGGGTGGTCGCGGCGCGGAGCGTGGCGAGCGATCGGGACGTGCAGGGGCCCGTGTCGCCCGAGGAAGGTACGTGGCTGCATCCCCCTGCTGGCTCCGACGTCTCGGTTGATGGTTGGGTGGCAATGCGGTTCGAATTGATGTGGGTTGCTGCCGATTGCGATAAGGGGGTGTGATCCTTGCGCGGCGCGGGTGCGTGCGCTGGCCTTCAGTGTGTTTTACGACCGTGGTGAATTGCTGATGCGAGTGGTTTGTCTGCGTTAGTGGTGGTTCTGTGCGCGAGCATTGCTAGATTAGTTGCAGTTCGTATTCTAGACGTTCGCTAAATTCGCGAATGAACTTTAAAATGTCTTCTCGTAATTCAGTAAAACTGGGGCTGTTCTGACGGTCCTGCATCGAACAGTCGAACAGCGTTGCAAGTTCAGGTAATTTCTGGGTGGTGGGTTGAGATCAAGCTCTAGTTTGTTTGCCCGATAATCCAGTATACATCAAACTACCTTAACTAGCAGAGTTGTATACATATTTAGGCTGAAGGTATTTGAGACACTGATTAGATTCCAGGATCAGTGAATCAGACAATAAAAAAATGATCAATCAGTTGAGGCAGAATATTCTGTGATACTCTGTAGATATAACTAGTTGATGTGGCTACAAATAAAGTGTAGCAAACCTTGCCCTTGAATTTCTTTTTCGCGACCGTGCCTGGGCACGTTTTTCATTAAAAGGGTGAAGAAAAGTCACAAGTACAGCACCGGGCATTGGATCATAGGTCCAAGGCCCTAAAAGAAACGGTAAGTAAATATTACACAAGAACCAAATGGCGACCAAGAGATCTACCCAGCTTAGCAGTAAAGGAAGTGATCGACCTAAGTCCTAAGGTCAGCCATTCCCCAAAGAGCCGCTTGATCCTCCAAATCCGAAATGATCTCAGACACTGTCCTCAACTGATGATCAAAAGTCCTTCTGTTTCGCTAGATTTTGGTAGCTTTTTACGAGCACACGACCACCACGAAGCAAGATCAAAGCAGCTACGACCAAGACTTAAGCGCACCAAGACTCTGCACCAGACTTCCCTTGCCAGGACACAACTCAGCAACAGATGTGTAACAGTCTCTTCCTCTTGCAAGCAGAGGATACACTTGTTGTTGTCCTGAAGGCCATGGCGCTTTCTCCTTGATGCAATCAGTAACGATCAAGTAGAACCAGCCACAAAAAGAATTTGCATTTACCGGGGGCTCGTATTTTTTCAGAAGCGCTACTGGTATTTGAATTTCGATTATACATATATTTGTTGCAGGTGATGGGGTTATATATGTGCCATATGCAGGTTGTGGTGCTATAATTTTCACAAAAGTGCAATACTTGGGTGCTTTTCTTTTAATTGGACATGTAAATTTAATACCATGTAGGATAGATTTTAAAGTTCTAAAATTATGGTCTTGCAATACAGGGCTTCCAAGTGTGCTAAATTCCATGGACTCATCTTCCATTGCATCAAATATTGAGCACTATGCAGAGTTCAAACCCTTCTTCGCTCCAGAGCACTTGTCGCCTCTGAATGCTTACCATGCAACTGCTAAAAGTGTCTTTGATGCACTTCTGATAAACTGGAATGCAACATATAATTATTACGACAAAATGAACGTAAAGCAAGCATATTACCTGTCCATGGAGTTTTTACAGGTGCCGCAACCTTCTTCCTACCTCATTATTTATCTTTTGCTAATTGCATCCTGATGTCAATTGGTCATTCGTATAATGCATGCAGGGAAGAGCTCTCACAAATGCTATTGGCAATCTAGAGCTAACTGGTGAATATGCAGAAGCATTAAAACAACTTGGACACAACCTAGAGGATGTTGCTAGCCAGGTAAGGTTTGTTTAAGAGACTTGCTTCAGTCTGTATCGAAACATTGCCATGCACTTTCGCTATTCCAACTACCCCCAACACGTTTATGATTGGTTCCCATTTCCTATAATTTGGCGTGTTCAACTGTTCTTTTTGTAGCTTCCACAACATGTCAGTCTATAAAATTTTTTTGAACAAAGATGCCTAAAATGCTCTGCGTTTTCTTAATTTTTGGATATGTTGTATTTGCTGCGAAACAGGAACCAGATGCTGCCCTTGGCAATGGTGGTTTGGGCCGCCTGGCTTCTTGTTTTTTGGATTCTTTGACAACATTAAATTATCCAGCATGGGGATATGGACTCCGCTATAAATATGGCCTCTTTAAGCAGCTCATAACAAAGAATGGTCAAGAGGAGGTTGCTGAGAATTGGCTAGAGGTACCGATACAACTTCTTATCTTTGTACATCTTGAGCTCCAGAGGTTGATTGTGTTTGTTAAAAATTCAAAATACGTAACTATTTATAGATCTGCCTGTTAGCTTCTTATGCCAATAATGACTGCATGTTATATTTTCCAGATGGGATATCCTTGGGAGATAGTAAGAAATGATCTCTCCTATCCTGTGAAATTCTATGGTAAAGTGGTTGAAGGCACTGATGGTAGGAAGCACTGGATTGGAGGAGAAAATATCAAGGCTGTGCCTCATGATGTCCCAATTCCTGGATACAAGACTAGAGTTACTAATAATCTACGTCTTTGGTCAACAACAGTACCAGCACAAGATTTCGACTTGGGAGCTTTCAATGCTGGAGATCATACAAAGGCATACGAAGCTCATCTAAATGCTGAAAAGGTGTAATTTGTATAAAATTTCCTTTGGAGTAATTAATTCTCAGCAAACTAATTTTTGAAGGCTTAAAGTGTACAGTTGCACTATAACCTCTTAATTTGGCTTTAAAAACTGTCTAGCATGTCGTTTCTTTTACATCTTGCTCTTCTTGATGCCACCTTCTGTTGTAACTAAATCATATACTGTTTATCTATTGGCATTCCTCATCTGCATAAATCCAAAGTAGATGGCAAGATTTGGTTCCTGATTCCCGTACTTGATAGCACGTGTGTTTTGTGTTTTGTGTTTATGTTTGAGTTTGTCCTTGCATCTTTGATAACGTTTTGTTATATTTTTCGTTATAGTAGTGTTATGTTGTGCTATTGTACAAGTCATGTCTTTATGTGAGCTTGGACAGTAGTCATTATATGTAAATTATGTCTGATTTACTGGTTTTCTTGTCATGCCAGATATGCCACGTATTGTATCCAGGGGATGAATCACCAGAGGGGAAAGTTCTCCGCTTGAAGCAGCAGTATACATTATGTTCAGCCTCACTACAGGATATTGTTTATCGTTTTGAGGGCAGAGCTGGTGATTCTCTCAACTGGGAGGACTTCCCCTCCAAAGTTGCAATACAGATGAATGACACTCATCCAACATTATGCATTCCTGAGTTAATGAGGATACTGATTGATTTTAAGGGATTAAGCTGGGATGAGGCATGGAGGATTACTGAAAGGTATCCGCTTGCCAAATAATCTGATCTTGAGATTTAATTAAGATCTCAATACAAATTACACCATGATCTTCCTGTTCTAATTATAATTAACTTATTTAATTTCCCCATTTGTCTTCAATCGGTGCTGATTTCCTAATCATTTCCAGAACCGTGGCATACACTAACCATACAGTGCTTCCTGAAGCTCTAGAGAAATGGAGCTTGGACATAATGCAAAAACTTCTACCTCGACATGTTGAGATAATAGAAAAAATTGATGAGGAGGTATTGGATGTGCAGAAAATGCTTATGCAAATTATTTCTTGCTTTTTAAGTTGACCTACAGTTCTTTTTCATCTTTGATTGTAACAGTTGATAAACAACATAGTCTCGAAGTATGGAACTGCAGATACTGCGCTATTAAAAAAGAAGCTGAAAGAAATGAGGATTCTGGATAATGTTGACCTTCCAGCTTCCATTGCCCAACTATTTGTTAAACCTAAAGCAAAAAAGAAATCTCCTACTAAATCAAAGAAGAAATTACTTGTTAAATCTTTGGAGACTATTGCTGAAGTTGAGGAGAAAACCAAGTTGGAAGAAGAGGAGGCAGAAGTTATGTCTGAGATAGAGGAGGAAAAGATTGAATCTGAAGAAGTTGAAGCAGAAGAATCTGAAGAAGTTGAAGCAGAAGAAGAAGATTCTGAGGACGGGTTAGATCCATTTGTAAAATCTGATCCTAAGTTACCAAGAATTGTCCGAATGGCAAACCTCTGTGTCGTCGGTGGACATTCAGTAAATGGTGTAGCCGAAATTCATAGTGAAATTGTGAAACAGGATGTGTTCAACAGCTTTTATGAGGTATCAAACGAGGTTTTGAATCTTGTCTCTCCATGTTCTTATGATCATTTTGGACCCATGCCATTCCTCATATGCTCTCCTTTTGGTGTTTATTTGGCAGATGTGGCCAACTAAATTCCAGAATAAAACAAATGGAGTGACTCCCAGGCGTTGGATCCGATTCTGTAATCCTGAATTAAGTACAATAATTTCGAAGTGGATTGGGTCTGATGACTGGGTGCTTAACACTGACAAACTTGCAGAACTGAAGAAGGTATTTCCATCCAGTAATCTATTTCCTTTTTCAATTTGCTAGTAATTTACAATATGCTCTGAGTTTTCTTGTTGCATATGCTGTATTTTGTTCTAACAGTAGATTATCCTGTAACAGTTTGCCGATAACGAAGATCTACATTCGGAGTGGCGTGCTGCTAAATTGGCTAACAAGATGAAGGTTGTCTCTCTTATAAGGGATAAGACAGGGTACATTGTCAGTCCAGATGCAATGTTTGATGTGCAGGTATATTTCTGTAACAGAATATCAGGGCTATCATATGGACTGGTGGTGAAGTTCATGGTTGTAGTGGTTCAAGTCATTAGTTCAAGCCTGAACCCGGACCCTTTTAGGTTTGCAAATGCTTATAAAAAAAGCATACATCATTTGTTGGTTGACTTAAGGTTTCTCATCTGGATTTCTTAGGTGAAAAGGATACATGAATATAAGCGGCAGTTGCTAAATATCCTTGGAATCGTCTACCGCTACAAGAAGATGAAAGAAATGAGTGCAGAAGAAAGAGTAAAGAGGTTTGTTCCAAGGGTATGCATATTTGGTGGGAAAGCATTTGCAACATATATACAGGCAAAAAGGATTGTTAAATTTATTACAGATGTTGCAGCTACTGTGAACCATGATTCAGACATTGGAGATCTGTTAAAGGTAACTTCATCTCTTCTTAATACCACTTGCTATATTTAATTTCCATCTTCTGGTAATATCCATAATCCATATGACTTCGACTAATTATCTTGTTGCTACCAAGAAGTAACACCTACTATCATGTTGATGCTTAACCACACTACTTGAAACGGACAACTAATGACCATAGTGTTGACAGTCGAAAGCTCTGAGAATTTTTGTTTTGTTTCCAGGTTATATTTGTTCCAGATTATAATGTAAGTGTTGCTGAGGCGCTCATTCCTGCCAGTGAATTGTCCCAGCACATCAGGTAATAATCTAGCCATTAACATTCTACAAATAGACACTAAGACACAAAGGACCTTTACCTAAATTAGTTGAGATTGAAGTTTTCATGTGACTTATTGATTATCAGAAATGCTGTCACTGTTTTTTGTTTCTGTCGAACATGTGCTTTTTTTAACCTCATTATCATTCAGTACTGCTGGAATGGAAGCTAGTGGGACAAGCAACATGAAGTTTGCAATGAATGGCTGCATTCTTATTGGTACTTTAGATGGTGCGAATGTGGAAATCAGGGAGGAGGTTGGAGAGGAAAACTTTTTCCTTTTTGGTGCAGAGGCACATGAAATTGTGGGTTTGCGGAAAGAGAGAGCTGAGGGAAAGGTACTGCACTTGTTTGTATACTGATCCCTTTTGTCAAGCTAGTGAAGATCTTTCCATCTAACTATTTGCAGTCCACATAGTGCACATCAATCGAATTAATAATTTTACCACTTCTTTCCACTTGTAGTTTGTTCCTGACCCAAGATTTCTAGAGGTTAAGGAATTTGTCCGCAGTGGTGTCTTTGGGACTTACAACTATGATGAATTGATGGGTTCTTTGGAAGGAAATGAAGGTTATGGACGAGCAGATTATTTCCTAGTTGGTAAGGATTTCCCCAGTTATATTGAATGCCAGGAAAAAGTTGATGAAGCTTACCGAGATCAGAAAGTAAGTTCTCCAACTAACGCTGTTTATTTTCTTGGTTCTGTGAGATGATTAAGCAAACTTCTAGTCTTCTGATGGTTTATATGTAGTGTTTCACTATAGCATGACCAAACTAAATTGTAGCACCGGTTTCTATTAATTTCAAACTACAACACTTTCCAATGAGTGAGATGGTTGAAATTCTCATGTTAGTAAAGGTTATAATTAGAGTTCTACAGAATTGTTTCTGAAAAACATGAAAGACACTACTCTGTCATGTTTTTTTTTCCTGCTAGCTAAGGCTTCTGGAGTGAGCATATCATCAGATTGGGCACATTTCGCATCATTGTTTAGGCTGGAGAGTTTAGCATTTAACTACACTATGCTGTTTAAGTGTGGTCGTGCTCTTTCTTCATCGTACTTTTTGGCATTGCCTTCTAGGCACCAACTCATGTATTTGTACTCCTCCCTGCAGCTATGGACAAAGATGTCTATCCTCAACACAGCTGGCTCATCCAAGTTCAGCAGCGATCGGACAATTCATGAGTATGCCAAGGATATCTGGGGTATCAGCCCTGTCACCCTTCGCTAGAGACGGGGGTGTCAGGCTATAAGTGGCTTCTGTCTCCATTTCCGGCAGCCGTCAGGATCAAAGGAGCAATTGGTCATAGAATTTGCCTCAGCCCCCTCCCCCCACCCCCAAGCAGTCAAACGAAGGCAAGATGAGGCATAGATAAATAATGACGGGACTGTGCTATGCATGATAGTTCCATCTATTGTGTAATATACTATTGTCAGTTGGTCAGTACCTTAAAAGCTTTGAATTTGGGTTTTGCCGTGTATATCCTTTAAATAAATAATGCTGGGGCAGGAAGACCATCCATCATTTGGCTCGCTGCTGATCTGGTGACGTGTAGTGTAGAGTAGTTAGCCCATTGGCCATTGCCCCATGGAGCTTCCTGCTGAGGTTCTCTCTATTGTATTGGCCTTTTTCGTAACGAAAAGGGCGGGAAAGTACAGGCGACGCGAGTGCTGGTGGGGTGACGTCGCCAGATTCGCCACCATTCATGGGCAGATTGGTGGGATCCTGCAGTGTGATCTCTTCATCGTGGCAGGGATCGCGATCTCTAAGGTGAGAAGCAAGGGATATACGGGGTGATTAGATAGGATCAAGGATAGAATTGACTTTGCTTAAATAATAAATCTGTGGTAGTACGTTCGAGCAGATAGGATGCGGAATAGGGGTGAGACACGAAAGCTATGGGCACCGACCGATTTTGGATGCACCGAGGGCCAGATCATCATGATACTATCTAACTCTGTTTACACTTAGTTTTTTTTTTGAAAATCTCTGTTATGACAAAAGGTATTTTATTTATTGCAGAGATTATAGATGTTCGTAAACTAAATGACAAGTAAATTCAACAGAGGTAGATCATGACAGATGCATGATGAGAACTGCAAAAAGAGACAAACTTTGATTTTCAGTTTTGCAAAAGAGGTACCTATCTTTCTCTCAGCGTGCAGTCCTAGATGAGTCAAATTCAAAAGGCACGAACGTCTCCTCTGGTGGTCCCAGCTCATAGTTGTGCCTCAGTAAATACATGAAAAAATATCTTAAAAAATTTGTGACATTGTGCATAAAAAAGGTGAAATCAGCACGTGCATAAAAAAAAACTCAGCCGATGGGGGAAGACCCGCCACACAATGTTTCACTAAGAAGAGCTCAAAATAATAAATTATGGATAAGAACAGTAACCAGTTGTCTGTTGCTTTTTCTATAGCTGATTTTTTTTTACTTCGCTGAATATGTAGGCCGAATTTTGATTTGAAATTATCTGATGGGTAAATACATATTTGCAAATGTTGTAAAGTTTTGGACATAATTTGTTTATGCATTTTTAGAATGCAACCGTCGAAACCAGGGGGACATTGACCTTCTCGAAGTTATTCTCAAGAAAGGAGACACGTAGCCGTTGCATTGCATTTGCATACTTGGAGCTTTCACTCGCAGTCGCAGATTCATGTGCCGCCAGATTAGCATCTACCGAGAGAGAAAGAAGTGTAAAATATCTTGTGATATACAACATTTTTCTTTTGGAATCGATGATGCCCATCGAAGGAGTTCTAAAACCAAACATGGTATTTTACTTTTTCAGCAGCAGTTCAAAAAAAAATTCTCATTTTTTAAATAGAAATTCGATGTATATATGAAGCTAAAAGACGTGTTTACACAGCTGAAAGCTCGCTGTGGGCCATAATGAACCTTTCAATTCACCCACGGTGACGACAGTGTATGAGTGGGCGACCATGGAGACTGGAGTACAGCTAATGGTGAATTATAAATCAGTGTCATTTCCGTTGTCTGTTTATGTCGAACCTCGTAATGGACTTGGTCAAAGCATGGATACGCTTGCATCATGCTAAACATTTGGTTTGCTAATGAAAAATTATACATGGATTGATAATGAAAAGTTATACATTTTTTTTATCACAAAGTACATTTGGATTGATAAAGGCCCTATTTAGTTCTCAAAAAAAATTCTACAGTACCCGTCACATCCAATCGTTAGATACATGCATGAAGCATTAAATATAGTTAAAAAAATAATTAATTACACAGCCTAACTGATTAGCACGAGATGAATCTTTTAAGCCTAATTAATTCATGATTGGACATTGTTTGTCAAGTAACAACGAAATGTACTACAGTACTAAAATTCAAACTTTTTTGCGAACTAAATAGAGCCTTAACATTTAACATGGACGGCGATGTCGGAAGGCTCCCTCTCGTGCACTGCTTTCGTGTAAAACCTTTACTAACCTCAAGAGGTGCGTGTGTGCTTTGATCCCCCCTATATGTGCTGTTTAAAAAAATACAACATTTACTCATTCTTTATTTTCAAGATGCGTTTCTTTTATCATTTACGGTAAATAATTTTATTTTTATTGTATCCTCCAGAAGAAGAGATATTCTAGATCCGACACTGGCAACAGTCACAACTCACAAGTGTCAAGCCTGCCTTCTAGTAGAAGAGTTCTCTAAGCCTGCAATGTCATATTTTGCCCCTCACCAACTGAAGCCGCGACGAGACCCGCGGAAGCTCCAAAAACGCCTGGCCTCCGTAGGTTAGGCTGACCACAGCGGAAGGAGCAAGAGCAAATTTGCTCCCTCCTCGTTTCCCACGCACTCTCTATCTACAGTGTCAAATAATACATCTACAGTATCAAACAGTGTATCTACAGTGTCAAACAGTATATTTGCTCATTCCATTGCGGACGGTCTTATCCCCCCTTCCCGACGCGTCTGCCCCGGACAGGACACCGATAAAAATCGCGACAGCGACGCCTCGCTAATAAATTACCCCGCGCCCGATCGGAATAATAATGCACGGCACCGGCGCACCTCAACGCGGCGGGGCCACACTAACAAAAAAATAATAAAAATCCACCACCACTCCTAGTCCTAGCTTCCGCTGCACACAGTTCTACTCCGAGGCACAAGCGCGGAGCAGAGCAAACCCTCGGCTAGCTAACTCGCCAGCCAGTGACAAAGAGTGCTCGCGCCGCCGCAGCCGAGCTGAGAAGCTAGGGAGCTGGGGGATCGGCTCGGCTCGTCTCGGTGTGGTGCTGCCCATGGCCGGCGCCGCCGGCGACGGTGCGGAAGGGGTCGGAGGCGAGTGGCCCTTCGCTGGCGCCGACGCCTTCGCGGAGTACCCGTCGTCCGTCTTCGCGGAGCTTGGCTGGCCGGGCGGCCTGGCCGCGGGCGCTGGGGAGCTGCCGGTGCTGGATCAGGGTTTACCTTTTCGTTTTTTTTTCAAATCCCGCCGTTTGCCGGAAACGAAATTTCGGCCGAAATTTCGCCGAATTTCGCTAATTCCGAACGGAAAGAGAATTCAAATTCAAAAAACGAAATTTCGGTGAATTCCGACCGAAATTTCGGTGATTTCGACCGAAATTTCGGTGATTTCGACCGGAAAATGATGTCCGTTGTGATTTTCATACTGTTCCCGAGGTCAAATGAAAAACTTTTGAATACCAACTTTGTTCAGTTTTTCGAGATCTACAACTTTTGTTTCAGGAACTTTTTCATTTGAGCAATGGTTTGAAAGTTATTTAATTATTTCAAAAACTACCAATTAAAAGTCTTGTCATTTCATGTGACAACTTTCATTTTCTCTCTTAGGCCACAACTGGACTTTTATTATTCTTGTTATGGCGGATATTCCTATAAATTTTTAGGGATATTAGTTGATCCAATTGAAAGTTATTTTAAATCCAGGACAAACATGATTTGAATTGGTTATCAATTCATGTGACAGTGTTTGAATTTTTTGTTTGATTCAATTTGTATAGAGAATTCCTAAAATGTAATTTGTATAGAGCGAGGAGGGGTCTGGAGAAATGCCAAGCTGCATCGGATACTAAAAAACTATAAATTCTACCTCATTAGACTACAAATAACCTTGTTTTTCAACTAAAATATAATTTTAGCCTAGCAAATGATTTTAGATTTGAGTGTGTTCTAGTCCTATTTGCTCAGAAGAACACCTAGTTTTTTATCATATTTTTTTCGAATTTTTTATAAATATTTTTGAATTTTTAAATTTGAAAACGAAAAATGGCGAAAAATACCGAAATTTCTCTTCCCGGTAACTAGCGAAAACGAAAAAAAACACCGAATTTCGACGAAATTCGACCGAAAAATTTAACCCTGTGCTGGATCTGCCCGAGGCGGCGGCGGCGGCGCCGCCCGCGGAGGCGACGCGGCTGGAGGAGGCCGTAGCGCCAGCCAGGTCAGGGGACGCCGCCGCTTCGTCGAGCTCAAGCGGGGATGGGGACGGGGATGGCGCCGCGCCGGGAAGCTACGACCGGAAGCCAGCCGCCGAGACAGCGTAAGTGCACGCGCCGTAGCGCGTATAGTACCCATAGTCTTGCACGTCCTGGCGCTTGGCCGGCGCTCGTCGGCTCGCCGGCGGCGAGTGGCGGAGCCGTGATTTCGGGGCACGAAAGCGAGGCTCCGCGACACGTTTTTACGTGCGATGCGCGTCCGGGAGGGGCAATCTCGTCAATAGCCAGCCGGCGGCACGTCCACGCAGATCCGCGTGCCGCGTCGTCGGCTCTCGCGCCGCGATTTGCGTGCGCGGATTGTTCCAAGTTTCACGCGTTTTCCTTTGTTTTTTCCTCCTCCGTCCCTCTCTCTCCCCTTTTTCTATTCCGCATTTTCAGTAGTAGATTATTGTTGATCAGTATTTCCGTCTACCATTCACTTGTTCGTATGCATACGTATTAGATTAGTAGCATTTTTTGTTAGGAATTTGTGCATCTTGTTATCAATAGAGGATCCAAATATAGAAATAGTCTCTAGTTTTTGAATTGGCAAAAAACGCATGCTTCGATCAGAAGTTGTTGAAGGCAGCATTTCTTGACGAATTGTTTGGTCAAACAACATGTTTATTTTGAGAATTAACACCTTTCAAGCAAAGGAAATTAAGAAACGGAAAACATACACAAGAGCATCATCATGTGCCGACCGTGATGAACGCGAGATGTTTTTCCCATGCTAGCACTTTCCTCGCTGATCTGCATGTCAGCAACGTTGACGGCGAGCGGAACATCCGATCCAGTGGGGGCCGTGGTGTTGGTCACTGCACGTCCGTCCTGTCCTGCCATGATCGGCCGACCAATTTCCTTGTCTGGCCTACCTTTGCTGAGTTCAGTGCGCATTAAATCCTGCAGCACACTCCAGCCTACACTGCAATAACTTCTCCAAGGCATGGATCGATCGAAACTGACGCACGCTGCTGATAGATCTGCCCGCTATGACGACGTGCCAGTACCTTGCGTTCAGTTTAATTTGGTTTTCTTGGGCAGTTTTTGACTTTTTTTTCAAATAATAATGACATGAAAGTTACTTGAGTTTTTTCGTGAGGTGTCGGTCATCTCTGACACAGCTCTGCCGGATTTGCGAACGCAGGAGTACGAAGCCGGCGGCGGCGAAGAAGGGGCAGAAGCGGGCGCGGCAGCCGCGGTTCGCGTTCATGACCAAGAGCGAGATCGATCACCTCGAGGACGGCTACAGATGGAGGAAGTACGGCCAGAAAGCTGTCAAGAACAGTCCTTTCCCAAGGTGATTCATTGCTTCACCTGTCTCCTACCTTTCTACTAACTGCTATCTCATTTTATGTACACGCAACAAGGTGATCTTTTTTTTTTTTTGCGGATAAACAAGGTGATCAGTTAATCGAGCCCTCCTTTTCACTGTTTTTCTCCCATTGGAATCTTCTTCATGATTATTGTAGTACTTAAAACCAGATGATATATATATTAACTCACATTAGTATATATGAAAACACTTTGAGTTTTACAAAGAAAAAGATCTAGCTTTTTATAAGCTTTGAGTAGAAATTAACAGGAGAGGGCGCGACTTTGGCTAAAACGAATTTCTTGAGCAGGAGCTACTACAGATGCACCAACAGCAAATGCACGGTGAAGAAGCGCGTGGAGCGGTCCTCGGCCGACCCCTCCGTGGTGATCACCACCTACGAGGGCCAGCACTGCCACCACATCGGCTCGTTCCCGCGCGGCGGCGGAGTAGGCGCCGCCGCCGCCGCGGCGCACATCCATCGCAGCGTGGCCGCCGTCGCGCTTGCGGAGCAGATGTCGTCGTTCATTCCCCCGCAGCAGCTCTACGGGTTGCCGCCGTTGCGCCCACAGGGCTCGCCGTCCTCGGAGACCGTCGTTAGCCCGGCGTCCACATCTTTGCAGCAGCTGAATGGCAGCGGCGACGAGCTGCAGCGGACAAGCTTCAGCCCGAGGGCGTCCCCGGCGCGGTCGCCGACGACGACGACGCCGTCACCGGCCATCTCAGTAGTTGAGAAGGCCGGCGGGTTATTGGACGATATGGTGCCTCATGGAGTAAGGCATGGATGACAAAATGGTAAAGAAACTGAGCTAAAGTAAGATATCCAGTACGGATTTTATTTATAGAGTAGTGATGAGTGGATGGTCGTATATATGTCCTCGTAGGCGAGTTATGTTTTTTTTTGTTCAATTTCGTGTTGTATTTCGTTATTGTGTAGTATGATTATTAGTAGGCCGATATTTTATTTGTTTGAAGTTTGCAGTTATGATTGTGTCCGTACATTCTAGTATTTGTTATCCTTAAATATTCTAACTTTGATAGAAACACGGTCTAAAAAAACTTTGATAGAAACACTTCATGATTTGTATATATTTATGAATGGGGGTAGAGTAAGCAGTTTCTCAACTTTATGTTGGCATGTAGGACTAGGAGTACGTCGTAGGAGCAATTGGCACTTCAGCCGTACGTGGTGCAACAAATATACATGAATGTGTGTCTGCTTGCATTGCTAGTACACATCACACATGTGATTGAGTGATGACTCGAGGGATTATATTTTTTTTATATACATATGATGATACTCCGAGTTAAATTTTTGTCTTCGGAAATAGTTGGATATATACAAGTTATTTTTTATATTCCATCTCCAGCGCGTCCGGTAGTTTTTTTTAACTATCTATTCTTTTTCATATTGCTCATGGGTCCAAGGGGAAAAATGCAGTAGATACTAAATAGGTAAATGCCACACACACACACACACACACACACACACACACACACACACACACACACACATAGGGGTGGTAAAGGGCCCAACATTTTGAACTAGAAAATCTAAGGATCGGGCCCTAAAAGGGCCGGGCTCTAAACATATGTATTTTTGAACTAAAAATTTTAAGGGCTTTATTGGACTGTGAAGAGGCCATTAGGGCCATGACCCATTACCACCCCTACACACACACACACATATATATATATATATATATATATATATATATATATATATATATATATATATATATATATATATATATATATATATATATATATATATCAGCATATATGCTTGGTTTCCATCATCCACAGAAATCCATATAAACACTCATATATAGTATATCGGAAGGAAAGGCGTGTGCATATGTGCGTTCATACTTGTGCACATGCAAGACCATTATTCCTATCTTTTTAATCAAGGATTTAGAGTGACTTGACTTGACCTGTGTGGAGTCTGATCTAATTCATGTCCGCACACATCTGTTGCAGACTTATCTATCTGACGACGAATTGAAGTCCTCTCGGCACTAGCTACCAGCGGCAGCAGGAAGGCAGATAAACCAGCTGCTAGTATGGCTTCTGGATCGTATCCCGCGGCATTATCCATCAATATATAGTTAGTTTTCTCTCTAAGCTAAATGACCAGGTAATGCATGTGGATTGTATGTATGTAACTCTCAGCTTCAGATCAGTTATTGACAGAATATGCATGGTATTTTTCATAGCTAATTTATCCAGCAGTGTCCAGGTTTGTACTCTTCATGGCAATTTTTTCTGCCAGATAACTTACATCAGATTAGTAAATTATGGCCCCTCCGTTCTGAATTCCTACTTTTTATTTTCCTATATGTTGTTTCTGCAGATTCTCCATCTGTGTAAACCTATGTTCAAACCTACTGTATTTTCTTTTTCGTAATAACTCCAGTACTATTACAACTTCAATTGGAATTGATGGAGAGGTGCTCAGAGTTCAGACCCGCCCCCAACCCTCCCTGCGTCTGCGTCCGATGTACGTACATATATCCTCTGAGCAGCTAATGAGCTTTACCCTACTTGGAATTCAATTCGGCGTGGATGGAATGTTCCCTCTCGCTCCACCATGCTTGCTCCACCTGCTTCCGCTGCTACGTGAGGTGTCCCCGGGTTCACATGCAGGGACGCAGAGCTGCAGGCCCCGCCGGCCGGCCGGCGCCTTTAGTGGCAGCCGGGCCGGTCCTACAGAAAGGAGGACGACGCTGCCGACGACCTCGCCGTATCTTCAGCTACTAGCTGCAAGTCTTCCCCTTTCGTTGGGTTCCTATCGGCGGCAGAGCGGCAGCGGCAGCGGCGATTGGGCTATTATGCTTCGTTCCTTTCTTATCTTGTCGACGTTAGATTGAGCGCGACCCTTGGTGAGAGTGAGAAGGATGTGTCGTTTTCGGAATTCCGGTGGTGGTGCTCGTCGGCTGTGGCCTGGCTGGCCTCGACGGGAAAGGGGCGGCGGGGCGCACGCCGACGCCGCCGTCCGCCGTGTGAACCGGATCGATCGAGCTGGACGAAGCGATAGGTGATGGTGTCAGCCGTGTGCCTTCGGGAACTGACCGCCGGCCGGCGCGTCGGTGGGAAAGTTCCAGGAAAGGAAAAGGGCTAGCTACCTGCTCCACTATCTGCCGTACGCCTCGGCGTTGTGCGGTGCGCCACTTGCCTCGCTTGACCTTGACTGCAAAAAAGATACGTTCACATCTGTTTGACGCCACCGCTGACTCCAATGGTAAACAATACCGTGCCACGCCATCTTGTACAAAACTTTTCCTCCCGTTCGTTTCCACAGGGCTAACTTTAGGCTGCCACGTCAAAAGAGAATCTTACCATTTAGTAGGAGCATTAAATAAAATCTAATTACAAAACTATTTTACAAATGGGTGCTAATTCGCGAGATAAATCAAATAAACCTAATTAATTATTGAATTACAATAGTGATGCTACACTAAACACCCACTAATTATGGATTAGTTAATTTTATTAGATTTGTCCCGTGAATTAGCCTAGCAATTCTGCAATTAGTTTTGTAATTGTTATAATTAGACTTTATCAATACTCTTAGTGGACATCTAAATTTCTGATATGACAGGGCTAAACTTGAGGCCTCGGAATGAAACGGCTAGAACTATATTTTTTTATGCCTTATCATCTAGGTATTTGAGAGGAACAGAACTGCTAGTTTTTTTTTAGACTAACAGGACTGTCTTTTCCTCCCATTCGTTTCCACCGGGCTAACTTTAGCGTGCCGCGTCAAACGAGAATCTTACCATTTAGTAGGAGCATTAAATAAAATCTAATTACAAAACTGTTTGTAAAGATAGATGCTAATTCGCGAGATGAATCAAATAAACCTAATTGATTATTGAATTACAATAGTGATGCTACAGTAAACACCCACTAATTATGGATTAGTTACTTTTATTTAGATTCGTCTCGTGAATTAGCCTAGTAGTTCTGCAATTAGTTTTGTAATTATTATAATCAGACTTTATTAATACACTTAATGGACATCTAAATTTCTGATATGATGGGACTAAACTTTAGGCCTCGGAACCAAACGGCCAGAACTATTTTTTTTAATGCCTTATCATCTGGGTATTTGAGAGGAACAGAACTGCTAGGTTGTACTCCTAGCGGCGAACGAACATGCGTAACAGAACTGGGGGACTCTATCCATCTCGTGGAAGATGATTAAGCAAATCATCTATAAAGTCCATTAAAATCCAGTTCATGTTGAACTAGTATTCGAAAATGCTGAACTAGTATTCAAAAATGTTGAACTAGTATTTCGAAAATATTGAACTAGTATTTCAAAAATATTGAAGCAATATTTTGAAAATGTTGAAGCAGTATTTTGAAAATGTTGAAACTCACATTTTTTCCACATCATCTTCTCCGGTGCCGGCGAGAGCCGGCAACAGCGCCGGAGCTCCATGGTGCGGTGGCGGAGACCAGGGGCGGCAGCGCGCGGAGGCCAGGGGCGGCGGCCATGGCGCGGAGGCGGTCTGGGGCGTCGCCGGGCACGGCATCGTCCATGGCGCGGAGGCGGTCGGTCGGGGGCGTCGCCAGGCACGGTGGTCAGGGCGCGGCGTCGGCCATGGCGCTGCGGCGGCCGGGGGCTGCGGCGGGCGCGGCGATGGCTCGGGGCGGCGGCAAGGTCAGGGGGCGGCGGCACGGGCTCAGTGGAGGAAGGGCACGAGAGGGGTTAGGGTTGACTGTGTGGATCCAATGGTGGTTGATATTTGCACGAATCTCAAACACTGGAAAGTGGATAAGAAAAAAACTTCTGGAAGATATGGAAGATATATAGGATCCACAGTCCGACGGCCCGCGCGATGCTTTCGGCCCGGCGGCTCCGGGGCGCGGAGGATCGTGTTGGCGGTTTTTTCTTTTTTATATTAAAAAAAATAAAATTTCAAAAATATATGTCCGTTTTGAAAAATTTCAAAAATATACCCCGGTCGGCTTATGGGGGGCGACAGGGCTCAAATGCAATTTTTTTTCAAATTTGCAACGAAGTCCCTGGAGTAAAAAAAGGGGGGGCCTGTCGCCCCCCCAACTGGCGACAGGGGGGGCCTGTCGCCCTCCCCTCGGGCAACCGCTGAGCCCAGCCCACGGGCGCGGCAGGGGGGCCTGTCGCCCCCCCCCCCCCCCCCCCCCGCGGGCGACCGGGGTAAGCCCCTCTGTATAAGGTCCAACCCTCCCCTTCCCTCCTCATTTGAGCCCGAAAATTCCACCAAAAATCCAGAAAAAAAGATAGGAGTGAGGAGAAGGAAAGCGGCGAAGCCCTGTCGGATTCAGCACTTGTGATCTGCAGGTTAGTACATTTAGTTTATATATTATTATATTTAAGTACTACGTATTTAAGTATGAGTAATTTAAGTAGTGGTGAGTAATTTAATTTAATTACTGGTATAGTAGAAGCATTTAAGTGGGAGTTTAATGATATTTTAGTTTGTAGTTACGTAGTAGTAAATTAGTTTAAAAAATTAGTACTACGCATTTATTATTACAATTGCAGTACTATTAGAGACGTGTTTATAAATTAATTATGATTTAGAATAGAATTTGGCATATGCAATATAGAATTTGAGTGTCATCACGTAGTTATGAATACTTATACGTTGTAGTTGAATTTCATACTTAGTTTTTACGGATTATTGAATAAGGTAGTGAAGTAAAGAGTATAACTCGATAAGTATTATGTGATATACAGATATGTCGAGCAAGATGCAGTTTCAAGTATTTTATGGTGAATACAATGTTATGTATGGGCCAAATGGAGTAGATCTTTCTGCCTTTAAGTGCACATCTAGCGGCATAGATAAACCTCTGGAAAGGAGTTTTGGTTCCATATGTAAGTGACTGCAGCGTGGGTTCCGTGTTGATCCGTTGACGCATGTGATCACTGTCCAGTCTTTTGTTAATTGGGAGGTAGAAAGTGAATTATGGGAATTGATGATGATACACAACACTGATGACTGGTAGAAGTACATGCAAGCAGCTCTAGAGCGTGGGTGGCCTCTGGCCATTCTTGTTCAAATCCGGGAGAAGACACAAAATGAAATACAACATTGTGCAAATCAAGGAACTCCGAGTATTCGAAGAGAGACCAATTATGTTGATCAAGATGAGTCAGAAGAGACAGAGAACCAAACATGGGACCACAGGGCCTTGCTGATGAGGGAGAAAGGATACATAGCATTGTGGACGAGATGGAGGCAGAAGACCAAACCGCAATAGAGATGGAAGAATATGATGGCTCATCTGATAACGAGCAGTACTCATTGCCAAAAGAGTGGAAGGAGCATGGTTTTGGCAGTCATGTCGCAGAAGATGTACGAAATCAGGAGTGGGAGTACAGAGGGAATGAGGTAGTGCAAGGTGCAACATATCCAAACATTGAAGCTGTAAAAGATGCTGTGAGACTATGGGCAATCTCATTGAAACGAGAATTCAGAGTCGTAAAGTCTGGCAGTAAAGAATATGAGGTGAAGTGTGTGAATGCTGGATGTCCATGGCGAGTACATGCATTCAAAGGAAAATGGAAGTCAAACTGGAAATGTTCCATTGTCACAGAGCACACTTGTTTGCTGTCAGAAGTTGTTCCCTCGCATCGCAATATATCATGCGACTTTGTTGCAAAGCAAATGTATGGGTTTATTATGGACAACCTAAATTATGAGCCAAAAATGATTGTTCGACACATTGAGCAGACTTACCAGTACACCATCAGTTATTTGAAGGCATGGCGGGCTAAACAAAGGGTGTTGGAGATGCGGTTCGGCACATACGAGGCATCATATGATAACCTACCTCGTATGTTATCCCAGGTTGCTGCTAGAAATCCTGAAAGCTTTTATGACACATACCTTGTACCAGCCTTGACTAGGGGACAAAGAATTATGCAACGAGCCTTCTTTTGCATAGGTGCTTGTGTTAGAGCATTTCAGTTTTGTCTTCCGGTGATCTGCATTGATGGCACATTTTTAACTGGAAGGTATAAAGGTCAGATACTCACCGCAATCGGTGTAGATTGCAACAACCAAATAGTTCCGCTCGCATTTGCATTTGTTGAGAATGAGAACATAGACAGTTGGTATTGGTTCCTTGAACGAGTGAAGATTCATGTTGTTGCTGCACGTCCAGATGTGTGCCTTATTAGTGATAGGCATGCAGGTATCCTGCAATCAATACTG